>NC_137055.1:28205214-28580214 GCF_032717465.1 Coenobita brevimanus
AAGTAGATGCTTTTAATCTATCCCAAGCACTTACGGCAAGTCAGAATGAAGAGAGAAACCTGTACTGTACACAGGAAAAATCATCTGATAAATTACCAATATGCTGGGAACCTGTGTACAGTACAGGTTTCTCTCTTCATTCTGACTTGCTGTAAGTGCTTGGGATAGATTAAAAGCATCTACTTGCCCGAGTGCCAGGGGGTTAACTCATCTTCTTGATGCCCACAGTGGGGGCGGAGGGACGTTGGTTACAAGATTGTGACAACGTGAGTAAACTTTTACCTGGTCGTGGTGTAGTGGTATGCTGCCTGGCTCTCACCTGAGTCCCTGGTTCGATTCCCAACATATTGGTAATTTATCAGATGATTTTTCCTGTGTACAGTACAGGTTTCTCTCTTCATTCTGACTTGGCGTAAGTGCTTGGGATAGATTAAAAGCATCTACTTGCCCGAGTGCCAGGGGGTTAACTCATCCTCTTGATGCCCACAGTGGGGGCGGAGGGACGTTGGTTACAAGATTGTGACAACGTGAGTTAACTTTTACCTGGTCGTGGAGTAGCGGTATGCTGCCTGGCTCTCACCTGAGAGTCCTTGGTTCGATTCCCAGCATATTGGTAATTTATCAGATAACCTCCTGAAGGAGATGGCCTGTAGCCGCTCTGAGGGTAACGAGGAGACGGCCTGTAGCCGCTCCCGCCTTCGTCAGGAGACGGCCTGTAGCCGCTCCCGCCTTCGTCAGGAGACGGCCTGTAGCCGCTCCGAAGGTGTTCCCTCTGAGACGGCCTGTAGCCGCTCAACACCTCTCCCGAAGGAGACGGCCTATAGCTGCTCCCGCCTTCATCAGACGGGCTGTAGCCGCTCTGAAGGTGTTCTCCCTGAGATGGCCTGTAACCGCTCACCCGTCTTGAAGGAGTCAGCCTGTAGCCACTCTGAGGGTAACGAGGAGACTGCCTGTAGCCACTCCCACCTTTGTCAGATGGCCTGTAGCCGCTCCGAAGGTGTTCTCCCTGAGACGGCCTGTAGCCGCTCAACACCTCTCCTGAAGGAGACGGCCTGTAGCCACTCCGAAGGTGCTCCTGGGTCCTCTGGCAGCCACCCACTCTCTCAGGCCACTGTCAGTAGCTGGGTCTTGGCGATGGCCTGTAGCCACGCCCCCAGGAAGCCACGGCCAGTAGCCGGGCCCTACAGCAGGAGACGGCCTGTAGCCACTCCTCCATCTGAAGCTGATGCCTGTTCCCTGATCGACAACCCAGAAGGAGTCTCGGGCTTAGAGGAGTATTGGAAAGGCCCTGTAGTCTCACTCAGCCTCTGTTCCCTACAACTGGCTCTGGAAGAGACCCACCTGATGGACCCTGACACAGACTGGTGCCGCAGTCCCTTCCTGTCGGCGCCGCCAAGCCCCAGGGACCGCAGCCCTCGGGAACCCCAGACCACCCCCAGAACTCCTGGGCAGGAACTCCCCACACCTAGACGGTGGAGGTCCTTATCCTCTGTCAGGAGCCTGAACAACCGGTTCAGGCAATTGTTTGGCCCCAGTCCTGAGGGCTGCACTCCTGTCCCCAGCCCTGAGAGCACGGGACCCTTTGACACCCACAGCCCTGGAAGAGAATGGACGTCCCTGCGTGTGATCCCATGGCCTCTAAGTACGGAGGCCCCTGGTGGTGCCCAGCCCTGTCATTAGTGGAGCTGTGCCGCCCCTCCACTCATGCCCCTGGCGCCAGATTCAACCGGAGTGACCATAGTTGTGCAATGTCAGTGATCAAGCAGTGCCAAGGCAGAAGTGAACTGACCCTCTAGTGGAAGCCAGAGATAATATCAAAGTGTGAGAGAGAAGAATAGATACAGTGAACAGCGTACGGAATAATTCAGTAATAATACCAGAGTGGTGGAGTAAGTGACAGTAACAGTTTAAATGCAAAATATGAGTTAAGGGTAACAAGGTAAACACACTACTATCTGAAAATATCTCGTAATACTAAGATCATAGTCAGACCCCAGTGCCTTACACAACACTCCCCAGTGAGAAATAACCTTAGCAACTCCACACGCATAGAGACCCTGGACTTCCCTGATTAAGAACGCTCTGCCTCAAGTGTTATTCACTGTGACTCAAAACAGTATCCTGCGAGATACTACTAACCACATCTAGACATAAGAGTTTATAATCGCCCAGTATACTTGTGCCTGTAACATCTACTCATTCCCCTGTCTAACTAAGCAATACACGTGTAAGGTTGTTGCCTGGAGTTTTTGTGTCCTGCCGAACCAAAAACACCTAACATTACAGCAGGTTTGCTCTTTCCCTCTACCTCCCATTCTATTACCATAATTGCCCACGAGTTCTCTACTGTGTTCATATCGCATCCTTCTGGAGGCCAATCAGTGAGTTTTATTTGAGGGTGGCATAAAAACCACTCTTTGACTGCGTGACTGCTGTGTATGGGGGACTTGTCCTGAACAACATATATTGGCAGAGGCTCTGGTATAGTGTATGCTTGCACAGCGGGCAAGAATGAGGTATCGAGGATGTGAATATACTGTTCTAAATTTATGTTCCTCTATACTTCAACAAGCTCACCCACGTCCCCATATCACATCCATCCATGCATTCCCTACGAGACCCGTCCAAACTGCTGTATTTCATAATTGTGCTTTCCTAGATAACACTCATTTATTAGCCTCCAGCTCTGACGACCAGGGGCAGATAGGGATGAAAAGGATTTTTCATCTGTAAATATGACAGACTGCCAGAAGGCCTCCCCCTCCGTCACAAAGTGTTGGACAAAGCCAAGCCTCTTCTTCCTGTTTGTAGGTGTGAGGACCTGCTTCACAGCCAGCACGTAGCAAGAAAGGCCTCTCTCACGCAGTCTTCTACCGGTGACTTGAGGATTCACAGGCAACTCGAGGTCCCTGAAATTAATGTGAACAGAAATTCAATGTATATACAAAGAGACAGCTATACTATGGGCATACAAATATTATGGGCAGATCTAAATGCTAAGACATGGCAAGACAGACACATGACAAGACAAACATAACAGATATACACAAACAAAAAGAAGAAAAAACAGGACGGGTAGGTTCAAGAATGGATATTTGAAAAGCAGAAGGCAAAAATATGCAGATAAGACTATTGAGTGGTAGAAGGCAATAAATATCGAATGATATATATATATATATATATATATATATATATATATATATATATATATATATATACACGTTTGAGTGTCCACTGCAGGACTGGCCTATCCCTACCGAAGTGGGGACGATACAGCCAATGTATCTCTAACAAGTAGCTTAGGCTGTCTAGTAGAGATTGTATGTTGGGTGAGAAGTGCTTATAAGTGTATTTGTTGTGTTGGAGTGGCTTTGGATGTGTGTGTAGTCTGTGAACCAAGTGTCATTGGCCCGCACAAGCCGACTGGGTGCAAGCATACTTTAGTATGCGATGCTGGTTCAACCACAGCACCCCTTGTGTCCGCCAATGCAGTACGTGGCCAGAAGAACGCTCCCAAAGTTTATTACCCTGGCGGGGCACGAACCCTCGTTCTTCCGTGTACGAAAACGCACACTCTACCATTGTACCACAGAGTCTCCATATATATATATATATATATATATATATATATATATATATATATATATATATATATACACACACTTTCAGTAAACATTGCGATATATAATTACTATAAACAGACTTATACACTGCAGATCAATGTTCTGTAATAAAGTTGATGATTGGTACTGGGGTGTTACAGCTTCAGCAAACATGGCCTATTGCCCTTATCATGAGAGATGAGATGCATTGGGCCTAAACAGATCGGTAGGCAGTAGGTTGCAGGCCTGAGGAGGAGATGAGTGTTAGTGTTAGAGAGAGAGAGAGAGAGAGAGAGTGTGTGTAGTTTGCCAAATTATACCTCATTCAGATCATGTAGCAAAGCAATTCTCGCCTTTGAATAACAGCCTATGCAATACGACAATTTAACATCGGTATTCGCTTTACAATTCATCAAAAATGATTCTCATTTGTTAACTTCTGACGTAGGCCTAGTAGAAATTAGAACATTGGATGAAGAAGCTAAATGCTTATACAAAGTTCAACACATTAATACATGGAAAAAGTAACATTTCCATAAAGGCAGGAGGCTAGCAAACCTCACGAGGTCGTATCAATGAAGAAGAAGAAGAAAAAAAAGACATTGGTATCTCTATTTCTCATAATGTTACTTGCAACTGACTGTAATATTCGCAGTTAATATCAATTTAAGTGTCGTCATAAAATGCCAAATTAATTTTCTACCGCCGTGTTCTTACCCTTCAAAGCATTTGTCATAATTGCTACTGATAGATGAACAGCAAGCTTTCTTTCAGTATAATGCAGCAACGTATGGTCTTTAACTTTCCAGCTCCTTAAGAGTCATCATTTTCATTTTATACACCTAAAGCAATTTTATCGATGTCGGATAAGTTATCATGGATGAAAGGGTTTACAACAGATGCTGGAAGTTGTGATGTAAAAGAATGACCTTGATAGCTGATGAAATAGTATATAAATCTCATTTTGATCCATCGAAGGTATTTTTTCTTACTGAATAGTTTCCATATAACCTTACTGAAAGTTTTGTGTGATCCCATGACTTAACTCTCGCACACGAAAAGTTTTGGTAAGTTTTCCGGCGCATGATTATATCCTCCTGGCCGCCTGGCCCGGCCGCCCGCGCGCGGCAAATAACACGTATTCTCGCCTTATTTTCGCCACCCAAATATCAATATACTGCCATGAAACCCATGTCATCTTATTCGTCGATGTTTGTTCTAGCTGATAAGCACCACAAAAAAAAAAAAAAAAAAAAAAGGAAAACACGAATAAAACAACATAAGACGGCCGTGAATAAACATTTCGCTACGTCAATTTCAATTCCCAACATCACCATTCGAATGTTTTCCATCATACAGGAAAATGTTATAAGAAATTTTGATAGAGAATTTCATCAGCTTCCGAAAGAGAGAAACCCGGTTGTGATACGATTTGTAGTTTTCGAGAAAATAGCCAAAAACTGAAAGCCATTTTTGAAAAAAGTTCCATGAGCTCTCATTCCGAACTTTTCTTGCACACCTTAAGTTTTTATTGCATAATATTATGCGGAATTTCACGAGCTTTCTAATGAGTACCAGATGGCTTCGATAAGCCTCTTATTTTTCGAGTAAATCGCCAAAAACGACTGGGAACTCACGTCCCTGCGTCACTTTCGTGATGTGCTCACATCATTCGCAATATTCCCGCCTACATAACCACGAATTCTTATCATAGATATTATATTGTTATGTCTTGTACATACGTAGAATTTACTGCTCTTTATCATGGTTCTTACAGGAAATCGATACGTTCAATAGTTTTCGAATAATTGGCCGACAAAGTGAGATTACTCCTCCGTGAGCTTTTGACTTTACCGCTAGCGAGGAAAAAAACAGTCTGTTCCCCCAACTTTTCCAACAGAAAATGCTCCCAGAGGCTCATATTCTGCAATTGAACATACGTAGAATTTACTGCTCTTTATCATGGTTCCTACAGGAAATCGATACGTCCAATAGTTTTTGAGGAAATGGCCAACAAAGTGAGAACACTCCTCTGGTCGCTACCTACGTTTACCGCAAGCGAAAAAAGAAGTGTTTTCTTCCATTTTGCCTAAAGACTATGCTCCCAAAACTTTTTTTTTTTTTTTTTTATGTACAGCCTGTAAAATCTTCCAAGGCTGTTTTTTTTTTATGGTTGTAACCTACTACTCATGAACACTACTTTTTCCAAGTTACTGCTAATGAAGCTGTACTTTCTGTCATATGTGTAATATGCAGGAGAAGAAGGTTATTTGCCTGAAAATTATAAGGGTATTGATAATAGATCAATATACATATCAACAAAATTCGGAGAACTCACTTCCTCCAGGGGTGTTGATGGAGTTGTAGGACCTTCTGGGATTGGAAGATGAGGAGTTATGTAATGTGTGTGTGTGTGTGTGAGTGTGAGTGTGTATTTACCTATTTGCCTATTTCTATTTACCTATTTGTAGTATACAGGAATTGAGCTAAGCTCGTGTTGTCCTGTCTCAGTATCTACATTTATCCAATCTAGTTTTAAACACATGAATGTTCTTTGCCTGCCCCTCCTCCTCGTCTAAGTCATTCCAAATACTTATGCTTCTATTCGGGAAACTGAACCTTTTAAGATTATTAAGACATCTACTTTTCCTCAACTTGAAGCCATGACCTCTTGTTCTTCCATCATCCAGCACTAAAAGATCCTCTCTATCGACTCTTTTCAGTTCTCTTACATTTCTAAATATCGTGATCAAGTCACCTCTTTCTCTTCTCTCACGCAGCGTTGGTAACTTCAGTTTTTCCAGTCTCTCCTCATAGGTGAGTTCCTTTAAGCATGGTATCATCCTTGTTACCATCCGTTGAACCCTCTCTAGTTTATCAATATGTTTCTTCAAATAAGGTGACCATACCACAGCCACATACTGTAGGCTTGGTCTTATCATGGTCACTGTCAACTCCTTCAGCATTTCCTCATCCATATAGTTAAAAGCCACTCTCATATTGGTCAGTAATCCATAAGTTCCTCCAATGGTTTTGTTTATATGTTTTCTGGTGACAAGTCATCCTGAATAGTCACTCCCAAGTCTTTCTCATCTGTTCTCTTACAAGTTATCTCATTGCCCATTTTATATGTCCACTGCGGTCTTTTTTCACTCATTCCCATTTCGAATACATGACACTTCTTGGCATTAAAATCCATTTTCCAAGTCTTGCTCCAGCTGTGGAGTTTGTCCAAGTCCTCTTGCAGGTCTTTACAACTATCAGTACCTTTAATATGTTTCATGATTTTAGCGTCACCTGCGAACATACTCATGTAACTATTTAAACCCTCTGGTAAATCATTTACATAAATCAGAAACATTATTGGGGCTAAGACAGAGCCCTGGAGTACTCCACTAGTCACGTTTCTCCACTGTGAAACCTTATCTCTTATAACTGTTCTCATCTGCCTTCCTATCAAATAATCTTCCATCCACTTTAACAATTTCTCATGCACCCCTCCAAAGGTCTTCAACTTCCACAGCAGTCTCCTATAGGGCACCCTGTCAAATGCTTTCTTTAGGTCAAGATAGACGCAATCTGCCCATCCTTCTCTCTCTTGTATGACATCTATTACCCTACTGTAGAAACTTAATAGGTTAGTAACACATGATCGTCCTTCCCTAAAACCAAATTGTCTTGGTGCAGTGTGGTGCGGTGAGGATCTGTCCCTTCTCCCCTTTGGGGTTAAGATGCGAATGAATGTGTTTGAGCGGATGAGTAAATTGGGAGTGTGTTGTCCTGTCTCGGCTACCTCCCTTTCCTTGGGGGAAGCAGCATAGGTATATAAATAGATACAGATAGATTATCACTTGATTTTCTTCTAAATACTTTATCCATCTTTTTCTAATAATTTTCTCGCAGATTTTATGAACAATACTAGTAAGTGATACATGTCTATAACTGAGTGGATCTTCCCTATCTCCTCCCTTGAAGATTGGCACAATACTTGCTCTTTTCCAATCTTTAGGTAACTGTCCATTTTCCAGGGAAGTCTTAATGATGACATAAACAGACCACACTAACTGGTCTGCACATTCCTTCAGGATCCATCCGGACACATCATCTGGTCCCATTCCTTTTCCTACATCCAAATCCCTCATCAGCTGCAGCACCTCATTCACATCCACTGTAATTTTTGCCATTTCCGTCACCCTGGGTTCTATTTCAGGTTCCCTAAATTCCTCTTCCAGCTCATAGAATGACTGCAGTTTGTTGTTCATTATTTCACACAATTTTTCTTCTCTCTCATAGGTTTCATCTCCATCCCTCAATCGTATTATACTGTCCTTACCTTTCATTTTACCATTCACAAACCTATAAAATAATTTCGGCTCCTTTTTACATTTAGTTACAATATCTTTTCATATTTCCTTTTTTCTTCTCTCCGCACCCTTACATATTCATTTCTTACCTGCTTGTACTCCTCCCAAGCCCTTTCATTATACCTTCTTCACACTTCATTCCATGCTCTTTTTCTTGCCTCATGTGCCACTCTACATCTGTTGTTAAACCATTCTTTCTTCCTTTCCATAGCTAAGGAAAATTTTAGGACATATTTACTAACTCCTGTTTTATACACTTCTATCAGAAACTCATATTCCTCGTCAACATTCGTGGTCATACTCATTTTACTCCAGTCTACATTTTGGAAATGTTTCTCGGGGAAGGAAAGTCTGCCTTCTCGTATTTGCATCTATTCTTCCTGTGTTTTTCATTCATTACTTCTTCACTTACTCCCACCACTTCCATCTCAATAACCAGATGATAACTTTTACCAAAGGGGCATTGGTAGGTTATGCTCCTCACATCATTTGGGTCCTTTGTGAATACTAAGTCAAGTCTTGATGGTTCGTCATCACCCCTAATTCTTATATTTTCTTTAATTACTTGAGTTAACATGTTTTCCATCACCAATTCCATTAATTTATTTCCTCATGATTCCTCATTCCTCCCAGCATCCATACTTTCCCAGTCCACTTCTCTGCAATTAAAATCTCCCATTATTATTATTCTATTTCTTCGTTCAAGTATCATCTTTAGTTTAATAATGGATTCTCTTATTAACTGTTCATAATCTTCTTTTGTCCATGCCCTAGTTTTGGGAGGCATATAAAATACTATTACATCTATTTTTTCTCCATAATTGTCTTCTATTTCAACTTCCAAAAGTTCAGCCATGGTACTTTCAATTTCTATATTTTTTGCTCTTAGTTCACTGCAGGTTAAAATCATTATACCTTCCCCAAACTTGCTTTCTCTATCTTTCCTCCAAAAATTATAACTGTTCCATCCAAATAATTTAGTATCAACATCTCGGGGCATTTTAGTCTCCACCAAGCAAACAATTTCAGGTTTCTTTTCATTTATATAGTCTCCAATTTCCCCTTTCTTGGATATTAACCCATCCACATTACTATACATGATACTTAGATTTACGGCACTATTTTTATCTTTACTCAGTCGTCTCTTATTTGCCGCCATATCCACACCCCTTGTTTCCCTCACTTCTAGTTCCTCACATACCACTTCCTTACTTTCATATCCATCACTTTCCAACAAAAAAGTTTTACATTCTTCCTTTGTCCTCCTGTCATTTTTTTCCTTCGCTTGTTCCTTCAAAGATTTAAAAACTTCTCTTTCTTCATCATTCAAATCTTTTCTTACTATAAGATTTTCCATCCCTGCCTCTTTACTTAGTTTCCAGGTCACTTTAAGTATATCGTTTACTACACTTTCTGATGACAACTTAACTCTCACTGGTCTTACTTCCCCTTTCTAATACGGCCCTATCCTCCTTACTTCCTCAATTTCTTTTTCTCACTTGTTTCTTTCGGGATCAATCTTGCCCAGTATTTTTCTCACTTGATTAGTGTCTCTCTCGAGTCTCATGGATCTAACCTTTCCTTCCTCCTCCCTATTTCCAAATATTACCATACATCTGCTCCTTGCTACAGTTTCTCCCACTACATTCTCTTTTTTCTTCAATATTCTCATTACATTTTCTTCCATTTTTTTGTTTTTCATTTCCCTTTCTTCTTGAATGATTTCCCATAAGCTAACCACTTCTTTCTGTTCCTCTTCCACATGTGCCCACTTTCCCTTTTGCTCTTCTAACACACTACTCACCATCTCCGTTTTGTTACTGTTCTCTTCTAGTTTTCTCCTTAATTCCATATTTCCTCGTTTCAAATTCTCGATCTCCTGGTTCGCAGTCTTATTGGCCTTTATCAGACTCTGTATAGTGTTTTCTGTATTTTCAGGCATGTTTCTTGATACCAGATCCTCCACTTTCTTTTCTAATTCACTAACCCTCATGATCAATGATTTAACCAAATCCATTACACTTGTTTCCTTGTCAAAACCTGGAAATTCAGGTCCCTCGATGTTTACACTGTCGGCCAGGTTTAAGGCTAGTTACAGTACTGAACAGCTGTTACCGAAATTCCTATAAACATTCATGTGAACTCACCGACAATAGCTCTTTACATTTCTGATGATCTATATTAATTTACAATATTTTACACTTAACATAAGACTAAAGGAGACAAGACAAACATAATTCCTGAAAACAACTTAAGGTTTACAGCAGTGGTTGAGAGGCAGCTGAGACACGTCCGATCGCCCTGACTGCTCCTGTGTGTGTGTGTGTGTTTGTTTGTGTGTGTGTGTGTGTGTGTGTGTGTGTGTGTGTGTGTGTGTGTGTGTGTGTGTGTGTGTGTGTGTGTGTGTGTGTGTGTGTGTGTGTGTGTGTGTGTGTGTGCGTGTGCGTGTGTGTGTGTGTGAGTGTGTATGTGTGTGAGCGTCTGTAATAGTGTGTGTGTGTGTTAGTGTGTGTGTGAGTGGGAGTGTGTGTGTTAGTTCTTACCTAATTGTTCTTACCTAATTGTATCTTTACAGGAATGAGTCAAGCTCGTACTGTCCCGTGTCTTAAACCATATTTATCGTACATATCCTTAAATTTGTGAATTGTTTTGGCACACACTATTTCATTTGGTAGTGCATTTCATTGATTAATTGCTCTGTTTGGGAAACTGAATTTCCTTACGTCTTTATCACCTCTCTTCTTATGCAGTTTTTTTGCAGTGTCCTTTTGCTGATGCTTTTCCATATGTTAAGTAATCATTTATGTCTATTTTCTCCTTCCCTGATATGCACTTATATAGCATTATCATGTCACCTCTTTTCCTTCTCTCCTGTAGTGTTGGTAGATTCAGTTTATTTAGTCTTTCTTCGTAGCTTAGGTCCCTTAAGCTTGGTATCCATCTTGTAGCGGCCCTTTGAACTTTTTCAATCTTGTCTATGTGCTTTTTGAGATGAGGACTCCAGACTACTAATGCATATTCCAAGGTTGGTCTAATGAATGATGTTATTATCCTTCTTAGCATGTCTTCATTTATGTATGTGAATGCTATTCTCATATTTGCAAGCAGTGTATACATGTTCCGTACCTTCTTGCTGATGTGGTCAGCCGGAGATAGTCTGTTATTGATAATCACACCTAGGTCTTTCTCTCTTTCTGATGTGTATAGGGTTTTATTTCCTAACTTATAATCCCAATCAGGTCTTTTTCCACTTTTACCAAACTTGATTACATGACACTTGTCCACATTGAATTCCATTTGCCATGTACTACTCCATTCATGAAGTTTATTTAATTCTTCTTGTAGCTCTTTACAAGAGTCTGTGTTAGTAATTCTCCTTTGTATTTTTGCATCATCTGCAAACATATTCAGATAGCTCTCATTTCCAGTGTTACTGTTTATATCATTTATATACACTAAAAACATGATTGGTGCCAGCACTGAACCCTGTGGTACTCCACTAGTCACTTCTTTCCATGATGAGTAGTTTCCTCTTAGTACTGTTCTCATTTCTCTTTTTATGAGAAAGTCTTGCATCCAACAAAACAGTTTGCCTCGATTTCCTCCTTGATGGTACAGTTTCCATAAAAGTCTTTGGTGTGGTACTGTGTCAAAAGCTTTCTTGAAATCTAAATAGATACTGTCCACCCATCCTTCCCTTTCCTGTATTGTGTTTGTTACTCTGTCATAGTAGCTCAACAGATTAGTATCACATGATTTTCCTTTTCTGAAACCAAACTGTCTTTCTGTTATCATACTGTGTTCTTCTAGATGATTTACCCAAGCTTTTCTTATAAGCTTTTCTACTACCTTGCTTACAACACTGGTCAGTGATACTGGTCGGTAGTTGAGTGGATTTTGTCTATTTCCTTTCTTGAATAAGGGGACAATATTTGTTTTTTTCCAAATATCAGGTAGTTTGCCTTGACTCAAGGATTTCTTGAAAATTAAAAATAATGGTTTACTTAACTCCTTTGCACATTCTCGTAGTACCCAACATGAAATTTCATCAGGACCACTTGCTTTTCCTCTGTCTAATCTACTTAACTCCTCCTGTATTACTTTTTCTGCTATTTGTGTATCTGGTAGTATGTGTGGACATGCATGTTCCACATAGTCCCTCTCAAAATTTTTTTCTTCTGTAAAAACTAATTGGAAATTCTTATTTAGTGCTTCACAAATATCTTTCTCTTGTGTATAAGTGATTCCCTCGTCCGTAATTGATTGTATTATATCTTTTACTTTGGTTTTGCTTCTGATATAGCTGTAAAACAGCTTTGGTTGATCACTACTTTTATTTATTATATCCTCCTCAAACTGTTTTTGGGCTTCCCTCCTTATTCTTGTATAATCGTTTCTTGCCTGTTTGTAATTATTATACGCCCTTTCACTACGAGTATTATATCTTCTGTATCTATTCCACAACAAATCTCTTCTTTCTTTTGATTTTTTACATTCTGTATTGAACCATTTCTGTATTTTCTTATCTGCTTCTTTGTACTGTGGGATGTACTTCTGGACTCCTATTTCATAAAATTCACAGATTTTTTTATATACAGCATTTAAATCTTGTCCTCTAAGCTCATTTTCCCAATCAACTTCTAAGAAATACTTCTTTAGGTCTTGATAATTTCCCTTTTTATAGTTTAGGCTCTTTTTGTAACTGTCATTGCTGTTTACTATGTCATATGCTATCCTGAAGTTATAATTTAGTACTGCATAATCGCTTTTGCCGAGTGGAGGTTGATATATTAAACTATCAATATCATTTTCTTGCCTAGTAAATATTAGATCTAGCACTGAAGGTACATCAAGTCCTCTTTTTCTGGTGGTTTCCCTCACATGTTCCGTTAGGAAGAACTCTTGTACGAGATCAAGGAGCTTTTGGTCCCAACAGCTTTCTTGGCTAATTATATCTAGAGTATTCCAATTTATATTTGTATTGAAATCCCCAGTTAGTATAATTCTTTCTGATTTCTCTTCCATTTTATGTAGTAATGATCTTTAACTCTGAATTGTACTCTCTGCCAGGTCCTCATATTCATCTCTTTCCCATGTATTTGATCTGGGTGGCATGTACAAATTGGCTACAATTACTTTACCTTCAGATGTGTTGATCTCTACTGCAATCAGTTCTACTTTTGATGGTATATCTAGTTTTATTTCATTGACTTTTAGATTTTTCTTAGTTAATATTATAATTCTTCCTCCTTTTTTTAAAATTTCTGTCTCTTCTCCATATATTGTATTCCTCTAAGTTTAGTATGTCATTGGATATCCTTGGTGTTAATTTTGTTTCAGTTAGGCATATTATTTGTGGTTCATTTTCTCTGACATAATCATTCATCTCTAGTAATATAGATACCATTCCATCCACATTTCAGTACATCAACTTTATCATCTTGTTTATATACTTGTCATGACATGGTTCTACTACCTTCCTCCTTTTTATTCCATCCTGTTTGTGTATCACTTTCGTACCTGTAATCCTATTACTTTGTAAAAAAAATTTCTTCTTCTCCTCTTCTGATCTTCCCTCATTTTTTGTTTTTGCTTCCTCCCTTTTCTCTTTCAGTAATTCCAGTTCCTCTTGTGTTAGGCATCTTTTTATCCATACATTTTTGAACTCCTCTTTTTCCATAAGATTCTTTGCATTTTTTAGTATCTCTTCCACAGTGTTTACACTCTGGAAAGTCACCTTTAGAGGTCTTGTCTTGCTTTTCTCATATTTCCCTAACCTTTTGTGTTCCTCTATGTCTTTACTACAGATTTCCTCTGATACTTCTTTCAGTAAGCTCATTACATTTGCCATCTCTTTTTTGTCTCTTGTGATCTTGTTTTTTACTTCTTCCTCTTCTATACCAGTGATTACTATAGATTTGTTTATATCTACTGAATCTCTGACTAACTTCGGATTGTTTTGGATTATTCTTTTCACTTCCTTTTTAATGCTTTTTTCCTCCACCCTTGTTTCTAAGTCTTTCTTTACTTTCACCATTTCAGCATACGTGGTTTCCACATCATTTTTGTAGCTTTGCACAGCTTCATTCACCTGTGTTATCTTCTCCTCAGTATCACTGCTCTGGTCAATAAGACTGCTTACTTGCCTAGTTGTCTCTGTGTCATTTTTGAACTCTTCCATAACACTCTCTTGATTGACTTCTGTACTTGCCATTTCACTCATTTTCTTCCTAAGTGTACTCAATTCCACTGTTAGTTCACTGATGGTTGTGTCTTTCTTATTGGCCTCCCTTCCTAGTTTTTCTATTTCTTCCTTTTGCAAGTGCATCTGCTTCTTTATTTCATCAATTTCATTTTTGAATAGCCATTTCTAGTTTGTTTACACGTTCAACCAGTCTATTGTGAGTCTCCACTTCAACCAGTTCTTGGTAGAAATCATAATTTTGCTATTTACCTTTATCCCTTTTCTCTTCCAAATTTGCTTTACTAAAGTATGTATCCATTTTGCAATACTAAAAGTGCAGAGCATGTACTTACAATCCCCGTGTTGTTGTAGTCTAAACAAACCTCAGATGACTCAGCATATTCTTTGGTCTTGGTTCTTTTTCCTGTTTGAACAAGTCATGTTTAAACTTATTATTTTTTTCCTTTCAATAATGAAAAATCATTTAGTCTAACCTTGTACAGAGCTTGACTCATACAAAGATACTAATTTAGGTAATGCCACTGGCCGTGTTGGTTCGGTACAGAGCACCGATGTCGCACGTCCGCCTCGGTTGAATCCCTGTGTGTGTGTGTGTGTGTGTGCACATTACACTAGAGAATACTTCGCTCGGCATGGAACCGTTCGAAGCAATCACCCACGCACAGTGCCACATCACAAACAGGACACATGTGACTTGTGTCCCTCCTCATCTTCGCCAGGGAACACATGGTGCACCGCAGCCTCCTCCTGTTGGGGATCCTCTCCCGTCGGTGGCCCAGTGTGTTATCCAACCACACTTTGTCGTTGATGAAACGACGACCCTTGGTTGGATGTCCTCCTGGTGTTCCCCAGTTCTGTTGTCCTGGAGGCCCGGGAATGGCAGCGGCAGCAGGTTTTCCCGATGGACCAGGAACTGGTGAAGTTTCTCTCAGCACCTGTACTGGTTCTGCAGGCGATGGTGACGCTAACTCCTGTGCTGGCCGTCCTCCTGGAGATTGTGGTGTTGGTGCAGGAGCTGGTGGTGATGGCACCTGTGCTGGCGCTGCAGCAGGAGCCACAGGTGCTGGATGTCCTGCTGGCCATTGGGTTGGAAGGTCATGGGCATTGTAGATGACATGTCCTGATGCGGGCCACTCTGCTTCATCAAAGTAGAGGAGCTTGTCGACTATCTCCTCTACGAATTCGAGCAGACTGACTGACTCGCATAAGCACTTCTTGTACAGGGCAAACGCATTAAAAATGGATATGTGGATGAAATAGGTGATCTTCTTGGTCCATTTCACGGTCTGCTGCTGGATGGGGTAGTACTGGAGCATCTGGTCAAAGTGGTCCACCCCATCCATGTGTCGATTGTAGTCATCCACCACGACGGGCTTGTCCACAGTCTTCTGGACATAGGTTGTCCTCCTGTCAGGAGCCCTGATCTTCGCTTGAACCTGCTTCTAGACGGTGCTTGTGCTGTGGAAGGTGGAGACCATGTTGACGATGCGCTTGTCCTTCCACAGCAACACCATCACGTTGTACTTGTGCATCGCTGTCATGCCCCCCTCTGGCATGAAAGTGTTTCAGGATGGCCCTGAAACGCCTTCCACTCGTCACTTGTGTGAACAGGGGATAGTTGTGGAGGCGGGATCTCTTCCAGTAATGCCTGATGCTCGGCAGATTCATCACCCCCATGAAAAAGTACAGCCCCAGGAACTTGGCCATCTTGTCTTCATTGCAGATGAACCATGCATCCAACACAGTCCCCATGAATGACGTGTAGCTGCTGGTCTCATGGGTGAAGTACGTCAACAACTCCCTGGTGAAGAACAGCTGGAAGAACTGGAGAGGAGTTGGTGGATCCACCTTCATTCCTGGGGATCCTGTGAAGGGCCCATTAGCTGGTGTGAAAGGGCCACTGTTCCACCCTGGATCTGTTGCGGCAACATCTCCCGCAGTGGTGGCAGTGGGTCGGCGTACCGACACCCTTGTGCCTCTTCGGACACCCCTTGGCCGCCCCCATAGCCGGGCCATGGACCACATTGGCCTCGTCGAGGTGGTGAGGGTTCTGATGATGAGGATGACAAGACTGTCTCCTGCTGCTGGAAAACCTCAGGGGGGATGAATGCTGTTGGAGACAGCGCCCTTGTCAACCGAGCAGGGGACGATGACACAGTCGCCTCCTGCACCAGTTGCCCCACAGACACTGCGCCTCATGCAGGTGCCAGTGTCGTGTAACTAAGCCTTGCTACCGGTGACAGGCTCGGCCAAGGGGGAACTG
Source organism: Coenobita brevimanus (assembly GCF_032717465.1). NCBI lineage: Eukaryota > Metazoa > Arthropoda > Malacostraca > Decapoda > Coenobitidae > Coenobita > Coenobita brevimanus. Next base: position 28,221,649 of record NC_137055.1, read on the forward strand.
GAGGCTTGAGGTGGAGAGACTGTGATGGCTGTAGGAGCGAGAGGTCCAAGCCAAGGTGATGCCTGTCATCCAAGTGAAGACGATGGCTGGGCCGATAGTCCTGACATTGGTGGTGGCGATGTCTGCTCCCGTCGTGGTACAAGTGTGGGCAAAGCCGCTTGAGGGAATGCTCTTGGACGTCGTCCCAGTCCCCCTCACTTGAAACATCGCTCAGCTCGTCATCTAAACGTTCTCGTCTCCTCCTTAAAGAGAACCTTTTGCCACTGGTCAGAAGACAAACCTTTCGTCTCCATTTTGGCAAGCACTGACACAGAAAGTCAAGTATGAGCTTTTTAGGTTCTCAGCTGAAAAAGAGGAGATATTATTCACTGTCACGCAACACATTCCATTGAGAATAGCACTACACAAGTCGTTATATCTTTCCATACGGCCAATCGCTGCATCATTTATGAACAGTTCATATAAAGGATAACTTTTCAGTGTCTTTTCACGGTCTCATAACTGTCCACTGGCGTCCGTGGGTGTGTGCCATATATATATATATATATATATATATATATATATATATCGTTTTTTAAAGACTCCAACATGCTTGCATGTGTCGGCCTTAGTCACCTAATGGCGGCTCTCCATGCTGCACGATCCATTGCAGCCCCCCTGTTCAGTCCCTTAACCCTGAGGTCACACTTAATGACCTCATCCCATGTCTTTCTCGGTCTACCCCTCATAACCCCACCCCCAATATTAACACTTCTCACCTTCCTCACCCAATTATCATCCCCCATCCTCTCCACATGTCTAGACCATCTCAATCTACCTCTCCTCATCACAACACCAATACACTCCAGTCCCATTCTACCTCTCAACTCTTCCATCGTAAACCCAGCCCCTCCAGGCCTTGGACGCAGGGACGCACTGCACATCCACCTAATCATTGCCATTTCTGTACGTCTGAGCCAGCAAATATCTTCCTCCTTCACTGCCCAGGTCTCACTACCATACAGCATTATATATATATATATATATATAGATAGATATTTTTAATTTTTCGGCCCTCCTTCCCCTAAGTTTCACCACACACATGATATACTCCCTCACAATATCTAAAGGTTCCCCCCACACATGATATATTCCCTCACACACACACACACACATTTATATATATATATATATATATATATATATATATATATATATATATATATATATACACACGCTCATACATACAGACATACTTTCCCCTCCTTCCTCAAACGTTCCCCCAACACATGATACAATATTTTCCACGAACACTCGTGGCACATATCACAAAAATTTTAGATAAGAATCATAAATTTCAACAATTGTTTTAGCAAGCTACAGTACCTGTCCACTGACGTCCGTGGTTGCCCGGTGTTGCAGGGTACAGTACCTGTCCACTGACGTCCCTTGTTCCGTGGCATCGTTACTTTTCCCAACACACCTGCCGCTAAAGTATCGCTCACCTACACTATGCACCTAAATGAACACGTGAGGCATAGTTCGTACACTCTACATACAGTAGAAGTTATCACTAAATGTCAGACCAAGGTACAATACCTGTTCAATGACGTCCATCGTTCCTTGGCATCGTTACCTTTCCCAGCACACCTGCTGCTAAAATATCGCTCACCTACACTACGCACCTAAACGAATACTCGCAGCAAAGTTTATGTATCTTTTACATAAAGTATAAGTTATCACTAAATGTCAGACCAAGGTACAGTACCTGTTCAGTGACGTCCGTCGTTCCTTGGTATCGTTACCTTTTCCTGCATACCTGATGCTAAAGTATTGCTCACCTACACTACGCACCTAAATGAACACCCGCAGTACAGGTCACGTATATTTTACATAAAGTATAAGTTATCACTAAATGTCAGACCAAGGTACAGTACCTGTTCAGTGACGTCTGTCGTTCCTTGGCATCATTTCCTTTCCTAGCAGACATGCCGCTAAAGTAGTGCTCACCTATGCTATGCACCTAAATGAACACTCACTGCACAGTTCACATATACTTTACATAAAGTATAAGTTATCACTAAATGTCAGACCAAGGTACAGTATCTGTTCAATGACGTCTGTCGTTCCTAGGCGTCCCTATCTCCTGAGGACACCTGCCGCTAAGGTATTGCTAACCTATTCTACTCACCTTAACTTATGCCATTACGAGGATACGTGTCACATTTCACCTACACTTCATACTATATCATACACAAATACATGACTATCACAATGATTCTACCCCAACCTCCACAATATTATTATTCCCTTTCTTATTACGGTTCAACGTGACTGTGATGCAGCATCCTTCACTGGGAGAGTACGACGCAACGCTATTGTATTGGCACAGACCACATTCCTTCACGAACACTTGCAGCATGTTTGAAGTATATTTCACACAATTCCATATGCATTTTCACTATCAGAATCACAATAATTTCATCCCTAAACACCTCTAATTATCCCTTCCCAACTATAAAGCGTACATGATTCCTACCCCATTCCACACTATGGTTTATGGCATCCATAATGCTGACTAGTTCCATAATATCACCAAGCCAGCCACAATATCTTTCACACAAAATACAGCTTAGGCATTGGCTTCATTATATACGTATTTGTACTCACGCCATAGGGTCTAGGGGAGGGCGAGAGACGAAACCTTGCTACAGTGAACACGTGTATTGCCTCTAAGTCTAACGAATGATAACGGGCACAATTCCTTTTCGTGACATATATCTATGTTCCATCGACAAAATCACATACAGATATGCTCACAAATAATGGATTATCACACTGAGCCCATAGGGGCTTCGGCTTGGGTGGGAGGGGGAGAATTAGTAGGAGTTTAAAGGGACAGGACATGCGATGCAGCCCTACCGCCTGGCTGCTTGGAAGAGACTGAGGTTTATTGCTACGTGCTGGGCCCCATTAAGCGGCTCAGTGTTGCCAATGCCTTACCACTGGAAAGTGACACGCCCACTAGAACGCATCAAAATTTGATGCAAGTTGTCCAGAAACTTAATTTTTGTGTGTGTGTGTGTGTGCTTAGGAACGCGATTTGCATGACTCTGCTTCTTTGTAACAAACCACATGGAACACGAATTGCGTGACTGTGCCTGAGAGGGTTAAGTCTCCAGCAACTGTTTCTACCATTTAAGCTTATTTGGGTAACCATACTTATGTAATCATGGCTATGAATACACTGCTGATGATTGGATTATCAATGACATTCCTTGTACATCAAGCACCAATAGTTACCTGGTTATCTGGATTGCTGTTTTCAATGGCTCATCTTGTGCAGCAGCAACAATCCTGGCATCCTCTTCTGCTGTGGTAACATGTGATCATCCTGGTCTGGGTCTGGTCATCACGTGACCTTCGGCTTGGTATCGACGAACCCACAGCTTCACTGTATTGCAACTAAGACCCATCTCCCGGCTTATGTGACTTAAGGTTTGGCCGGCTATATACCGACTAACAATATACCCCCATTCCTGAATCACTTCAGGTTTGTTTGTACGAGGGACTGGGCGAGCTCCAAGTCCTCTTCTGGGCATATCTGCATTTAGGAAACATAACAAAAAAGCAGATAAGAGGATATTAAAGTGACTATTCTTGTACTGTATGTGCTCAAGGACCATGCCAGTTTTTGTGCATTGCCCAACCTATTACTGCATAATTAATATTTTGTCTGTTATTGCAAATATTAATAACACAGTACTGATACTGTAACACTAGCATTACACAGTAATCATGTTATTCTAGGAAAAACATTTAGCTCAAAGTAACAAGTAATTGTATATTTTTGTCAATGATACAAGTGTTATAAAGTATACTTTCTTAGAATATGTCTTCTCGATGCCGGCCGCGGTGGTAGTCGTGAATATTTCTCCGCTATCACCGAACAATAGCTCGGTTAAAGGCTCACCTCAAGATATAGGTCAGTGAATTAATAAACAGATTAATAAAAACTATATGAATTTCGAATAACATCACGCACTCCTTACACACTAAAACTAACAGACATGACCAACTTTCATGTGTATTTCTTAAAATGCATAAAGTATCTTATATTACTTTGAAAAGGTAATATGTGAAGCGAAAGAGCTTCAGTGATGGCTAGAAATGTGTTCAATGAAGCACTGAACCTTTCTGGAACGATGTTTGTGTCTGATTGTGCAGCCTACACCTGGCCACGACTTTGGCTAACTCTCTGGTCAGAGATTAGTAATCAGGAGTGAACATATATATAATATAATAATTTTTATTTAATTTTTTTGTTTTTTTTAATTTTTCTTCTTGGTTTTATATTTTTTAGACCTTATATTACTTATAAAGAACAACCTAATCTAAAGACCCAATAAACTAATCACCTAACAGACAGATCGCTAACCTATACTAAATCCTAAAGAGACAAATAACTAAATCTACACTAATGGTAAAAATACCTTGACCAAGAGAACACAATCGACTGCAGATATGTAATGCCTTTCTACATTACATACCTGCATTCATCACCTGGTGACTGTCAGTCAAGGCACAACCTAATATAGGGGACATCAATATATGAAAGAGACCTAGACGAGTCAGGACCATTTCCATATATGTCAGCTGTTGGCCCTAATTAGGACAACTTAATCAAGATGGTATACTGTGTTTACATAATATGTGCAATAATTGAAGGACCTCGCCCATACCAGTGCCCAATACCTTTCTATATTACACACTTGCACTCATCAGCTGGTGACTTCCAGGTGAGGAACCGGGTTTAATGTAGGGGACATCTATGTTAGAAATAGATCAGTTGCAAGCAGGGACTATTTCAAAAATATCAACTATCAACCCTAATGAATAGTGCAATATATACATATTTACAGTCGATAAAAACCAAAACCATAGAGTAAAAAAGTCACATCACTCTGATTAAGCCGGTCTCTCACAAGAAAGCCATCAATTTATCAGTCATAACAATGTCCCTATCACCCAAGATGGTGGAAAGGGCGAAAGGGACGTCTACTGTGCTGCAGTAATTTATAAGTGAAGCATGTTCACGAATGAATCGCCGACAACGCAGGATGATATGACTGATAGATAACACCGAATTCACAGATGTCACAGTCCGGTGGGAAGCGTCTTTCCATATAAGGTTTCATGTGTTTTATCACGGTGGCATTGAGCTGTAATCTCGCCAATACTTTTTCCTCAAGGCTACTGGGACGGTTGGCAGTATCTCAGTCACCCAGGTACGGCTTACAAGTTGCAATGTTAAGTCTAGTCCACTGACCTTGCCACAGAAGATTTATTGATTTCTTTCCGAGAGAGATATTCGACCGTAGATCACGAAGAATGTCCCAAGTCTCCTTGAGCTCTACAGCTGACTTGGCAAGTAAGTCAGCCTGCTCATTGCCGTAAAAACGACAATGACCAGGCACCCAGACCAGTGTCAAGGACTTGTCGCATGAATGCAATTTATTACTAATGCGGCCCTGGATCTCATTACAGTCCGTAGTACAAGAAGCAATTGCATGAAGGGCTGATTTTGAATCTGAAAATTTGACAAATGAATCATGTTGAGAAGTGAGAGCATAGTCTATGGCTTTGTCAATAGCAAAAAGTTCGGAGGTAAACACATATGTGTGAGTCGGCAACCGATACCTGAGTGCACATTCAGTCGACCACACACTAGCACCCACACATTCACTCGACTTGGAGCCATTGGTGTACAATTGGTGGGACCCCAAGTGGCACACGATGATGTTACGAAACAAGTGGTGGACCTCCTCCTCTGGCCCCTTGGGTCTTTGTTGCTGGGAGCCATGATACATTAACACTAAAGCTGGGTGGTTCCCAAGGCACTATATTTTTAGTCACCAACTTGTCACAGTCACTGAGGTCCACACCAAGCTCCTGGGTTAGTAAGTGAAGGCGATTGGCAAGTGGCCAACGCACTCCCCACATAAGATGTTGGTATTAATGCCGGGGGGTACAGGCCACGTTACAAATATTACTTTTCCTACATGTTCTTAGTCCATAGGACAAGGCCAGGTGGTCACTGCGAATACGGAGGGAAGGCACATTTGCCTCCACTTCCATACGAGCTACGCGGGTGCATCAGATGGCTCCAAGACACATTTGCAAACATTTATTCTGTAACACATCCAATCCTTTCAACATGGCATTGGATGCCGAGCCATACACCTGTGCGCCATAGTCTAGCTTCGATCAAATAAGGGACTTATACCACATTAATAAAGATTTTCTATCGGCACCCCATTTAGTACCGCTACGTACTTTAGGACATTTAATGGTTTATCACAACAAGCAAGCAAATTATTAACATGAATTTTGAATTCAAACAACGATCAAAATTTATTCCCCAAACCTTTACAGACTTTTGAGAAGGTACCGCCTGATTATCCAAAGTTAAACACAAATTAGGTACGTTACGATTCGTGACGACTATGGCGGCACACTTAGGAACGGAAAACATAAATCCCCACTGCAAGGCCCATTGGTGGACGGAATCAAGGGCTGCTTGAATCCGCCCAGCCGAAAATTGTGCATTGCGGGAAGAGTGACACATTGCACAATTGTCAGCGTAGAGCAAGTATTTAAGATTCCTCAGGACGGGAGCTGATGACAGAATATCATTGATCATAATGCTAAATAAAGTGGGACTAAGCACACTTCCCTGTGGCACCCTGTTTTCCTGGATAAATATATCCGATGTTACGTTATGGGGTAATTTGGCAGAGAAAGTCCTGTCCCTTAAGAAACTGGAAATAAAAATAGGCAAATTACCTCTTAAACCATAAGCATGGAGCTTCATTAGTATACCATGTCGCCATGTCATGTCATACGGCTATGGATGTCCAAGAACACCCCTATCATGAATTCTTTATTGGCAAATGCCTCTGCAATACAATGCACCATATTAAATAAATGATCTAGTGAATGTCTGTATTTACGGAAGCCACATTGTTGATCATTTGACAAATTCTTTGACTCTAAAACAAAAAGAAGCCTATTCATTCCATGACCTTACATAGACAAGAAGTCAACACAATAGGACAAAATGAAGTGGGACTCATAAGATGACCAGCCTCTTTGGGTATCGGCATGACGTGCACAAAGCGCCATGAGTTTGGGAATGGTCAGGATGCCCAAATCTTATTGTACAATGCTAACAGCTTAATCAGGTTGTCCTGATTAAGATGCTGGATCATACCATACGTGATGGTGTCTGGTCCAGGGCTGGTGTCTTTACAGGATTTAAGGGCAAGGAGCAGTTCATCTAGCGTAAACTCTTGGTTCTACTGTACGTCTTCTATGGCAAATTTTAATATCTGTAGCCCAGCCATGCGTTTATGATGTTGGAAACGCAGATCATAATTGGTTGAGCTACTTACATGAGAAAAATTCCGGTAAGGATGTTAACAACGTCCACGGGATCATCATATATTGTGTTGTTCACCTGCAGGGTGGTCACAGGGATGTTTGGGTGTTTTTTATGATTTTAATAGTGAACCAGACTTAAGTGAGTGGAGTTGATCGATTCACTGTGGACATAAAAGACCGCCAGGAGTCATGTTTCGCCCTTCTAATTATTTTCCTTGCCTCAACCCGTGCCTGTTTGTATGCAATAAACTATTCCTCCATAGGCTGACTGTCAAAATCCTGTATCTCCTATTGCATTTCCTTAATGCTTGTCAGCAATCCGGTGTCCACCAATGTGCTCTATGCTTCGCATGAACTGTAGAAGTCTTGGGAATAGCAGCCTCAGCCGCGTGTGCTATGGAATTAGTTAAATTTTCGACTTTAACATCTATTGTCTCCCCAGATATCTCTAAATTGGCGATCCTTGAGAAGGACCCCCAATCTGCTTTCTTATGGTTAAAGTTTGTGGGTGAAGGGTTCGAAACTATATTGCATGTATAAGACAGATGCGTAAATGATCATTTCCCAAGGAAATTGTCATAAGGGTCCCACGAGAAATCTTGATGTATACCTGGGGAGGCCAGAGGTAAGTAAATAGCCGAAAAGTTACCAGTACAATCATCTACACGAGTCGCTCTACCATCGTTCAGAAGACAGAGGTTGGACTGTAATATTAGATCGTCTACTTGCTCCCCACAACCATCGATTCTCAAGTTGCCCCATTCATAGAGATGGGCGTTAAAATCGCCCAGCACTAACTTATTCCCCGGAAGTTGTTCAAAAGTGAATTGAAAGCATCACTATCAATTGGGCCATGTGGAGGACGGTACAGAGAGCAAATAGATAGATATATGTTATTAAATTTTACACTTCATGCAACAGCTTCTAGAGTAGAATTTAGAATCACTTGTGGGTGTGATTTGTGGGTGTATATCCATGACCTTCATATCTTCTATATGAGTTGTAGTGTTTGAACTGTGGAGGATCAGGGTGATCCACCAAGCACATCCCCTGTAAACAAATAATGTCTGGTCTGTGTACAGAAAACGAAAGTGCTATATTGTGTAATTTATTCCCAAGAGTCCTACATTTCCACTGTAATACAGTGAATGCAACGGTTTAAGATTTACGAGGGTGGCCAGTGTGCTTAGTTTTTTATGCCCCCTGCGACCAGGCGAGTGGCTACTGTGGACATTTCCTGGTGCTTGCAGGTGAAAACCTCCATACTTTCGTCAGTGATAAGGCTCCCAGACTTCACCGAGGAAGAGCTACCCTTTCTCTCCCTCGCTGGACCAGGAGCAGGAAGGACATTAAGACGTGCCAGCTTGCTGAGGGTGGTAAGATTAATCTTATCAGACTTGTTGGACTTTTGTTTTTGCTGCACCAACTGCAAAGGAGCAGCGGCAGCCTGAGAGTAGGAAGTAGCAATGGGGATGACTGTAAGAGAGTTGGAGCACACAGGAGAGTGAAACTGAGAGGTAGGGCATGGAGCATGAGGAGCGAATGTCAGGTCAATCAGTGTCCCCACGGTGCACATCACAGGACGGGACACAACCGCCGATGCATAGGAGACATTAGGCTTGGGAGTTGCATGCAACTCCTTCATCTTCTTCCTAGCATTGTAAAAGGATATGCCCTCAGTCACTTTCACTGTGCAGACCTCCTTTTCCTCCTTCCACTTGGGACAAATCCTAGAGGAAGTGGAGTGAGCGCCCTGGCAGTGAAAGTAACACTCAGTCTCAGATGTACAGTGTTCAGCAGAATGTCCTACAGCCACGCACTTGCCACACACGAAGTTGGAAGCTCAACAAGTCTTTTCATGATGCCCAGAAATCTGGCATTTGAAGCAAGAAAGGGGGTTTGGGATGTAAGGTCTGATGTTAACAATTTCGTAGCCAATTTTAACACTGGAGGCAGTAGGGGCATCTGCCATAGTTACCACTTCTCCCTCACGGGAGAAATGGAAAGAGGGAGAAAAAGGAACAAGGGACAAAGTACCCAGGAAAGACACACGTAGTCTGAGAGTACTCTCTCACACCACTCTCGGGAGGACGCGCCTGTGTATAACTCACCCCAGAGTGATCAGTCAGGAGTGCACTCCAGAGGCGAGTAAGCAAAGACAATCTCAGTAAATAGATATAGACACCTATTGGGCTGGGAGGAAGATGAGAACTAGCTATCCTAACTTTTATTAACGCTAAGTCCAGAAAACTATTGCCGGTGGGGCAGCTCTACAAGTAAGAGGAGAGCTCAGCACATGTCCGCTTTCTCTGCAACCATGCATAGAAGTCCCCCAAGAATGTCCGGCCTCCGGGCCATATAAGGTCTGCAAGACCATTTGATCAGGCTCGCAAGGCAATTCATAAATGCAATTTAAGAGACTAACACACACATATATATATATATATATATATATATATATATATATATATATATATATATATTTATACAGTATATTTATTTATTTATTTATTTAATGCGAGGAAGAAGGAACCAAAGACCATGAGCCTGCAATAACTGTTCTTTCCAGGAGAAAAGCAAAATGCAACAGAGAACCAAATTCAAGATCCAATCATTTCAAGATGCCTGGACACACTGTGTTTGAAAGACTGGAAATCATAGGAAGCAGGAAATACAGGCAGAGGGAGACAGTTCCAGAGCTGACCTGTTGCATTATTGAAGGACTAGGAGTAACGGTTAACTCTTGCATTAGAGAGTTGGACAGAAAAGGGATGAAAGTTTGCTGCTAGACAGGTGCTATGCATCTGTCGTAGACGTGGAGGTATTCATGCAGACAGTTCAGAAGAGCAGTGACCATTGAAGTAGCGATAGAAAAAAGATAAAGATGCAACAGTGCGGCGAGGAGACAGTGGTTGAAGGGAGTCAGTAAGAGGAGGAGAGTTAATGAGATGAAAAGCCTTTGACTCCACCCTATTGAGAAGAGCTGTATGTGGGGAACCTCCCCACACATGAGAGTTGTACTCCACACAGGGGCGGATAAAACCCGTGTATAGAGTCAACAATTGTGCATGGGTAAAGAAGGAACGGAGTTGGCTTAGCACACCTAATCTCTTGGGAGCAGATTTTACAAGAGATATAATATGTTCTTTCCAAAACAAGTCCTGAGTAAATGAAACCACAAGCATGTTCAAAGATGATGCAGGATTAAGCTGAATATTATTAAATATTAGTGGGTACACCTGTGGAAGACTTTGTCGGGTTGATAGGTGTAAGAACTGAGTCATTGATGCATTAAAAACAACAAGATTATTTTTACCCCAGTCAGAGATAGAGCTGTTGATAGATCTAGGAGAAGAACAATGGCCGTCTACAACAGCAGCTGTAGAACGAACAGAAAGGAAGCTATAGATGAAGGCACAGATAGAAGAATAGAAACCATAAGAGGGCAATTTGGAGATAAAAGATTTATGTCAGACTCGATCGAAAGCCTTTGAGATGTCAGATACAATGGCAAGGCTTTCGCCAAAGTCCCAACAGGAGGATGACCAGGAGTCTGAAAGGTAGGTGAGAAGATTGCCAGTGGAGCATCCCTGACGGAACCCATACTGACGATCAGAAAGAAGGTTGTGATAGGGAAGATGCTTTAAAAATTTCCTATTAAGAATAGACTCGAAAACTTTTGAGATACAGGATGTTAAAGCAATTGGACGATAGTTAGATGGTTGGGAATGGTCACCCTTCTTTGGGACTGGCTGAATGAGAGCAAACTTCCAGCAAGAAGGAAAGGTACAAGTTGATGGACAAAGGTGAAAGAGTTTGCCTAGGCAGGGTGTAAGCACAGAAGCACAGTTCTTGAGAACAACAGGAGGGACTCCAGTTGGGCTACAGAAGATTGTAAGTTGATAATTTTGTATGGCCAGTGAATGATGTTATAAAAATCCTAATGGTTCTTAATAGGAGAAAGGTTCCCCACCCGTCATAGAGCAACATGCAGACGTAGGTGCACACCGTGGGTAGATAATTTACTTCAAACATCACTCATCTCTTTGTGGAACTCTATACAGTAATCAACTTTAACCTGCCGCATCCCGTTGACGTATTTATATGTCCACACGTTTTTTCACTGTCACTCCTGTTGACATTTTTAAACGTGCATCAATTGCAAGGTCCCTAATTTGCACAATTATAAATTTTTGCACGTGATTTTTGGTACGTATACACCGGACACCTTCCTCTACAAGATGCCAGGCAGGAACAATGCCTTACCCCGCATGACTTCCCACCCCCACCCCATTGTCTCAGCAATTCACTTGTTACCAATGACCTGGCCAGTGAAGACATGTCGTGCCATGGTACGAAATTCAGGGCCAGAGTGATTCCCCAATCGATAACAATGTGAAGGACAAAGTTTATGTAGCATTAGAGGAAGAAACAGTCAGAAATGATGATCAGGTAATGTTGCCCAAAAAGGTCAGGTATGTTGTGTTTGGTGAGTGAAACAATGCTTATAATGCCTATATTACTGTGTGAAAACCAATATACTCTCATACTACATATAAATTCGCACCAAATAAATAAATAAATACCGTTTATGAGTGGTGTGGAATAGTTACTCTCCCATAGAACTCATTTTCTTTAGAGCCAGCCTGATAGAAAACCCAGAAAGGTGTGGGGTACTAGTACCTGTATCGAGTACTTTAAATCTCAGGTGAGCAACTTCTCCATGAATTTCCGATGTTTCTCACCAAATGCGGAGGTTTGAGCCAAAAAAAAAATGTCCAAAATTGGTCGGGATTGGGGGCAGTCAGTGGTGGAAAATCGGTCGGGACGGGGCGGGTTAATTTTCATTGAAAACGATAAACTTATCAAGCTTATTTTGACTTCTTTAGCTTCAGAAAATATTCCATATTTAAACTAGCTGTTAATAGTGCAAACAATTTAAAACTATAGATATATGAGCTAAAATATGAAGAGCTGTAGATTTACATCATCAGCGGCCAATCAGCAGTCGTGAATCAAACACACCCTACTCGCCCCATGCATCTCAGCTGCACAGGTGAGTCAAACAGACTATAGTTACTTTAAATGAATGGCACTACCAATGATCCTATGAATGTTTGTTCTTCATGCCCCCTAACGGCTAGGGAGGAAGGGTTTGTTTAAAAAAAAATAAAGTTCTGATGCGCTACAATCGTCCCTAGATAGATCTAAGTTTCCCTGTTAATACATGGACATGCACAGTATCAGTCAATAACTCCTTTACATGAGTAGGTTTCAAGTGATGATGCAGTATTTCAACCTTTCTAATCCATCTATTCCGGCTGATAATGTCCGGTTATCTCGGCAAGATCTCAGTCATTTTGGACACATCTTCAGGATGGTAAATAACCACTTCATTATAGCGACATCATTTTTCTTAAGATTCTGTTTTGCTACTTTCGGATAGTTTACATAGCTTAGAAGCGTGCCCTACTAAAGAAGGGATTGATAAGTGCTGTATCTAACCTTTTCACTTCTAACGTATATCTCACATACTTAACCAAATCCGCTGAGGATAACTATAATGTATTTGTGTAAACGTTTCTGTAATCAAGTTATTAATTTAAAAATGTGGTATGTCAGACTTTGCAAACAGTGGCAGGGGATGTGAAGAACACGACAGTACAGTGCTAATTGTTGCCACGCTAGGGTTCTGAAGAAGTCTTGTATGTGCAGCAGATTCTCCATGTGCTAATCTAAGGATTTACATCCACTCTGTAAGACCGAGATTAATTAAGGAGCGAGTCAAAACTTAAGCATATGAAGGATTAGTTTGCACATACTGCGTTTCCCTGCAAATGAGCAGGTAACAACACACTTTTGTTTTTTAAATTGTATATAATTTGTCAATTTTCAGTGGACTACATTAAAATTGTGATGAGAAAAATTACAACGTTTTGAACGCCCTTCCCAGTAATTCGATTATTATTCCTATACTTGAGTAAATAAATTAATTTGTTCAATGACCTTGACCATTTTTTGGTCACTGTGACTACGGGGTAGACATGCGCTTATCGAACACTAAGAGGAAGGCACACTGTCAGTTCAGGTGGATTCATATGACATCACAAGTGTCAAAATCGGCCCATAATTGCTGTCTGTAGAATTACGGTCATCTGCTCAAAGCCCCGACTTTGTTTTCGATAAAAGTTATGCTAATTTCATTTGGGGGTAATTTTTTTTTTTATCTGCATGAATATAGTTTTATTGAGACTGAATCACTGTTATAACTCATAAAGCAAGCTAAACTCCCAAAATTTTGCGGTAGAAGATACAGCAAATCGTCTAGTGTGTGTGTGTGTGTGTGTGTAATTCACCGGGTCGGTCAGGATCACTTGATGGTCGTGATCGTCAGCTTTTTACCCTCCCGGAAGGGAGTTGAGAGCTCATATAGTCCGATCTAAGGGCAAGGCTGTGACCTTCACACACACACACCCGTCCCCTTGCTCGAGGGGGGCAGTAACCACCCACTTCATCAGTGAAACTTTTCGCAACCTGAGCGAGGCGCGAACTCCCGTTCACCAGTTGGCAAGCGAGAACGTTACCACTGCACCAGCGAGCGGTGTGTGTGTGTGTGTGTGTGTGTGTGTTTTAACGATCATTGTCTAAAATATGACAAATGATAATATTTCTAGAAATCTTTGAAGAAATTCCTTACAAGTAAGAAGTCACTCTGATATATCCAAACAACCGTCTCCTTACTATGCATAACCTAATTTAATGTAAACTACTTTCATCAAAGCCAGGTTCAAGCCAAGTTCGACAGAGAATAACTAAATACTTCTTGACCAATCATGAATATAATAAATTAAGTTACATTAGCGCTTTTAGTAGCAACAAAATGTTGCAACCACCAAAGACTATGAAATAACAAGAGAAAATGGCTTATGCGGAATATGACCGCCAACTTGGTAATTATCTAGGAATAAGCTGCAGCTGCATTAGTTGACACTGTTTTATCACACTTCCAATTAGTGAGTATGGTGAAACAGGCTAAAATAAGCATGAACTCCACCAGTATACGAACATATCGTAGTCTTTCCATTCTACCCATAATGGTTACTTCAATATGCCAGTCACTAAAGTGAGCACGTCAGTGTTCCAAAAATCCTGAACTAAAAAGAACCAGCAAAAGCACTGCCGCATGAAACATAAATATTTGCCAATAACAATTTCTCAAATTGCTAAAAAGAAAAGAAAATGAGGAGGGAGTAATAGAGAGGATAATTAAGACTGGGGCAAGTGGTGCGGGGTGCAAAAGTTGTGGGAACTTAGGGATTAATTACAGGAACTCTCGTCTTATGAGGCTTTGCAAAGACTACTTTTGAGAGAGAGAGAGAGAGAGAGAGAGAGAGAGAGAGAGAGAGTTTGTTACATGGATAAGCAATGAAGTTCCCCAGGTCTTACAATTCATACCCAAGAAATACCATAGATGAAGTAATGAAGTTTACCGGTACTGTACACGTTGCTATACTGACTGGGAAAAAAAAAAAAAACGTATAATGGAGACAAAGGTTATCCCACCCTACCTCTCCTACCTGCATGCCTTGGAGGACGTTTCTGGCTTGCAGTAAATATGGACTGTATGCAGGACTAATAAGTAACTCTCAGGTGGGGTCAGATGATCAATGCATCTCTCTCTCTCTCTCTCTCTCTCTCTCTCTCTCTCTCTCTCTCTCTCCTTTTTCTTCTTGCGCATGAAATAACAAGAGTTATTATAAGTAAGATAAAATGTGTCATTAGCATAACGATATTGTGCATTTTTAGGAAAACATGGCTTGAACTACTGGTTATTTTACAATATCCCTCTTCTGTGGAGTCAAGATTGTTCAGAACGAACGCTTTGCCAACTAAGACTGGATAGTATATGTCGCATACGTGAAAGTTTCGAATGCGAATATGCAGTATTCCGGGTGATTAATCACTTTTGTACGGACTATTGACAAAGACACATTTAGCAAAACGTTTATATAGAAGTGCTTGGAAGACATTAATTGACAGTAATAGGTTTTAAAAAATTCAGCACAAACTCTCTGTAGCATGAAACTGTCCAGCATCAACAAGAACCGATTACTAAGATTGTTCTAACCAAGAAAGAGTTAATACTACCTGTCGTAACACTCGTATCTATACAATAGCTCATTCTCAACTAAATAATCATATTTATAGTGTTGGCTGAAAGATAATACAAGATGCGACAGTGAGAAAGATATTGATACTTGACTTGAAAGATTCAAATAATATACCGCATGCTTCTAAGAGGCCTTCCTGGTTATCTTATAGTCATATAGAAAGAACTATGAAAACAGATTAACTCTTTCCAAACTGTGTTTTATCCAGTTTGATAAAATCGCCTACATTCAGCAAGAACATTTTTTTTTTTTTAATGCAAAGAATAATGAACCAAAGGCTGAACCTGCAAAAGAGTTCCTTCCAAGAAAAAAGAAAAGAAAAACAATACAAATGAGAGCCAAATTCAAGATCCATTCATTTGGCGATGCCTGGACGCACTGTACTTGAAAGACTGGAGATCAATGGAAGTAGGAAATACAGACAGAGAAAGACAATTCCAGAGTTGACCTGTTGCATAAATGAAGGACTGGGAGTAACGGTTAACCCTTGCATTAGAGAGTTGGACAGAAAAGGGATGAGAGTTTGTTGCCAGACGGGTGCTACGCACCCGTCGTAAAGGTGGAGGATGCAAGCAGACAGTTCAGGAGGAGCAGTGACCATTGAGGTAGCAATAGAAAAGAGATAAAGATGCAACAGTGCGGCGAGGAGACAGAGGTTAAAGGGAACCAGTAAGAAGAGGAGATTTGATGAGACGAAAAGCCTTTGACTCCACCCTGTTGAGAAGAGCTGTATATGGGGAGCCTCCCCTCACGTAGGAGTTGTGCTCTAAACAGGGCCAAATAAAACCCGTGTATAAAGTCAACAACTGTGGACGGGTAAAGAAGGTATGGAGTCGGCTTAGCACACCTATTCTCTTGGAAGCAGATTTGACAAGAGATGCAATATGATCTTTTCAAGATAAATCCCGAGTGAATGAAACCCCAAGAATGTTCAAGGATGATGCAGGATTGAGCTGAATATTATTAAACATTAGTGGGTACTCCTGTAGAAGATTTTGACGGGTTGATAGGTGTAAAAACTGAGTCTTTGATGCATTGAAAACAATAAGATAATTTTTACTCCAGTCAGAGATACGAGCCAAGTCAGACACTAGGTGTACCATAGCGTCATTCCTTGTTTATTGAAGTAACTGCTGAGACGGACAGCGGACACTGAATGGAAACATGAAGGGTGGAATCATCAGCATATGAGTGGATACGGTTAGATGTACAGCTTAGAAGATCATTGATGAATAAAAGGAAGAGAGTGGGTGATAGGACAGAGCCCTGAGGATCACCACTGTTGATAGGTCTAGAAGAAGAACGATGGCCGTCTACAACAGCAGCTATAGAACGACCAGAAAGGAAGCTGTAGATGAAGGCACAGATAGTAGGATAGAAACCGTAAGAGGTTAGTTTGGAAATTAAAGATTTGTGCCAGACTCGATCGAAAGCCTTTGAGATGTCAAGTGCAATAGCAAAGATTTTGCCATAGTCCCGAAAGCAGGATGACCAGGAGTCTGAAAGGTAGGTGAGAAGATTGCCAGCAGAGCGTCCCTGACGGAACCCATACTGACAATCAGAAAGAAGGTTGTGATAGGAAAGATGCTTTAAAATTATTCTGTTAGAAATAGACTCGAAAACTTTTGAGACACAGGATGTTAAAGAAATTGGATGATAGTTAGAGGGGTGGGAATGGTCACCCTTCTTTGGGACTGGCTGAATGAGAGCAACCTTCCAGCAAGAAGGAAAGGTTCAAGTTGAAAGACAAAGGCAAAAGAGTTTATCTAGGCAGAGTTAAGCACAGAAGCACAGTTCTTGAGGACATCAGGAGGGACTCCATCAGGCCCATATGCCTTGTTAATACTGAGGCCAGTGATGGCAATAAATATATCAGCTGAAGAAAATTTGATTTCAGCCATGAGGAAGTCAGAGGGGCGAAGTGATGGAGGAACAGCACTGGAATCGTCTAAGGTGAAATTGGAGGAGAAAGTCTGAGTGAAGAGATCTGCTTTATCAGTAGAAGAAATAGCTACAGAGCCATCAGAGTAGGAAAGAGGGGGGAAGGATGATGAGGTAAAGTTAGTAAGGTTTTGGCAAGGTGCCAGAAGGAGCAGGAAGAATTCGAATGGAGAGTTGAGAACATTTAGTACGGATGAAATTATTTTTAGCAGAGTGAAGAACAGACTTAACACAATTCTGGGCATAAACATAAAAAAGATGTGATTCAGGGGTGGGTTGGCTCCGGTACCTTTTATTGGCCCTCTCCTTGTTGCAGACAGCATCAGAACAAGCATGATTAAACCAAAGCTTTCTTGCAGTAGTCAAAGGATTTGAGAAAGGAATATATGCTTCTATGCCCGAAAGAATAACCTCATAATGTGCAAGGCACACTCAGATGGCTCCCGGCCATGGAAGCAATAATCATTCCAGGTAAAATCAAAGCAGTACTGCCTGAGGGCCTCCCAATCTGCAGCTCCAAAATGCCACAGACGACATTTCTTTGGAGGATCCACAGGCCGTACCGGAGTGATAGGACAGGTTAAGGTCATAAGGTTATGATCGGAGAAGCTGAACGGAGAGAAAAGATTAACGGTGTAAGCAGAAGGATTAGTTGTAAGGAAAAGGTCATGTATGTTGGAGCTCTCTCCAAGACGGTCAGGGATACGGGCAGGGTGCAGTAGAAGCTGCTCTAGGTCATTACGGATAGAAAACATGAAAGCTTTTTCACCAGGTGAATCAGTGAAAGAAGAGGAGAGCCAAAGGTGGTCATGAACATTGAAATCTCCTAGAATGAAGATTTCAGAGAAAGGGGAAATGGGTAGAATGTGTTCCTTTGTAGTTGTAAGATAGTTGAAGAATTTTTGATAGTAGAAATGGGAGATAAGTAAACAGTGCAGATATATTTAGTCAGAGAATGACAGGAGAGCCGTAGCTAGAGTGTAGAGAATTCAGAAGAATCAAGTTCAGGAACACGAGAGCAAGATAGGTTGTTGTGTACATATAGACAACAGCCACCTTTGGCTTTGAAATGAGTATAGAGAAAGTAGGAGGATACAGAAAAGGGTTGGTGTCAGTTGCCTCAGATAGCTAAGTCTCAGTAAGGAAGAGAAGGTGAGGTTTAGAGGAGGAGAGGTGGTGTTCAACAGAGAGAAAGTTAGAGAAAAGGCCGCGAATGTTGCAGAAATGAAGAAGTGAGTCAAACAGTGGTTCTAGGCAGCTCATAGAGTCGTCACCGGGAGATGGGCGGATGGTGGGGGTATTTATGCCCCCCCCCCAGGGACTCCAAGGCATGGTTTAGGTGCGCCATTTTTCTATTTGTTCTTATTTTCAAAAGGAAGTGTAGTGTGTATTGTGCATGTAATTTGGTGTTGACAGAGAAACTTGTATTGGGGAGCATGCTGGCCTACTCTCTGTGTTACTGAAACACTGAAAAAGTTCAGCAAAGGGGGATGGTCAGGAACTAGTCCCGAGAGCTGATGAAACGGGAGCTCCAGCTCTCCCTGTCATAAGCTTTCCATCCACCTTGGGAGTACTGCCCTGCTCGACTGGTGCTACAATCTACTCCTCTGTGAAACGTAATCCGTCAGAGCGAAAACAATTACAGCCATCCTACACTTCCTTACCTTGGCCGAAATCTGGTGGTCTTAATGTTTCTCATGGCACGAGTATAAAGCTAAGCCGCTATCCCGTTTTCCCATACTAATAGAATCTGAGAGACATACAAATATAGTGCGGTTGCTTGAGGCATTATTTTCATTTGTTGCCGTGTGTGTGTGTGTGTGTGTGTGTGTGTGTGTGAGAGAGAGAGAGAGAGAGAGAGAGAGAGAGAGAGAGCGAATCTTGATAATAAAAAAATACCGAAATTACTGCTTATACTAAAGAATAATGAATTCTAGATCATGCTTACTTTGATGCTAAAAAGAGAAGCGGCAGAATAGAGGAAATAGTCAAAACTGTAAATATGACAAGATAAGACTCCTTCAATAACATACAAAATCAAGCTCATTTTTCGTCATTTAAAGACCAATACTATAATACATGAAATCAATCACTCCAGACTACTGACGACGGATTAAAAGCCAGGTATTCTCTACACGCTACCGAAGATCGAAAACGGTAATCGTTTACGATCTGTATTGCCAGCCATTGGCATCACGACTTTTAATATTGCAGTTTCTTCTTCCCCTGCTGTCCTTCTTCACAGGATACAAGTATACGATCAAGTGTTAAGTTTCTTTTTTCAAAGATATATCTTATTTCCCCTTTTCTCATGCAACAGTGACCTTGTTTGATGTGTCTATTTTGTTTACCAACATTTCTTTAGAAGAAATAGTCGGAATATGTTGAAAAAAGGTATTTGGCAACAATGATAATAGTATTTGAAAACAATGGTGTTAGTAAGAAACAGTTTCGGTAACTCCTAATGTTTCTGACAAAAGACTGTTGCGTTTGATTTGCTGACAAGCTCTGCGGGCAAATTGACAGAATAGGCATGGGGAGTCCATTTGGTTGTTGCTTTGCCAACATATTTTTATGTCACCACGATACCTGTTAGAAGATTGTCCAGCTTGTTCTAAGCCCCTGTACTACGAACGTTATGTCAAAGATTGTTGTTGTTGTTTTTTAATTCCCTCTCACATATACAGCCATTATTTATTTATCTCAATTCTCAACATATATCTATCTATCTATCTATAGCCCGACGCCCTAATCCCGCAAAGGGTGGCCGCAGACAAAACACCTCCAAGTCGTTCTGTCACCCACCATTTGACTACCCTCCCCTCAACTCACCCCCCCTCCCTCATATACCTCTCAACTCCATCCCTCCACCTCATCCTCGGTCTACCCCTCCCTCTCCCTCCCTCCACCTCACCTACATACACCCTCTTAGTCAGTCTTTCATTCTCCATTCTCTCCACATGTCCAAACCACCTCAGTGTATTTCTCCTAATCTTCTCAACCTCATCCACATCCACCCCACAACGTTCCTTCACCTCTTCATTCGTCAACCTGTCCCTCCATGTCACTCCACATGCTCCTCTCAAGTAGCTCATTTCCACTGCTCTCACTCTTGACCTATTCCCCTCTTGCAAGGTCCACGCCTCGCTTCCATACATCAGGGTAGGGATCACAATACTATCATGCAGTGACTTCTTAACTTCCATACGCACCTCCCTATTTCTCATCACTGCTTTCAGTGAACCAAAAACCTTCCTTCCCTGTTGTACTCTTTCACGCACTTCGTCACCCAAAGTTCCATCCTTACTCATCACACTACCCAAGTACTTGAATGCACTCACATTCTCCATATCCTCACCATCCAACCTCACTGTGCATTCTGTGACTTCATTCCTCTCAAACACCATAACTTTACTTTTGTTTACGTTCTCAACATGATAGTATTAATTTTACATCAGAAGTCGGACAAAATGGTAAACTTCCCTTCCTTGACGTGAGGCTGAAAGAAAAAATCATTCATTTGGTAATACTGTTTCCCGCAAGAATAGGTTCACTGATTTCAACCTTTTCTCCTTGAGCGTACCCCACCAAAATAAAAGAAATATAGTTAGTATTTTAGTCACACATGCTGACAATATATCAACTAGCTATGGAAAGCTTCACAAGGGAATCACACTCCCTACAAATTATCTGCTGATGCACCGATGCATGCATTGGTAAAAATAATTGTTACAAATAATTTTATTCGTACTATATGCTGTGAACGTTCCAACTCAAATTCTTTCCACTCTTTCTGACACCTTGCCAAACCCTTTCTAATAGCTTTAGTTCATCATCCTCCCCTCCTCTTTCCCACTCTGATGACTATGTACTTATTTCTTTTATTAATAAAACAGATGAAATAAGGTCCAGATTGAAAGAATATTTTGAACGTCTGATGAATGGGAATGGAGAAAGCAAAGCAACTGTTAACATGATTGTTTTTTGGTGTGCGCAAAGAAGGAATGCAGTGCAAGGAAACGTGACACTCGCAGAGGTGAAGAACGGTGTGAAGTGGCTGAAAAATGGGAAAGCTGTTGGGGTTGATGAGGTGTATGCAGAGATGATTAAATGTAGTGGAAAGAGCGGAATGAAGTGCTTGTTGGAGATATGTAAGAAGGCATGGATAAGTGAAACTGCGATTAGAATGGAAAATGGCAGTGACTGTACCCCTGTACAAAGATAAAGGTGAGCGAAGTGAGTGCAAGGATGATCGTGGCATAAGTTTAACTGACGTGGTAGGGAAGGTATATGGAAGAACTGTTCTAGAGAAGATAAGAGAGAGATGAGAAGTCCTAGAGAGTAATGAAAAAGGCGGTTTTAGGAGTAGCAGAGGATGTGTGGATCAAATATTTGCAGTATGACAGATAGTGGAGAAGACGTGAGAATGACGATAAGGTATTTATGGCATTTATGGATCTGGAAAAAGCATATGACAAAGTAGACAGAGAGGGATTGTGGAAGGTTTTGCGCACGTACGGTGTAGATGGTAAGCCGCTAGGTGCCGTCAAGAGTTTTTATTATTGTAGTGAGGCATGCGTAAGGGTAAATTAGCATTTAAGTGATTGGTTCACGATCAGTGTAAGCATGTGACAAGGTTGTGTGATGTCCCCATAGTTGTTCAATATATATATATATATATATATATATATATATATATATCTCTATCTATCTATCTATCTACATATATATATATATATATATATATATATATATATATATATATATATATATATATATATATATATATATATATATATATATATATATATATATATGTGGATGGAATGACGAGAAGTAAAAACACGAGTAATGGAGAGAGGGATGGAGTTGGTAATCAATGGTAATGGATGGAGTATCTCAAATTTGTTGTATGCTGATGATGCAGTGCTACTTGCAAATACCGGACAAGAGCTTGGTAGGCTAGTGCAGAGTTTTGCATATGTCTGTGAGCGTCGTGCCTTGTGAGTAAATGTACATATAATAACGTGATGTTACAGTGTGATGTAACAGTCACTGGAGAGAGACTGGAATTGGTGAGAGAGTTCAAATACCTCGGTACAGTTATAGAAAAGAAAGGAAGTTGTGCAAAAGAAGTGAAGAGTAGAGTGATACAAGGAAGGAAAGTAGCTAGTGTTATGAAGGCCTTGATAAATAAGAGGCTTGCGTATTGCAGCTGCTGCACAGCTTACATGAAGGAGTGTTGGTGCCAGCCTTAACATTTGGATGTGAGACTATGGTGCGGAATAAAAATGAAAAGTCAAGAGTAAGAGCAGTGGAAATGGGACTGCTGAGGAATGTATGTCAAGTACAAATAATGGATAGGATATGGCATAATGTGATTCGTTAAAGATGTAGAGTGAGGAAGTCTTTGGACACCAGAATCGAAGAGAGTGTACTTAGATGGTTTGGCCATGTGGAGAGAATGCATGGCATTAGAGTGGTGAAAAAGGTATATCTGGACAAATCTGAAGGAGGGTGGAGGCGAGGTAAGCCAAGAAGAAGGTGCAAGGATATGGTGGATGAGTGTGTGAGGAAGAGATATATGGAAGTTGGTGAGGCTAAGGGACTGAGAAGAAACCGAGCTGCCTGGATAAATTTTGTGCGAATTTCAACATAACCAGGGATTTGACATCCATTTTTAACGTCACAGCGCGCGTTCTGATGGACTGTATCAGACAGGTATATGTGAAGCTACAGAAAGTGGTGATTTTTTTTTTTTTTTAATATATCTGATGGATTCCCTGGGCCTGAATGATGAGTGAATGGAAGCGTGGCCCATTGAATTGGTCAAACTTAGGCTGTCTGGACGTTGCTACACCTCCCTCTGCCCTAGAGGGGAAAGGAGGTCCAGATGATGATGATGATGATAAAACAGAACTCTTCGCTCAGACTTTCTCCTCCAATTGCACTATAGATAATTCCGGTACTGTTCCTCCATCACTTCCACCCCTCTGCCTTCCTCATGGCTGACATTAAAATTTCTTTAATCAGATAGGTATATGTGAAGCTACAGAACGTGGTGACGTTTTTTTGGCCTATCTGCTCGGGTCTGTAGGCTTGAATGATGAGTGAATGGAAGCCTGGCCCATTGAATTGGGCAAATCTAATCTACTCCTCACCCTGCCCTAGGGTGGGAAAGGAGGTCCAGATGATGATGATGATCATAAAATAGAACTCTTCGCTCAGACGTTTTCCTCTAATTCCAATTTAGACAATTCTGGTGCCCGTCCTCCATCACTTCCCCCCTCTGCCTTCCTGATGGCTGACAATAAAATTTCTTTAATTGATGTATTTTCTAGCATCACTGGACTCAGTCCTAACGAACCATATGGGACTGAAGGGGTCCTCCTGTTGTCCTGAAGATTTGTGTTTCTGAGCTTACACCCTGCCTAGGCAAACTCTTTCGCCTTTATCTGACAACTTGTACCTTTCCTTCATACTGAAAGCTTGCTCACAGTCAGCTTGTCCCAATGAAGGGGGACCATTCCCAGCCCTCGAATTATCGCCCAGTTACTTTAACACCGTGTATTTCAAAAGTTTTTAAACTCTATTCTTAACATAAAGTTCTAATGCACCATTTCTGTCGCAGTCTTCTTGCCGATCGTCGGCATGGGTTCAGCCAGAGATGTCCACTGGCGATCTTCTCATCTACTTTTCAGACTCCTGTTCATCCTCTCTTCGGGACTTTGGCGATAGATTTGCAACTGGACTTGACATCTCAAAGGCTGTCAATAGAGTCTGGTATAAATTTTTAATATCCAGAGTGCTCTCATGCGGTTGCTATCGTTGTACGTCTGCCTTCGTCTCTAGCGTCCTTTTTGGTCGTTCTACTTCTATAGACGGCCACCATTCTTCTCCGACGGCAATTTGTAATGGTGTTCCCCAGGGCTCTGTCCTGTCATCAGTGTCCTTCTAATCCAGTGGCTCTCAACTCGTTTCAGGCCACGGACCACCAGCCCAGTTAAAAGAACTATTCTGGACCATTACATTTTTGAGTAATGATAAATAAAGCATAGACAACAATCATTTTGGTTTGAAAAATATTTCTCAAATAGGAACAATACAATAAAATGAATGGACAATTATTTGTTCTGACAAAATGTTTCGCACTGCATTTTCAATAAATTAAAAAATATATGCACCAGTCTCCAGTTTAATACCAAATATAGTGAACGTCCTGTGGACCACCAGTGGTCCATGGACCACCAGTTGAGAAACCCTGTTCTAATCTATACATGTAACCCTGTGCACTCATACACTGGTGACTCCACTCTTCACCTTGCCATTCGTTTCCACCAGCATTCATCTCAGCAGTTACTTAATAAACAAGAGATGAGGCTATGGCACACTTAATGTTTGACTTGGCTGATATCTCTGATTCGGGTAAAAGCAATCTTAATGTTTTAATGCGTCAGAAACTCAGTTCTTACATTATTCAACCCGACAAAATATTCCTCAATAGTATCCTCTAATCTTTAACAATATCCAACTTCATCCTGCATCATCTTTAAACATACTTGGGATTTCATTTTCTTGGGGTTTATCTTGGAAAGATTATATTGCCTCTTTTGTAAAATCTGCTTTCAAGGAATGCTAAGCAGACTCCATGCCTTCTTTACCCCTACACAGTTGTTGACTTTTTACTCGGGTTTTATTCGTCCCTGTGTAGAATATAACTCTCATGCATGGGGAGGCTCTCCACATTGAGCTCTTCTCAATATGGTGGAGTCAAAGGCCTTTCGTCTCATTAACTCTACTTCTTTTACTGGCTCCCTTCATCCTGTCTCTTCACCACACTGTTGCATCGTTGTCTTTTTTCTATCACTTTCTCAATGGTCGCTGCTCCTCTGAACTGTCTGCTTGTATCCCTCCACCACTACGGCAGGCATGTAGCAACCGTCTAGCAACAAATTCTCATTCCTTTTCTGTCCAGCTCTCTTATGCAGGAGTTAACCGTTGCTCCCAGTCCCTCACATATGCAACAGGTCATCTCTGGAGTTATTTCCCTCTGCCTGTATTTCCTGCTGCCTATGATCTCCAGTTTTTGAAACGCAGTGTGTCCTGGCATCTCAAAATGAGCGGATCTTGAATTTGGCTCCCTATTATTTTGTTTTTCTTTTTATTTCTTGGAGGGAACAATCTTCCGGGCTCCAGGCCTTTGGTTCCTTCTTCCCTGAATACAAAAAGTAGCATGTATTAGTAGATTTTTAAAGGATAATTACCGTATACAGTCTCATATTTAAGTACACAATTTTCCATTACAATAATACTCTCCTCTTTTCCTCGTATTTTCCAGTTAAATTAGCAGCAAAATGAGAAGAGGGGATGGAGTGGATAAGTATATGAGAGAGAGGGTGTAAGTTGTGAAGAGGGCAGCGAATGGCAGGGTACAAGGCAACTTGGAGACAATTTGTCTGTGACCACCTCATATGAGATTAAGGCGTCTGGCTATAGATAGATAGGTAGGCTATTATTACCATCTTACAGACAACTTCAAGGTTCCTTACGTATTTCACCCAGGGAAAATTTATGATCAGTTGCTTGAGGCGAGCAGTTGTAATAAGAAACTGACTCGCAAAAATATAGGTAATGAAAGTCTTACTTGCATTATTAATAATACTGATAATAAAGCGGTTTATACGACACATCCATACAACTCACCAGTAGGAGAGAAAATTATCCTCACTAGCTCATTTGAAAAGTTCTTGATGTTGCAGTATTTTTATGATACACATGTAACTCAAGATATGTTACTTATGCTTAGGACTGAGCACATGGCGAAGGGGAGAAATTAGACGAAGTCAGGTTTTCTTGCCGGTATATTACATACGTTGAGCAAAAACTGAATACAATCGGATCTCAGTTTCTGCACAATAACGTTTATTTTCTGTGAAATTGACGATTTTGGTGTACTAGTCTTCGTCAGAATTTCATTCAAGGAATATTATCCTAATGACAACTAAATACATCGGTCACTGCAGTTAGTCAGACACCAGGGAATAACTAACTGTTATCAGTGTATGCTCCTCCAGGCTTTCAGATTTGAAAGAAATATAATTATGCATCCGAGTACTACAGTGACGCTTTCCACTGAAAGTAAGTCTTTTCTGTAGATTATATATCTTTCTATTTTTCATTAAGCTTAGGCCTTGTTTTCACTAGGAGTTACCTAAAAAATATGTTGAGTCAGTTGGTATTGATGTTACCTGTGTAGCCTGTTGCTTCTGGCAACTCTAATCATCTGTGTTCTTCATTACCTCCCCAGAGTCCAATGTGGGAGTACAGAGAAAAACAAAAGTTGTGTCGGGAAATTTGGTGAAAACATCTGTTGCACGGCTCAAGTTTTGATGCTTTTTGCTTTGTCATACGTACGGTTGGTAGCACTGAATGAGTTGCCATTTGCTTCAGGCAACCTGCAGATGAGAGCATATTATGGTAACTAAGCCAAACATATCTATATATTGTGCTTTTCCGACTGCTGCTTTTACTTGATCTCAGTGAACCGTGTCTCATTTGTTCTCCTTTTTACTGTCTTGTCAACAAAACTGCAATTCAATTAATTAATCAAGTGGCCTGAAATCAGTTCTCCTTTATTCACAATTCCTATTTAGCTTTAGCTGCAAACAATGAGCAGTGACTGTCATTTTCTGTAAGTGTTTTAACAATGTCTAAACTATTTTTACGTGTTAGGATAAAGCTGATGTATAATGATAACCGAATATTTTGTTACGAGTGGCGAAATTAATCCAACAGACTGGTGTTCTAACACAGAACCTAGAAGACAGAAGTCTGCACACAAGGATTTGTGTGCTTCATTATAGGTGAAATACGTCTCTTATGGCATAAGGGCTGTTTGCAGGTGCTGCTTACCATAGCTGTGATTATTTCCGGGTCCTGTAGTGGTGTGGCAAATGTAGGGCAACCTGAACGATGACCATTCTCCATTGTGCCTTCCTCCCGGAATCACCTAATCCGTATTCCTGTGCCTCTGCATACACCTAAATTTGCACCATCTGTTCAGGATTCTGTCCCTATAAATTTGATGTGTGTTGCTTTTACTTGCCATACCGGAGTATACAGAGGTCTGCTAGACGATTTTTGGTACGGTGTAAGAGGTACCAGCCAAGTAAACATCGCCTGACAGAATATGGTTCACATTTTCATCCCTTGGACTGAACAATTTTCACCCATCGATGTTAAAGGCTTCGAAATTTCGTGGCTTGATTTATACCGTCGTTCCATTACCAGCAGAAATGAACCTGCTGGCCAGCCACGAATATGTAACTATGGGAGAGCTCTCATAATGTTTCGCGTGTTTCACTATGACTTTGGTAAAAATAGCAAAATGTCTTATGTCTTTGATTGTACCTGTTCTCACCCCTGTCCCACCTTTACTGTACCAACTAAGCCTCCTTGTAAACCATTCAAATGACTAAAAATATTGTATAATGCGAAAATTGGTTTCATATTTTACAATCCATGATGAAGTAGAGTAAATGGGATTGTTTTAGAATAAAATGATGACAGTAATGAAGAAGAGATTGATCTTTTGTGTTACTGCTTGTTGGGGAGTCAGGTTAGAGGTGTGATGCAGTTGCCTTTAGCCAGTAGTGCTACACTGAGGAAATAAGGCTTAAACTTCATTGGGACTTCAAAATATACACAACAAGTTTGGTAGTGTATGTCACGGGGTTTATAAAATAAAAAAGCAATATTAAAGGAAAATTCTCAATAATACTGAAGAGCAGGGACAATGATTGTCTTGCTAAATCAAGCAATGATTACTTTATGCCGGCTTGCTTCGCCGATTCTCTCAGAACGAGAATTTATAAACATTCTCAACAGTACACAGCAGAGACTAATTACTCACAATTGCTGTTTATTAGTACTGTTAGCCTCTGGAGAAAGTGACTTCACCTCTGACAATAAATAACTAATACTATTAATGATATCAGGTTCTTGCTGATGCGTTAACTCCTAGAAGGTACTGTCAGGACTCCATATTATAATTAGATAGAGAGAGAGAGATAGAAGCAGGAAGTCAGATGACGAGAAGGTATTGTGTCTGCGAGAATCGAGCAACGATAAACATGCTTACACACTCTTAACTCAAGAAATGCTTTATAGGCACACGACAGCACCTCGTGACCATACACACATACTCACACACAGGCTTCTAGAACTTTCCAACCACAGTGTAACACACGTGACACGACCCCTGCTACACCAGAATTTAGGAAGCAGAGTCAGAAGGAGACAGGCCATAGAACAGGCAGGTAGTAGGGAGAACGAGCTTAGCAACATGGAAGAGAGAGAGAGAGAGAGAGAGAGAGAGAGAGAGACAGGGAGGTAGCTAGCAGGACTCTACTTATACTTCACTCGTGTGTAAGACTTTGTTAATATTTCCAAGACAAATAAAAATAGTCCCATACTATTCTTTACCTCTCCTGTCATTGCATGACAAAAGGGAACCAAGATTATCTACTTACAAATTTACTCACTTATAACAACCGCTCGTCCACAAGTTCAATATATATATAAAACATCACTACAAAGAAGTTACAAAGTCCTTTTTTTTATGACATTTGGTAGCAGCGAACGTATACGAACCTCGTCTACGAATCAACAGTGAATTCCTACAAAATATCAAGATTGAAAACAAAAAAAATACCTCTCACAACCAACAACTCACAACCAGCTCTTGACAGTATTCTCTAAAATCAGCCCCCTCCGTCTCCCTGATCATCACG
Organism: Coenobita brevimanus; assembly: GCF_032717465.1. NCBI lineage: Eukaryota > Metazoa > Arthropoda > Malacostraca > Decapoda > Coenobitidae > Coenobita > Coenobita brevimanus. Next base: position 28,250,975 of record NC_137055.1, read on the forward strand.
CTGATGTAAAGGTGAAGAGGTCACAGGACGCCTTGCAAGTAGTGTAACAAAGTACTGATACTAACAATCTTGTAATTTCTACGACGAACCAACGATCTACAACCATCTACAATCAACTACAAGTAACAACTTATAATCTTCTACACGCACCTACAAGTAGTGGCAGTCTTCATCCCACAACGAGTAAATCCCAAGAAAAAAGGACCGAGAATACATTAAGAAAGAAAAAACAAAACAAACAAACGAAGAATGAGACACAACTCACAACTCACAACCACCAGACCTCACCCTCCTCTCTCTGCTACATCCACCCAACCTCCACCGCTGACGCAGGAGTGAAGAGGTCAAGACAACAAAGTGAATACCAAGCCAATATTCACAACTCATCTTACTCACTCATCTTCACTCAAGTTACTCATCGCTACTCATTTACTCACCACAGCTACCAGTGTGGGAAGTCGACATCACCATGCGTGCTTGCTGAAAAGACGCCACGTCAGTCAATTCACCACCTGCACCATCACTAACACCATTCCCACCACAGTAAAAATTAGTGAGTTACATAGTTACTTCATCTATACAATACACAGTGATAGACAACACATTTTGCACAAACATATAAAACCTGCTGTATAGTTACAACTTAAATTCATATACCTACTTCAGTTATCATCATAATTCAATCATTAAATACTTGCACCAACAATAAATATTCTACACTGTATATATTCATTCATTTATTATAACACTTATTTACTACCAACGAGTGTTACCATTTATACCTACATAAAATACGTGTTGCATACATACAGCTATACAATATTACATCTACAAAGTGATAAAGAAAATATACCATCACAGTTACTCAGTGAGCGATTAAAAGAACTGTATTAAACATTTATTAATTAAAGCTACCTAGTGGAAACAGATAAATTAAGTTATAAGGAAAACCAGAAAAAAAAAGAAAAAAAAAATGGCCAACACAAATGACGTTAGCAAGAATGAACATCTTCAACACAATCGTGAAGACAATGATTTCCACACAATGCTGACACATATATTGCCCACGATAGGTATAAGTGAAGAATAAGTCAGTGTATATAGTTAATACTGTATATAGTGTATATATTCTTTTATATAAAATAAAATATGGGACTATATAATATCATTTTCAATAATATCTATGCAATATAAACTAAACCTTAAAAAAGGGTCCCAAGGGACTTAACCAGCAATTATGCAACCATGAACAACACCGAAAAAAAAAAAAAGTAGACAAACGAAGAAAAACAAACTATAGAAAATCAATACATACAATAAAAAAAGAAAGAAAGAAAGAAAAAAAAAGAAACAGAGTAAAATCACATAACAAACAAATGAAAATAAGTGTAAGTGTTACTACAAATCCCAAAATACCACATAAACTACAAACAAAAAAGCAAATTGTTGTCTCCACAAGCTGGTGGCATGGCACATCATATCATCGACCGCAGCATGACCGGATCCATATGTCAGGACTGCAATTATTACAATTATGTAACTAAAACGCTATGTAACAATTATGTAATGACAAATGATTGCATTATGTTACACTTGCTACTAATATGTAACTACAAACATTAAGTAACAATTATGTAACAGTTGCATTAACAAGATGTAACTTTTATGTAACTTTAACTACAATTATGTAACTACGAACAATATGTAACAATTATGTAACAGTTGCATTAACAAGATGTAACTTTTATGTAACTTTAACTACAATTATGTAACTACAAACAATATGTAACGATTATGTAACAGTTGCATTAACAAGATGCAACTTTTATGTAACTTTAACTACAATTATGTAACTACAGACAATATGTAACAATTATGTAACAGTTGCATTAACAAGATGTAACTTTTATGTTACTTTAACTACAGTTATAAGGCCAACACAATTATGTAACAGTTGCATTAACAAAATGTAACTACAATTACAAGGCCAACACAATTATTCATTACCACAATATTATGTAACAATTCATAAAATGTTACAATCATGTATTACTACAATGTAACAATTACAATACAATTATGTAATAATTCACAATGTTACAATTATGTATTACCACAATGTTAGTACAATATTACAAGTCATACAACTATATCACAATTCTGTATCACCAGTATCATCATACAAGTTAGGTGAAATATTAGACATTACTAAAGGGATAACTCAATATGTAATGTATAACCTAGCAGTATTACCATTGCACAATTATATGCGTATGTCTGTTATACATACACATTTTACAAAATGTCATACAACAACCATTGCATTTATTCAATTATGTATACAACTTGTTTAAAATGTAATATTACTGAATCATTGCTATTTACTATGAATGTTATATGTATACAGTATTATAATCAATATTATGTACTAATAGATTAGCGTATGTCAATGATAATTACTGTCGGAGGACCTTCAGCTGCGCGGCCGAGCATATGTCAGGACTCCATATCATGATTACAAATTATAATAGATAAATAGATAAACAGATATATATAGAGAGAGATAGAAGCAGGAAGTCAGATGATGAGACGGTATTGTGTCTGCGAGAATCGAGCAATGCTATACATGCTTACACACTCTTAACTCAAGGAATGCTTTATAGGCACACGACAGCGCCTCGTGACCATACACACACATACACACATACTCACACACAGGCTTCTAGAACTTTCCAACCACAGTGTAACACACGTGACACGACCCCTGCTACACCAGAATTTAGGAAGCAGAGTCAGAAGGAGACAGGCCATAGAACAGGCAGGTAGTAGGGAGAACGAGCTTAGCAACATGGAAGAGAGAGAGAGAGAGAGAGAGCGAGACAGGGAGGTAGCTAGCGGGACTCTACTTATACTTCACTCGTGTGTAAGACTTTGTTAATATTTCCAAGACAAATAAAAATAGTCCCATACTGTTCTTTACCTCTCCTGTCATTGCATGACAAAAGGGAACCAAGATTATCTACTTACAAATCTACTCACTTATAACAACTGCTCGTCCACAAGTTCAATATATATATAAAACACCACTACAAAGAAGTTACAAAGTCCTTTTTTATGACAGTACAACGGATTTTAAGCTTAATACAACAAGACTGGCCTAAGTACTAGTTATGAATAGCAAAGCGTTTATGCAAGCTAGGAGCTATAAGGGAAATAAGCTTAATTATGGAGAAATGAAACACCAGTTTACATTACATTAAGCTCAAAGAAAAAGAACTGTTAAATTTATTGATTACAAAGGAATAAATTTAACGTTACATTTCAAAGTGAATTCAAAATAAAGAGATCGCACTCACTTGCTCACTCAGAAGCTAACCTCTTAAACCTAGGAAAATACGAAAAAGAAATACTGGTCAGTGTAGTGTATCACCAAGGAAGGGTGGGAGCCTGGAGAACTGTAGTCTAATGGAGTCCGGGTGCTAGAAGACCTCTCTCACTCTCACTACTGGAGCACAGAACCACACTCTGTCGCGACATATAAAGGACTGATTCAAATACGATGTGTGGGGTATAGGATGCCCAGGCCAGCCGGAAGAAGGCGTGGCCAACGGTTGAGGCAAGCAGGGGCGAACAATATAGAAACAATAATATCGCTCAGTAGAGCACTTAATGGCGTGCATTAGAACGGTCACTTTTGAAACAGTGACGAATATTTTGAAAAAAGTATACCATCGAAATGGAGAGAGAAACGGTTAACTGAACGATACACAGTGAGTTTTCCACTAATAGTTTGTGGTTTCTCAAAAAAGGAAAATGTCGCGAATTTGATTCGTGATATTACGCCCCTTCAAAATGAAATTTTTCCTTATGGGAAAAAATTTGTGGATATATATATACATATGTACACATCCTAACTCAGTCACACAAGATTCACACTGTGGTGTGTGTGCTATCCTGCTACAGGAGAAAATCACTATCGCCAATGAGCGTAAAAACCTCGTATTTATGTTAATAGAGGCAAGCTTGAGGGAAAAAACTTCGTGACGATGGTGAAAATCCTGTACTCAGGTCAAACTGAGCGAAAGTTCACTACATTTACACTGACAACTAATTGTTCTGTAGCGTGGTGTATGTGATACATGGTGTATGTGTGACAGTTGTAGTGTAACTGTACCTACATGTAAAATGATACAGTAATTATCAATATGGCAACGATGAAGGCAGAGGAGAAGAGGAGGCAGCGTGCGGCAGACGATCAGCTGGCCCACACAGCAAAACTGCTACACCCATCACTGTACCTGCAAAATCAATTAAGGTGGAGCATCAAAAGTGGCAATGAGACAAATATTCTTATTAAATTACAATTACTCTCTCTGCCTAGCAATCAGTACATACTACGAAAGGTACGCTCTAGCTGAAAAATATAAGTGACAGCCTAAGCTTCGTACATTCGAGGTCACCATTAATTTATTAGGTACATTATTAACCAGGAAACGTAGTCCCTGGACGCCGTTGGTCTCGAGGACTCATGTAGTTTACTGGTTAAACTTAACTCCACAGTTACGATTAGTGTCGGCAAGTTGAGAATCCTTATGCAAACTCGGGCTCGTGTGTCCTTAGACACAGCCTGGGACTGCACACGGGTCCTCAACCTCCCCCTTAACCTACAGTACTTATATTAATATCGGGGAGCTGAGAATCCTTGTGCAAACTCGGGCTCGTGTGTCCACAGACACAGCCTCGAACTGCACACGGGTCCTCAAACTTTCCCCCTTTAGCCTGGAGTACACATGTATATACAATATCGGGGCAGCTGAGAATCCTTACGCAAACTCGGGCTCGTGTGTCCGCAGACACAGCCTTCGGTCGCCTCTGCGGGTTCTTGAACTTTTCCTTAACTTACGGTACATATGTATGTACAGGCCCTGGACATGATGTGTCCTGTGGGGCCAATGGGCGAGACGTCAGGTCTGCACCCACTTCACCACTACCCAGTCTCTCAACTGACTCAGAGATTACGGGTGTGGTTACAAACGGCGCAGGAAGGACATGTCCCTGACTGGTGTTACATGGACACACATTGCAGGAACGCACAAAACTATCTATGTCCCGTCCCATCCCTGGCCAGAAAAAGTCAGTTCGGATATGGCCCTGGGTCTTCCTTTTGCCCATGTGACCTCCTGAGGCTGAACAATGACCCCATTGTAACACTGCTAGGCAGTACTTGGCGGGAACGACAAACTGCAGTAGAACCTCGCCCTTGGGTGTTCTTGACTCATGGTAGAGCCGTCCTTGTTTACGAAGGAACTTGGCTCGACCTCCTCATGAATACTTTATCACTCTACCCTTTTGTTTCTTTCACACGGCAGCAAGTGTCGGGTCAGAATGTTGTTCTTGAACAACAATTTGGCTACACATCAGATCTTGTGGCGATTCAATGGTCACTGGGGTGACACAGTCTGGAGCCTCAGCCATGGCTCGTGCCACTGTAGCCGAAGTCTGAGTAGCGTCATCTTCGGTACAACTATTCTTGACACCGGAAATATTGCCTATGATTAGGTCAAACAAAGGGTCTGGCATGACAACTGAGAGTGTCGTACCAGTATAAAATGGAGATGCCACTTGGATACATGCCTCAGGGAATAATCTCACTGATCCCTCTATAAGGTTAGCTTGGATCTGTCGACCTGTGTACTGCTCAGCCCGAACTGGACTCTGCTTGACAGAGCAACCTGAGGATCCATTATCTCTCAGGACCTTCACAGGAATGTCTCCTACAAACCCTGACTGAAAAAGGAAGGCACTGTCACCTGTGAGAGGGCCTGTGGAGGAAGCAGCTAGCCACTCATTAGGCTGCTGAATAAATGATGTGGCAAACATGGTGCCCTGTGAATTAGATACTTGAGGGGTCATACTCACTGCCTGTGGAGATGGAACATTGGCCATCTGTGGAGGGGTGTTCACTGTCGCTGTGGGACTAGTGAACTGTGGGGGAGTACCCATACTGGTAGGGACGTGACCACCGTGCTGCTGCTGAGGAATGAAGGCTGCGTTCGCCTCCTGCCTCCTATTCACTTGAGCTGGTGGTGAAAAGGACAGTCCCGACGGTTGGTTGCTTGGCTGATACTGCTGCTGCTTAGGGAACTGCTGCTGATTGGGGTGCTTGTTGTACCATTTCCAAGCAGGCTGCTGTGTATTTTGTCCCTGGTCCCTCTGCGGTTTGCTTGGATCTTGGCCATTACTCTGAGAATGGCCTTGTTGCTGGGGTTCAGTCTGAGACGGCTTCCCAGACTTGGCAGTATCTTTTCTGCTGTTCTAGGTGTTTTGCTTATGAGTTTGGTACCCGTAAGCAGTAAAGAATGCATCAGCCTTTTCCACCATTTGGCTGGCATCTTTCACCTGGCAGATCTTAAGCTGTGCTATGAGCTGAGCAGGCCACGACCTCTCTAGCTGTGTACGCAGCATGAGGTCAATTATCCCCTCTAGCGTGTGAGGGGTCCCATCTTTTTCCATCCACTCACCTAAGTAAGCAGTGAGACGGTCGAGGAACTGAACAGCTGTCTCCTTGTCTTGGAGACGAGCTCGCATGAACTGAACTTTGGCGTCGTCTACTGTGAGACCATACACCTTAATGAGTGCAGCTTTCATCATCTCATACGTGAGATTGTCTCCACGAATTCTGTGGAGAATATCGAGGGCAGGGCCCTCAAATAAACTAAGAAATTAGAGCCGCTTAGCTGCCTCATGCAGTTGATACATGTTTGCCATGTCCTCAAAACGAGCTATGTACAGCTCGATTTGCCCGCCTTCCTTGTATGAAGGAAGCTTGATGCGTGGGGTTGCCAGGACATGTGTAAGAAGAGCGCTAGTGGAGCTTGGACCAACTGCACCAGATGTGTCTGAAGCCAAGGAATCTCGCTTGAGCTTCAACATTTCAAATTAATGTTTTTCGCGTGCTTCTCGTTCGGCACGTTCGTGTTCTAAGTCAAGTTCGCGCTGTTTTAGCTCGTGTTCGCGCTGTTCTCGCTCGTATTCGCGCTGTTCTCGCTCGTATTCGCACTGAATCTTACGCTCTTCACGGGCATCATTCTCGTGCTGTTGCTCCTGATTGCCTTGAGAGTATGTACTCTTTAATTTCCTGGGGATCGGTAAGCCCCATGTCTTTGGCTTCCTGTAAAAATACGGTTGTACCCATGACGCTAATTTACTAAGCAAGCCGAAACTGAGTACTGACTGCTGCTTCGCAAACGAATGCTAATAACACAAGTAAAGAATACAGACACAAGCTAGTGGTGACCAGTCTTATCTAGTTAACTGGCAAAGAAAAAAGCAAAAATGCAAATGATTGAGAAGACTCAATAAATAAAGCAATGGGTACGGTGACTTCCCAGGAGCGAAAATCGTCTGGCGTTACCAAGAATAAAGTACTAAATAGAGTTAAGTACTCTATGGATTAATAAAGCAGAAATTCACTTGCTAAACTAACGGTAAACACCAGTAAGCTTGTGCCTATAACTTTAATGATAAATATCTAAATATGAACGAGTGAGTATTATCTCGTGAATAGTTTTAGAGCTAGGAGTTAACATCCTGGAATGAGGTCGCCAATTGTCACGGGGTTTTTAAAATAAAAGCAATATTAAAGGATAATTCTCAATAATACTGAAGAGCATGGACAATGATTTGTCTTGCTAAATCAAGCAATGATTACTTTATGCAGGCTTGCTTCGCCGATTCTCTAAGAACGAGAATTTATAAACTTTGTCAACAGTACACAGCAGAGACTAATTACTCACAAATGCTGTTTATTAGTACTGTTAACCTCTGGAGAAAGTGACTTCACCCCTGACAATAAATAACTAATACTATTAATGATATCAGGTTCTTGCTGATGCATTAACTCCTAGAAGGCACAACGGATTTTAAGCTTAATACAACAAGACTGGCCTAAGTACCAGTTATGAATAGCAAAGCATTTATGCAAGCTAGGAGCTATAAGGGAAATAAGCTTAATTATGGAGAAATGAAACACCAGTTTACATTACATTAAGCTCAAAGAAAAAGAACTGTTAAATTTATTGATTACAAAGGAATAAATTTAACGTTACATTTCAAAGTGAATTCAAAATAAAGAGATCGCACTCACTTGCTCACTCAGAAGCTAATCTCTTAAACCTAGGAAAATACGAAAAGGAAATACTGGTCAATGTAGCGTATCACCAAGGAAGGGTGGGAGCCTGGAGAACTGTAGTCTAGTGGAGTCTGGGTGCTAGAAGACCTCTCTCACTCTCACTACTGGAGCACAGAACCACACTCCGTCGCGACAGACAAAAGACTGATTCAAATACGATGTGTGGGGTAGGATGCCCAGGCCAGCCGGAAGAAGGCGTGGCCAACGGTTGAGGCAAGCAGGGGCGAACAATATAGAAACAATAATATCGCTCAGTAGAGCACTTAATGACATGCATTAGAACGGTCACTTTTGAAACTGTGACGAATGTTATGAAAAAAGTATACCATCGAAATGGAGAGAGAAACGGTTAACTGAACGATACACAGTGAGTTTTCCACTAATAGTTCGTGGTTTCTCACAAAAGGAAAATGTCGCGAATTTGATTCGTGACAGTGTAGAACATCAAGAAATTCGATTACCTCTACGATTCTTAGTTGGTCATGGAAGCAAACTGCTGGGGATTTGCATTAACCCACAGCGTCCCGTCAACGTACTTCCACGTCCTCACGTTATGTCACTGCCAATCCCGTTGACGTACTTCAACGTCCTGCAATTGCAAGGTTCATAATTTCCACAATTTTCAAAATTCGCGCGAGATTTTCGATTCGCCCACGTACCCAAGCCTCCCCTACCTGCCGCCAGGCAGGCAGCATCCCAGACCCCGCGTGACCTGTGGTCGCCCTTGTCTCGGTCACTCACCTGTTAGCAGTGACCCAGGTCAGACATGGCGCGTAAAGGTCTCTCAGACGACAAAATACAATCCGCCCTGGATACCTTCACTGGAGATAGTGATTCTCCACTTGATGATGATGTGGTGGATCGAGATTATGTGCAGCCTGAGGAGGAAATAACAAGCAGTGATGAGGAGGTCCCTTCGCCCCGGAAAAAGCGGTATGTCACGTATCGTAAGGCAAGGGAAGGCCAGCCTGCACCCAAAACACCTGCACAGACCTCTCTCCATCCTCTAGAGAGAGATTCTGATGAGGATGAGGATGAGGACGATGACGATGACGGCGGCTTAGGACGTGATGTTGCCTCGTGGTTGGGGAAGGAAAAAATCTCACCCCGAGGATCAGAAGGTGGGGCGAGAAGGCAAATAAAGTATGGCCTAGTGTTTTGTCTGGGGAAGGCGAAAGTGGTGTGGTGGGAGTGCGGGGTGAAAGGGAAAGTGGTGTGAGGGAGGCAGCACGAGCACGTGGTGCACGTAGGCCTAGGGGAGAGGAGGTGGAGCCACTCCCCAGCACGTCTTTTGCCATACAATATTCCCAAACTTCCTCCACACAGCCCCAGGATGTGGGGAAAGGAAGGAAAGGGAACGGAAAGGGTAAAGTAAAAGGGAGAGGGAAGAGAAGTGCGAGTGATGAAAGGCGCCGCTCTCCACCTCCCCCACCACCACCAATGTTGCGTTGTGCCTTCAGCCATGTTTCAGGGAGTACCATAACTTCCTACACTACTGAAACTGTGTGGGATGGCGATATGACGCTCAGTATAATGGTAAGGCCAGTCAGTATGTGCTAAGTCTTATATAACCTTGAAACGGGTGTAATGTTTGCAGGAAAGTAATGTATAAGTTGAGAAATAGTGTAAGTTGAACGATGTGATATGAAAACTACACCCACTGTATAAATCTGCGAAAATATGACACTCAGTATAACACTCTGGTCAGTAAATATGTGATGGCAAGAATATAAAGTGGAAACGGGTGTAATGTTAACATGAATAAAACGTATAAGTTGAAAAATAGTGTAAGTTGTAATAATTGATGTCACGAGTACACCCACTATGTAAATCTGCGAAAATATTACGCTCAGTAGAACATTCTGGTCAGTAAGTATGTGATAGGAATTATATAAAGTGGAATTTGTTGTAATGTTAGTAGTAAGGTAATTTATAAGTTGAATACTAGTGTAAGATGAAACAAATGATATCGCGATAACACTCACTGTGTAAGTACGCGCTAATATGATGCTCAGTTGAATCGTAAGGTCTGAAATTATGTGATATCAATTATATCAAATGTAAACATGTGCAATGTTAGTGGAGAAATATTATATAAGTACAAAAATAGGTTGTAAGTTGAAATAGTAGTCATAGCGACTTCACCGTGTGTGTTATTATGCGCTATTATTACGCTAAATATTTACGTAAGGCCTGAAATTATCTCAAAACAGTTCTATAAAGTTGAAAAGTGTATAATGTTATTAGGAAAGTATTATGTAAGTAGAAAAAACACAATACGAGTTGAAACAACAGTCACAGCGAGTTCACTCACTACGTAAATAAGTGCTAACATTACGCTAAATGTTATCGAAAGGCCTGTGAATACGTAAAAACAGTTCAATAAAATGTAAAATGGTATAATGTTATTGTAGAAGTATTATGTAAGTAAAAAAAATGATATGTATCATGATTTTCGAATGTTATCGATTCATCGTGACCAGTCTGCCCGATTTTGCTCGTTTCACACGATGGTACAATGCTTATTTCAGCTCTGTTTTTGTATAAAATCCAATTTACTCTTTTATCACATGTTTTTATGTTTGTAATAAATACATATCTACTTACTTTCATTGGTTTCCCAGACTTATAATACCATAGAAAACGTTAGAGGCTCAGACCACCTACAGAGAACACGGTGCCAGGTGTGACCAAGGCATACCTGTTTAGGGCAATTATGGACCCCGGGGAACAATTTCTTTGTGACTGACCATTGTTTCTGACCAAAAGCGAAAGTTTTAGCAAAAAAAGTTTGGGTCCAAAAATGGTCGGGATTGGGGGGTACCACTGGTGAGAAAGTGGTCAGGACGGGGCGGGTTAAAAGGGGATTTAATGTCCACAAAACTAAAGACTAAAATGCAATCAAGCTTTTGGTTTGGTTAGGGTTAGATGCATAGGAATGGAAAATGAAGAGTAATTAGCAGGATATGCTGGCTTCTTGCCCTGTCTACTTGGCAGCAACATATCTGTTCACACAATCACGAAATCCATCCGCTTACACACTGTGTCCATCCAGTCACCAACCTTTCTCACTTCACCTGCCTCCTTACCCTGCACACTTAACTAATGTCACTCTACTCATCCACACACCCAGCCAACCCTGCTTACACACCAATCACATTCACCCACCCACACACTCTCCCTGTCCACTCACCCTCCCCACCCACCAAAACACTCCACCCACTTTGCCAACCTCCAAAATATTCCACCTACTCTACCCACCATTGTGACCCCACCTACCCACCCACGTATCCCACCAGCCCTGCCCATCCATCCACCCTAACCAGTCAACTCACCCTGCCAACACAACTCATCTACCCAACCGTCCACCCAATCCAACCTGCCCCACCATCTCACTTGGCCCACCCTGCCTATCTACCCACCTGCCCACCAAATTCCACCAGCTGGTGCAATGTACAAGTTCACACACACACACACACACACACACTAGCTTTTATATTGTAGATACCTGCATACTCGTGTTGGTGATTATGATGATGATGGTGATGATGATGATATTATTATTATTATTATTATTATTATTATTATCATTATTATTATTATTTATTATTATTATTATTATTATTATTATTATCATCATTATTATTATTATTATTTATTATTATTATTATTATTATTATTATTATTATTATTATTAACCCTTAAACAGTGACAGTCCTTCTGGAAGGGCTGTGAAGTCAGCTGTGACAGTCGTTCCAGAAGACCACAGGCATTTTGTTGTTTTCCACGCTCAAACATTCCCACATATATCTTGAATATGCTGAGTGTTTGTGGCTGTCTGAAAATCTGGCATCACATAACCACCGGGCTAATACATAGTCACCCCAACACCCTCCCAGGGAGGAAGTGCCAAGTGAGACCACCTACCACGCAGTGACACCTCTGACCGTAATTCCAAAGACGAGGAGATTGAAGTAAGGGGGAAAATGGTGAAATTGGTGCAAGTGAGAAAGTGTGACAAGTGCAAAGTCAGCCTTTGAATGGGGGTGATGCATGACTGTGACATCTCTGAACACTTCTACGTGTTGGAAAAGGTTGTAAATATGTGTAAATATCTTGATTCACTAGATACGAAAATACAGAACTAATGTAATAATGACTAAACAGACAATGGCAAGTGACAATGCAGTTCTCTACACACAAGCATACGTGACATTAAGTCTCTGAGAGTGTTTCGGAGCATAGCATACCTCTGAGAAGCTTTGGGAAGTAATGTTCAAATGTGCAAATACTCTGTTATGGTATGTACGAAAATAACTAATTTCTGTAACAGTATGGAGACAATGATGAGTGACACTGCAGTGTGCGACACACTAGATGAAGTGAAAATGATGTTCACTATGAATTTATTCTAGACTGTTATATTTATAAGACAAAAGAAAAATACTAAAATTACTGACAGAGACAGAACATTATCTTGAATTTTATAACTATTAATAAGTGACAGAAAAATAAGAAAAACGCTTTGGACGAAGTGAAGTGGTACATTATTCCCTCGTGTGGCAACTCTGCATATTTCTATCTATCTATCTATTGCCAGACGCCTCAATCTCGTTCGGGGTGGCCATAAAAAAATCGCCTCCATGTCGCCCTGTCCCCCGCCATTTCACTGCCCCGCTCCCAGCTCATACCCCCCTCTCTCGTATACCTCTCCACCCCATCCCTCCATCTCATCCTCGGCCTCCCCCTCCCTCTTCCCCCCTCCACTTCACTCAGATACACTCTCTTCGTCAGTCTTTCACCCTCCATCCTCTCCACATGGCCAAACCACCTCAGTGTATTCCTCCTAACGCTTCCTATCACATCCACATCCACACCACAATGCTCCTTTATATCCTCATTTGTCAGCCTGTCTCTCCATGTGACTCCACAGGCTCCTCTTAAATAACTCATTTCCACTGCTCTTACTCTTGACTTGTGTCCTTCCAGCAATGTCCAAGCTTCACTTCCATACATTAGAGTTGGTATCACAATACTGTCATGTAGTAACTTTTTCACTTCCATGCTCACTTCCCTGTTTCATATCACTGCTTTCAAGGAACCAGCAACCTTTCTTCCTTGCTGTACTCTTTCAAGCACTTCACCCTCCAAACCTCCATCCTTACTCACCACACTACCCAAGTACTTAAACGTACTCACATTTTCCAATTCCTCACCATCCAACCTCGCTGTCCATTAACTGACTTCACCTCTCTCAAAGACCATCACTTTACTCTTAACTACATTCACCTTTAGATTCCGTTTCTTACACACTCTCCCAAACTCATCCACCAAGCCTTGCAGCTCTCCTTCGTCTTCACTCAACAACACAGTATCATCTGCAAACAACAGTACAGGGATTTTCCAAACACTACCCTCTCTCACCAGGGCCACTCCAACATCCACTACCCTACCTTGTACCTTTTATTACCCCATCCATGTACAGACTGAACAACCATGGAGACATGACACATCCCTGTTTCAACCCAAGCTTCAACAAGAAAAATTCACTCAGTTCACCATCCACACGCACTGCAGCCTTAGCACCATCATACATACTCTCCACAGCATTCAACAACTTCCCATCCACTCCATATATTCTTAATACTTTCCACAATCCTTGTTTATCCACCCTGTCATATGCTTTCTCCAAATCCATGAAAGCCGCATACAACTTCTTTCCCTTCTCTAGAAACTTTTCCACTAAAGATCTAAGAATGAATATCTGATCTACACAATCTCTTCCCTTCCTAAAGCCTCCCTGTTCTTCTCCAACTAATTCCTCTGTTCTTTCTCTAACTCTGTCAATAAGTATCCTACCATATACTTTTCCTATTATACTAAGAAGACAGATGCCCCTATGATTACCACACACTTCTTTTTCCTCTTTTCCTTTGTACAAGGGAATAATTATACCTGACACCCAATCCTCCGGGACTCTACCTTCCTCCCAGGCCAATCTGCACATTATCCACATCCATTCTACTACTACTGTCTCTCCCCCATACTTCAGCATTTCACCACACAGTATGTTATTTCAGTATAAGTGACTTCGTTGTAATAAGTATTAATAATAATAATAATAATAATAAGATGTGTAGTTCATGAGAAATGAAAAAATTACAAGGAAAACACTGTACTGTCCCCTTAATGACTATTATGTCAATACGGCATTTTTAACACTGTGTATCACTTGTGATTATGTTCTTTTCGTTTACATCCATACCGCAGTACATTGCAACAGTGTCCTTTTAACTGGAAATTTATTAAAAACTCATTCTCTAGTATTTTAAAGTATGGAAGCCTCCTCCCAAACCTCTTCCCCCACATGGCATGGCGGCGATAAGCCATGCAAGCCTTGCATCCACCTGGAAAACCCTGGTCCTCCAAGTGCACAAAACACCTTCCCTTCATCTTACTTTCCCTTTGGCCCAGGACCATCTTTGGGTCAGCAGTTTCTTTCAAAGGTTGGTGGAAAATATGAGGTTTGTGTGACTGGAATTTAAAAATATTTGATTAAGTATAAGAAGGTTAGTACTGCTCGAGAACAAATGCAATTTTTCTTGTAACTTCTGCACCACATACGTGGTTGAAATACACACCGGAACAACCAAAGGGTTATTATTGCTATTAAAACTTCCTACATCCCCGTGGGGAGTATTCTTGTTTTTGTCATTATTATTATTATTATTATTATTGGTAGTAGTAGTTGTAGTAGTAGTAGTAGTAGTACTTTTTAGCAATATTTCAAAGGCTATTTGATCTAGAGGCTTCACACATGGTCATTTTAATCAAACAGTTGTCCGCTTCTTTTGGCTAAATATGGTGGCAATCTGTTAACCGTATCTTCGGACATTATCCGGAACACTGAAAAGTGAGTTAGCTATGGTATCAGAAGAACTGCTTATTCTAGGAAACTGAAATTTTGCATCATTATAACCTTAAGGCTGACTCAGTACTGAAAGGAGTATGGTTCTAATCAATTAACTATTCTCTGAGATCACCTGGGGTAAAAAAATCAGGCTTTTCTGGATTTTTCAGGTGTCACCTGATTTTCTATCTGCTTACCTATTGCCAGACGCCTTAATCCCATAAGGGGTGACCACAAACAAATCGCCTCCATGTCGTCCGGCTCCCCGTCATTTCACTGCCGTCCCCCCATCTCACACACCCCTCTCTCATATACCTCTCCACTCCAGCCCTCCATCTCACCCTCGGCCTCCTCCTCCCTCTACCCCCCTTCCACCTCATTCACATACACTCTCCTCCTCAGTCTCTCACTCTCATCCCCTCCACATGGCCAAACCACCTCAGTGTATTTTTCCTAACGCTTTCTGTCATATCCACAGCCACACCACAACACTCCTTCCCTTCCTAGTTTGTCCGTCTTCTCTCCATGTAACTGCTCACGCTCCTCTCAAATAACTCATTTCCATTGCACTCACTCTTGACTTGTGTCCTTCCAACAAGGTCCAATCTTCCATACCTTAGAGTTGGTAACACAATACTGTCATGCAGCGACTTATTTACTTCAGTGCTGACTACCCTGTTTGTCATCACTTCCTTCCTTACTCATCACTGTACCTAAGTACTTAAATGCACTCACATTTTGCATTTCCTCACCATCCAACCTCATTCTGTATTCAGTGCCTTCACTTCTCATGAAGACGATAACTTTTCTGTCCCCCACATTCACCTTTAGATTCCGTTTCTTGCACTCTCTCCCAAATTCATTCGCTAAGCCTTGCATCTTGCATTCCCCTTCATCTTCACTTAACAATGAAGTATCATCTGCAAAGAAAAGTACAAGAAATTTCCATACGCTACCCTCTCTCATTAGGGCAGCTCCAGCATCCACTGCTCTTCCATGTACCTCATTTATGAACCCATCCTTATACCGGTTGAACAACCATGGAGACATAACACATCCCTGTTTCAATCCAACATTCAGATATAGAAATTTACTCAGTTGGCTATCCACACACATACTCTTCATTGCATTCAACAACTTCGCCTTTACTCCATATATTCTTAGTATTTTCCACATTCCTTGTCAATCCACTCTGTCATATGCTTTCTCCAAATCACTAAAGGCTGCACACATCTGCATTTCCTTCTCTAAAAAGTTTTCAACAAAGACCTAAGGATGAATATCTGATCTGCACAACCTCTTCCCTTCCTAAAACCTCACTGTTCTTCAACTAATTCCACCGTTATTATTTTCCCTGACTCTGTCAATAGGTATCCTACCATATACTTTTCGTATTACACTAAGAAGACATATGTCCCCGTGATTACCACACACTTTTTTCCCAATTTCCTTTGTACAGGGAAATAATTATACCTGCTTTCCAATCCACCAGGACTCAACTTTCCTCCCAGGCCAATTTGCATATCTTCCATCTCTCTCCTATGCTTCATCATTTCACAACACACTCTATCAATTCCTGAGGCTTTTCCCATTTTGACTTACTTCATTGCTTACACTACTTCCATCCTACTGATCTCTTCCTCCCTTCTCACCATCCTCCTTCTCCTAGCAGTTTCCCAGCCACTTCTACTCACATTA
Organism: Coenobita brevimanus; assembly: GCF_032717465.1. NCBI lineage: Eukaryota > Metazoa > Arthropoda > Malacostraca > Decapoda > Coenobitidae > Coenobita > Coenobita brevimanus. Next base: position 28,267,774 of record NC_137055.1, read on the forward strand.
TTTTCATTCTCTAGGTTTAACAGATCCTTAAAGTGTTCTCTCCATCCGACATTCCATGAAAGAATAATTTTAGAGCCACCAAACTTGATGCATTTATAGAGGTTGTTGACTTATGGTGGCATGCACAAATGGCACGGTTGCTTTAAGGTGGCCGCCTTGCAGAAAAGAGTAGCGTTCCAATCAGTTTAGTCTCTGAGATCACCTGGGGTAAAAAATTGGGACGTTTCCCTATATTCAAGGTGTCACCTCAATTTTCATGAAGGATTAAAGCCAGAGCCACCAAACTTAGTGGACATATAGACTGTGATGACCTACGGTGACATGCACAAAATCAGTGACCTTGACCTCAAGGTCCTTTTATACCTCGTCTTCCAGTGGGGCTACAGGGTTCGGCAGTGGCTGAGGTAAGTTTTTATCAAACCTGTCCTCGTAGAATTTTATGGTGTTCTAGTTATTATTATTATTATTATTATTATTATCATTATTGTTGTTGTTGTTGTTTTTGTTCTTGTTGTTTTTTATGTTTTTGCTATTATTATTATTATTATTATTATTACTATTGTGGTAGGTGGGGGCACTCACCATCCACTCAGTTGATGTAGTGCTGCACTCGGGTGTCTGCCCTTTCCTCTCCTCCATCCTTCTTTCCATCCATCCTCTTCTGTCTTTCTTTCCTTCATTCTTTCCTCTTTCTTCTGCCTGTGGGTGACTTTACACTCTCTCTTGTGTCTTTCTTTCCTTCATTCTTTCCTCTTCCTTCTGCCTGTGGGTGACTCTACACTGAGTGACAAGCCAAATGGTTTCCTGTACACCAGGAAACCATTTACTACGCTGGGTGGTAACCATATAACCAAATTTTGGCTCCTGGTGGTTTAGTGGGTAATAATGGTGCCCCAATCGGACTGAGCCGGTGAAGGTTTATATCCAAGGGATGGTTGGGGTTTATTGCTCACGTAATGTCACTCAAGGAATAAGTGAGGCTGGTCACTCTCATCTTAAATGCCAGGACCAACTCGCCTAGCCCCGGGCTCCTACGCTTCTCATGGGGCAACGTAGGATTAGATGATGGATGTATGGATTATTATTATTATTATTATTATTTTTATTATTACTATTATTATCATCATCATCATCATCATCATCATTATGATGATGATGATTTAGTAAACACGATAACTTGGCCTTGACATGACCCTCAACCTGTTCGTTGTGAAGACACACTCTGAATGTATACAAATTATTCCCTTGCCATATCGTCTCTATCCAGCATCTCCTTGTGGGAGGTATAATCATCCCCTATGTCCACTTTCACAATGTGTTGTCTTTATATATATATATATATATATATATATATATATATATACCTACTGCCACATAAGGATTAAATTAACTCAGTTAACCTTGACTCACTTCTTACTGAGATCATCCCTTTGAGGCACATAACATGCCGAACTACCATTCATTCTGAAGGTCGTAATCCGTATTATAGTAACCCAGATTGTTCATATTCATATTTAGATATATATTTTTTTTACGTCATTATGAAAGGAAGCATAATTCTGGACACATTCACACACAACGAAGTCAAAATGATTCTCATGGTAGTAGATCTCGGCTGAGTTGCCACGAATCAGTGAATGATAAGTTTACCATGGAAAAATGATGATTGCTGGGAAAGGAATTACGATAGAGATGGAGCAACCCATGATGAAATTATATGTCTGTTCATCATGTCTTTGTGATGAAACAGAGCCACAAGGCTCTGTGCCACAACAAACGCCCAAATGCCACCACATGCGACCCCCCAAAAGGCTGACATAGTGTTTTTGAGTCCCGTTTTATACTATTATTTTGCAGGGCTACACCCATACCATGAACCAGATGTCGACATGTCACGGGCATTGTATTTGGAGTATGTAGCATATGTACACTAACTCTAGAATATACTGTAGTATATGTTTAACCCGCGCCGTCCCGAGGACGTACTTCCACGTCCTCACGTTTTGTCACAGCCAGTCCCGAGGACGTACTTCAACGTCCTGCAATTGCAGGGTTCATAATTTCCACAATTTTCAAAATTCGCGGGAGATTTTCGTTTCGCCCGGGTACCCAAGCCTCCCCTACCTGCCGCCAGGTGGGCAGCGTCCTAGACCCCGCATGACCCGCGCTCGCCCTTGTCTCGGTCACTCACCTGCCAGCAGTGACCCAGGTCAGACATGGCGCGGAAAGGTCTCTCAGATGAGCAAATTGCATCTGTCCTGGAAGCCTTCACTGGAGACAGTGATTCTCCACTCGATGATGATGTGGTGGATCGCGATTACGTCCAGCCAGAGGAAGAAATAAGTAGCAGCGATGAGGAGGTCCCTTCACCCCGAAAAACGCGGTATGTGACATACTGTAAGGCAAGGGAAGGCCAGCCTGCTCCCCAACCACGTGCACAGCTATCTCTCCATCACGATTCTGATCAGGACGAGGATGAGGACGATGAGGATGACGGAGGCCTAGGACGTGATATCGCCGAGTGGTTGGGAAAGGAGAAAATATCACCACGTGGATCAGAAGGTGGGGCAAGACGACACCTAAGGTATGGTTCAAGTACTTTGTCTGGGGAAGTAGCAAGTGGTGTGGTGGGATTGCTGGAGAAAGGGAAAGTGTTGTGGCGGCAGCGCGGGGTGAAAGTGAGAGTGGTGTGGGGGTAGTGCGGGGTGAAGGGGCCAGTGGTGTGAGGGAGGCAGCACGAGCACGTGGTGCTCGTAGGCCTAGGGGAGAGGAGGTTGAGTCACTCCCCAGCACTTCTATCGCCCCTGAATATTCACAAACTTCCTCCCCACAGCCCCAGGATGTGGGGAAAGGAAAGAAAGGGAAGGGAAAGGGCAAAGGAAAAGGGAGAGGGAAGAGAAGTGCCAGTGATGAGAGGTGCCGCTATCCACCTCCCCAACCTCCCCAACCTCCCCCACCACCCTCACCTCCCCACCCTGACGAAGGGGACGATGGTGACGTGGCTGGAGACGGTGGCGTCACGTGGAACTGGGAGGATGGGAGTAATTTTACTCCCATCATTCACCAGTTCACTGAGGAGTGGCGGTCAGGTTGCACGGCTCCAGGTGTAAAAGCTGGGTCGTCACGTTTAGATTTTTTCAACTTGTTTTTTGATGAGGCGTTTGTTGGGTGCATAGTAGAACAGACAAATATATTTTCACAATCCCAGCGCCTTGAAAGTGAACGCCTAGGAACCACAAGCAAGCATGCAGAACAGTATGACTTTCCCGTGACTATATCAGAGATGTTCCTATTTTTTGCCCTGGTAATCTTGATGGGTGTGGTGAGGAAAAATCAAATTCCTGCCTACTGGACAACGGACCCAATCATCCTAACACCTTTCTTTGGAAAGGTGATGGGTCGTAATAGATTTCAGTTTATTCTCGGCTGCTTCCACTTTTTTGATGCAGATGATCCAGCCAATGCAAATAACACCGATAAAATGAGGAGAATTAGGCTGGTATTTGATCATTGACGGGAAATGTTCCGCTCCTCATTTTATCCCTACAGAGACCTCGTCATAGACGAGAGTCTTGTGTTGTGGAGAGGCAATATTTCCTTTAGGCAGTATATACCCAGCAAGAGACACCGTTTCGGGTTCAAGATCTTTGTTATGTGTGACTGTAAGACTGGTTATGTGCAAGACATAGTCTTGTACATGGGCGCACAGACAGATATAATAGAAGATCGGAGTATAGGACTCTCTGGGGCCGTGGTGAAGACAATGATAGAAGAGTACCTTCATCGTGGTCATGTTTTGTACCTGGACAACTGGTACACTAGCCCTCTTCTCGCTAGGTTCCTCCACCAACACGACACCGGAGTCTGTGGTACAGTCAAGAGAAACCGTCGCCATATGGTCAAGATAGGGAGGAAACTTGACAAGAATGAGGTGGTTTTCTTCCAGGCCAGTAACATCCTTGCAACCTTGTGGAACCACAACAGGGAAGTTTGCCTCCTATCAACTGTTCACAGCCCCCTGATGCACCGCACAGACTCCGTGGATCACCGTAGCGAGAGGAGGCGCAACGTATGGAAACCAGAGTCTGTACTTGCCTATAATCTGAACATGAGGCAAGTTGATCAGTCAGACTCGATGATTTCAAGTGCTGACTGTGCCAGGACAACGATGAAGTGGTACAAGAAACTCTTTTTCCACTTGCTCGACATCACGGTCCTGAACGCCCACTACCTGCACGCAATGACCACCGGAGTATCCAAGACCTTTGAGGGGTTTGTGAGGGAGCTGGCACGTGAAATAATCGCCAAGCATGCCCAGGAAAGACCCCCACACCGCCCCCGCGCCCCCCGTGCTGCTCTGACTCCCCTACGTCTTGCAGCCTGCCACTACCCCAGCGCAATCCCTTCCGAACCAAACCGTCGTAAACCCCAGCGTCGCTGCCATGTATGTAAGCACTCGACAGTCAGACCATCAACGCAGAGAAAAGACACAAGATACGAGTGTGTCGAGTGCAATGTTGCGTTGTGCCTTCAGCCTTGTTTCAAGGAATATCATAATCTCCTACACTTCTGAAACTGTGTGGGAAGGCGAAATGACGCTCATGATAATGGTAAGGCCAGTCAGTAGGTGCTAAGTCAAATATAAAGTTGAAACGGGTGTTATTTTTTCGGAAAAGTAATGTATAAGATGAGAATTAGTGTAAGTGGAAAGAATTGTTATCAAAACTACACCCACTGTGTAAATCTGGTCAGTAAATATGTGATAGCAAGGAAATAAAGTGGAAACGGGTGTAATGTTAGCATGAATAAAACGTATAAGTCGAACATTAATGTAAGTTGTCATAATTGATGTCACGAGTACACCCACATTCTGGTCAGTAAGTATGTGATAGGAATTATATACAGTGGATGATGTTGTAATGTTAGTAGTAAGGTATTTTATAAGTTGATTACTTGTGTAAGATGAAACAAATGATATCGCGATAACACTCCCTGTGTAAGTACGCGCAAATATGACGCTAAGTTCCATCGTACGTTCAGAAATGATGTAATATCAATTATATCAAGTGTTTACATGTGCAATGTTAGTGTAGAATTATTATATAAGTAAAAAAATAGGTTGTAAGTTGAATTAGTTGTCATAGCGACTTCACTGTGTGTGTTACTATGCGCTATTATTACGCTATATATTTACGTAAGGCCTGAAATAATCTCAAAACAGTTCTATAAAGTTGAAAAGTGTATAATAATATTAGAAAGGTATTATGTTAGTAGAAAAAGCACAATACGAGTTGAAACATCAGTCACAGCGAGTTCACTCACTACGTAAATTAGCGCTAGCATTACGCTAAATGTTATCAAAAGGCCTGTGAATACGTAAAAACAGATCAGTATAATGTAAAATGGTATAATGTTATTGTAGAAGTATTATGTAAGTAAAAAAAATTATATGTATCATGATTTTAGAATGTTAGCGATTCATGGGAACCAAGTTGGCCGATTTTGCTCGTTTCTCACGATGGTACAATGGTTATTTCTGCTCTATTTTTGTATAAAATCCAATATACTCTTTTATCACATGTTTTTATGTTTGTAATAAATTCATTTCTACTTACTTTCATTGGTTTCCCAAACTTATAATACCATAGAAAACGTTTGATGCTCACACCGCATAGGGAGAACACGGGCCCAGGTGGGACCAAGGCATACCTGGTTAAGCTAATTAGGGACCCCAGGGACCACTTTCTTTGCCACCGGCCATTGTTTCTGACCAAAAGCGAAAGTTTAAGCAAAAAAAAAAAAAGGTCGAAAATTGCCTGGGATTGGGGGGTACCAGTGGTCGAAAAGTGGCCGGGACGGGGCGGGTTAAGCATAGTATCTGATAAAGCAAACACTTTGGCATCCCAGTCGTCAGAGCACTGCCTTACTACCTACAAACTGTCACCTGTATATTATTCAGGGAATTGTAAATAATATAAACGGATATCAACAGACTGTTAATTCCGCATAATCGGATCATCCTTGATGGTATCAGATCCACAGTGTACCGATACTTCTGCTGAAGAAAAGGTGAACGTATGAACAGAGATAAAATACTTGAGTTGCGACAGACCATAGTGAGGTGGGTGGGTGGGAAATGAGAGAAGGAAAGGGAGGGAAGGTAGGCAATGTAGGTGGGGAAAAGAAATGTAGGAGGGAAGCAGCGTGATTAGATGTACGGATGGAGATGGCTTCAATATCACCGGAGTATGGACCACTGCTTCTCAAATGGGGTTGGAGAAGCATTGTAAAACACAGGATCATAACAATAATGGTATATTCATACCCATATTTTCGTATATGGTTATAACGGTATGTCACATGACGTTAGCCTTCGGGTGGTCGTCTCTTCTCTATATTTCATTTGGCTTGTCCATTATTTTTCAGGAACATGACTTGATGCTGTCAACATTAACCTTCTCATGATCGGAACAGTTCTAATATATTATTAAAGCTAATACCAAAAATTTCATAGAAAGTAAATAGAGCCATGTGTGCCTGATTCCTTCAGGAACCAAAACTTCAGTCAAAATCAGGGTTCATTGTATTTTAGACATAAATAGCACTGCCTGAGTTTGGTGTTCCCTAACGAAATCAAAGGACAAAGGAGTGGATTGATTGTCTGACACATCCCTCGCCCGACTGGGCATCACCAAAGTATTAGAGACAAATGGGTGTGGGCTAGGTGATGGCTAAGGCTGGATAAAAGGTTGCGGTGATGGTCGAAGACATGGAAATGGAGTTGACTGAAAAGCAAGCGGAGGGGAAGGGCGGTTGGACTAAGAGTGAAGTAATGTAAGAGTGATGATGATGATTGTATTTTGCACCCAATGGTGATACCTGTGTAGATTTCACTCCTTAAATTCAATTATTTCTCTATTCGGTTTTTATTACTACCATATATTTAATATTTTCACAAAAGAGACCCGACAAAAAGCTATGATTCATCTTACATTATCACATTTACGTGAAAATTAACTATGATGTCATATTTCATTAATGCAGCCGAATCAAATGAACATTGAAAGAATGTGATGCTTGTCTGAGAACAGAAACGTCGCAGCACACATAGGATGTCTAGGGTATAACGCTGGAGGCACTAGGACATCCACACGATGGGATCTTCCTATCACGACTCTTACATGGAAGAAAGTTTACATAAAGTGATACAGTATATCCAATGAGGTAATGAATGTAATTATAGTATAGGTATTTCATATAATGTTACTGTCACGAGTTGGCCCGATCAAGTATCTAAATAAACTCGTGACATTGAACTTTGGTGGGAAACCGCGAATTCTAGTGGAATCCCAGTATGTATCACTCAGTCAACCGCCACGTATTCACCCGATCGGGAGTTTTGCAGAACAATTTTTCACTGTTTCATAAGTGATCGTCCTTGTGCGCGACATTAGCACCTCCGCTGAGTGATTTATTATGGGCGTGTTTCGCTCACAATTTTTTCGTTAGCCATTAGCAAGTACGGCCCGCTCTCGCCTCTCTCTCACAATTTGAATGCAGTCAGGATTTGAGCATCGTGGAAGCAGGTTCGATTGGGCCCAGTGTGGAGCAGTGCCGCCGTTGTCCAGCGAGTTCCTGAATTCCCACTTAGTGTGAACTGACAAGAGGTTTAGCGTGTGTGGTAGCGTCCTTCCTCAGCAACGACGCCCAGTTCATCCTGCTTAGCCCACTCTCTGACCAATATTTCTTTTTGTATTTTCCTAGGCTTAAGACTTTAGCTTTTGAGTGAGCGAGTGAGTGTGTTCTTATTTTGAATTCATTTTGAAACATGTAACATAAATTTATCTCATTGTAATCAATAAATTTACAGTTCTTTTCTCTCGAGCTTAATGTAATGTAAACTCATGTTTTATTTCTCCACATTAAGCTTATTTTAGTTATAGCTCCTAGTTTGCATAAATGCTTTGCATTATTCATAACTTGTACTTAGGCCAGTTCTTTTTATTAACTTAAATCCGTTGTGCAACAGGAGTTTATGCACCAGCAAGAACCTGTTTATCATTCATAGCAGTTATTGATTGTCAGGGGTGGAATCACTTTCTCGTGAGGCTAGCAGTACTAACAAACAGCATTTGTGAGTAATTAGTCTCTGCTGTGTACTGTTGAGAAAGTTTATACATTCTCGTCCTTACAGAATCGGCAAAGTAAGCTGGCATAAAGTAATCATTGCTTGATTTTCACAAGTCAATTCTTTTTCCTTGTTCTCAAGCAACATTTTAAAGTATCAAGTATTACTGAATATTATTCTTTAATATTGCATACTCTTAAAAACCCCGTGACATCTGGCGACCTCATTCCAGGATATTAACTCCTAGCTCTAAAGTTATTCACGAGATAATACTCACTCACTCATACTTGGGTATTTATCATTAAAGTCTATAGGCACTATCTTAATGGTGATTATTGATTCAGTTCTATTAATTTTACATAATAGTTTTCATAGTCACTTGTTTAATTTTCTTTCTTTATCAATTTAACTATATAAAACTGGTCACCACTAACCTGTGCCTATATTCTTTATTCTTGATTATTGGCATCTTTCTCTGCAAAATAGCTGTCAGTGCTTTGTCTCTAGTTCACTTAGATTGACTTAGCATCATGTCTACCAGCATCCATGTACAAGAAGCTAAAGATATGGGACTTACAGACCCAAAGAAGTAAAGGATTATGTCCTCTCTCGGCTTAGTCACGAGCAGCAACGCGAGAATGATGCTTGTGAAGAGCGTAGAATCCAACGCGAGAACTAGCGAGAACAGCACGAGGAACGCGAGAGAGATCGTCAACACGAGCAAAAACAACGCGAACTCGTTAGAACACGAGCGAAAACAACACGAACTCGAGTTAGAACATGAGCGAGAACAGCATGAGGAACGAGAGAGAGAATGAGAACATGAACATGCCGAGCGAGAAGCACACGAAAAACATGAATTTGAAATGTTGAAGCTCAAGCAAGATTCCTTGGCTTTAGACACATCTGGTGCAGCTGGCCCAAGCTCCACAAGCGCTATCCCTGCACATATTATGGCGACCCCACACATCAAGCTTCCTCCATACAAGGAATGTGAGCGAATCGAGCCATACATAGCTCGTTTTGAAGACATGGCTCAACTGTACCAGCTGGATGATGCAGATAAACGGCTTCTGTTTCTTAGCCTGTTAGAGGGCCCTGCCCTCGATATTCTCCCCAGAATTCGTGGAGACAATCTCACGTATGAGATGATGAAGGCCGCACTCGTCAAAGTGTATGGTCTCACAGCTGACGACGCCAAGAGTCAGTTCGTGAGGGCGCATTTACAGGAAAAAGAGACTGCCGTTCAGTTTCTTGACCGGCTTACTGCTTACTTAGATGAGTGGATGGAGAAAGATGAAACTCCTTCCACACGTGAGGGGATAATTGACCTTATGCTGCGCACGCAGCTAGAAAAGTCATGGCCTGCCGAACTTATGGCTCAGCTTAAGATCTGCCAGGTAAGGGATGCCAGCCAAATGGTGGAGAAGGCTGATGCATTCTTCACAGCATACGGGTATCAAACTCGTAAGCAGCATACCTGGAACAGGAAAGCTGATAAATCTGGGAAACTGTCTCAGACTGAATCCAGCAACAAGGCCGTTCTCAGAATAATGGCCAAGGTCCAAAACCGCAGAGGAAGGACCAGGGGCAAAATACCCAGAAACCTGTCTGGAAGCGGTACAACAAGTACCCTAACCAGCAGCAGTATCAGCCACGCAACCGACCGTCGGGACTGTCTTTTTCAGCACCAGCCCCTCGGAGGCAGGAGGGGAATGCAGCCTTCATGCCTCAGCAGCAGCACGATGTTGTCCCCAGCAGTACAGGTACTTCCCTACAGTTCACTAGCCCCTCAGCGACAGTGAACACTCCTCCACAGAAGGTCAATGCTCCATCTCCCCACACAGTGAGTACAACCCTTCAAGTATCTAATTCTTGGGGCACCATGTTTGCCGCATCATTTATTCAGCAACCTAATCAGTGGCTATCTGCTTCCTCCACAGGCCCTCTCACAGGTGACCGTGCCTTCCTTGTTCAGCCAGGGTTTGTGGAAGGCATTCCTGTGAAGGTCCTGAGAGACAATGGTTCCTCAGGTTGCTCTGTCAGGCAGTCTAGTTTGGCCTGAGGAGTACACAGGTTGACAGACCCAAGCTAACCTTATTGATGGATCAGTGAGATTGTTCCCTGAGGCACGTATCCAGGTGGCACCTCCATTTTACACGTACGACAGTCGCAGTTGTCATGCCAGAACCTTTATTTGACCTTATCATAGGCAATATTCCCGGTGCCAAGCATAGCTGCACTGAAGATGATGCTACTCAGACTTCAGCTGCAGTAACACGAGCCATGGCTGAGGCTCCAAACTGTGTCACCTCGGTGACCATTGAATCGCCGCAAGATCTGATGTGTAGCCAAGTTGTTGTTCAAGAACAAAACTCTGACCCGACACATGCTGCCATGCAAAAGAAACAAAAGGGTCGAGTGATAAAGTATTCACAGGGAGGTCAAGCCAAGTTCCTTTGCAAACAAGACGGCTGTATCGTGAATCATGAACACCCCAGGGCGAGGTTCGAATGCAGTTTGCCGTTCCCGCTAAGTACTGCCTAGCAGTGTTAGAATGGGGTCATTGTTCAGCCTCAGGAGGTCACCTGGGCAAAAGGAAGACCCAGGGCCGTATCCGTGCTGACTTTTTCTGGCCAGGGATGGGACGAGAAATAGATAGTTTCATGCGTTCATGCAATGTGTGTCCACATACCACTAATCAGGGACATGTCCTTCCTCTGCCGTTTGAAACCACACCCGTAATCTCTGAGTCAGTTGAGAGACAAGGCAGTGGTGAAGTGGGTGCAGACCTGACATCTCGCCCATTGGCGCCACAGGACACATTATGTCCAGGGCCTGTACATACATATGTACTGTAGGTTAAGGGGGAAGTTCGAGAACCCCGCAGAGATAGTCCGAGGCTGTGTATGAATTACCTTGTGGAAAGTCTCGAGCTGTGGGCCTCTCAGAGGATTCCCGGAAAATGCACATTATCCACATGAGTGTTCACACCCACGGTGGGTGTTAAAATGTGACCTGCCCGAGATTGCGTAATCAGCTTCCTGTCATTAATCGTAAGTGTAGTGTTAGGTTAACCAGTAAACTGCTTGGTCTAAGAAATTTGTAAATTCAAGAACTGGCACGTTTCCTGGTTAATAATATTAGTTTAACTAGTAAACTGCCCGTTCTCAGAGATTTGTAAATTCAAGAACTGGCACGTTTCCTGATTAATAAGCATTGGCCAGTAAACTACAAGGGTTCTGAGAGATTTGTAAATCCAAAGACTACGTTTCCTGGTTAATAATAACATAAGTACTGATTGCTAGGCAGAAAGAGAGACAGAAAAGACACTTTTGATGCTCCACCTTGATTCCTTTCGCAGGTGCAGGTGGCGGGTGCAGCACTGTCATGCAGATCAGCTGGTCACCCCTGTCGCATGCTGCTGCCTCTTCTCTTCTGCCTCATCGTCATTATTTACTATTGCATTATGGAATTTTACACGTAGGTACAGTTACACCACAACTCTCACACGTACACCGTGTATCACATACATCACGCTACATAACAATTAGTTGTTAATGTAAATGTAGCGAACTTTTCGCTCAGTTTGACCTGAGTACAGAATTTTTCACCGTCGTCACAGAGTTTTTTCCTCAAGCTTGCTTCTATTAACGTAAATACGAGGTTTTTTTTTTTCACTCACTGGCGACTGTGACTTTCTCCTGTAGCAGGATAGCACACACACACCACAGTGTTAATCTTGTGTGACTGAGTTAGGATTTATATGTATGTAAATTTATTTTTTTTTTTTCCTGAAGGAAAAAAAAAATTTGATTTTGATGGGGCGTAATGTCATGAGTTGGCCCGATCATATATCTAAATTAACTCGTGACATTAAACTTTGGTGGGAAACCGCGAATTCTAGTGGAATCCCAGTATGTATCACTCAGTCAACCGCCACGTATTCACCCAATCAGGAATGTATGCAGAACAATTTTTCACTGTTTCATAAGTGATCGTCCTTGTGCGCGACATTAGCACCTCCGCTGAGTGATTTATTATGGGCGTGTTTCGGTGAATGTAGGGAAGAGTAAAGTGATGGTCTTTGAAAGAGGTGAAGTCAGTGAATGTACAGCGAGGTTGGATGGTGAGGAATTGGAAAATGTGAGTATGTTTAAGTACTTGAGTAGTGTGATGAGTAAGGATGGAGGTTTGGAGGGTGAAGTGCTTGAAAGGGTACAGCAGGGAAGAAAGGTTGCTAGTTCCTTGAAAGCAGTGATAAGAAGCAGGGAAGTGAGCATGGAAGTGAAAAAGTTACTACATGACACTATTGTGATACCAACTCTAATGTATGGGAGTGAAGCTTGGACGTTGCTGGAAGGACAAAAGTCAAGAGTGAGAGCAGTGGAAATGAGTTATTTAAGAGAAGCCTGTGGAGTCACATGGAGAGATAGGCTGACAAATGAGGATTTAAAGGAGCATTGTGGTGTGGATGTGGATGTGATAGGAAGCGTTAGGAGGAATACACTGTGGTGGTTTGGCCATGTGGAGAGGATGGAGGATGAAAGACTGACGAAGAGAATGTATGTGAGTGAGGTGGAGGGGGGAAGAGGGAGGGACAGGCCGAGGATGAGATGGAGGGATGGGGTGGAGAGGTATATGAGAGAGGGGGTGTGTGAGTTGGGAGCGGGGCAGTGAAATGGCGGGGGACAGGGCAACGTGGGGGAGATTTGTTTGTGGCCACCCTGAACGGGATTGAGGAGTCTGGCAATAGATAGATAGTTAGAGTGTTTCATTCACAATTTTTTCATTAGCCATTAGCAAGTACGGCCCGCTCTCAACTCTCTCACAATTTGAATGCAGTCAGGATTTGAGCATCATGGAAGCAGGTTCGATTGGGCCCAGTGTGGAGCAGTGCCGCTGTTGTCCAGCGAGTTCCTGAATTCTCACCTAGTATGAACCGTCGAGAGGTTTAGCGTGTGTGGCAGCATCCTTCCTCAGCAATGACTTCCAGTTCATCCAGCTTAGCCCACTGTCTGACCAGTATTTCTTTTCGTATTTGCCTAGGCTTAAGAGTTTAGCTTTTGAGTGAGCGAGTGAATGTGTTCTTTTTTTAAATTCATTTTGAAACATGTAACATAAATTTATCTCATTGTAATCAATAAATTTACAATTCTTTTCTCTCGAGATTAATGTAATGTAAACATGTGTTTTATTTCTCCACATTAAGCTTATTTTAGTTATAGCTCCTAGTTTGCATAAACGCTTTGCATTATTCATAACTGGTACTTAGGCCAGTCCTTTTTATTAACTTAAATCCGTTGTGCAACAGGAGTTTATGCACCAGCAAGAACCTGTTTATCATTCATAGCAGTTATTGATTGTCAGGGGTGGAATCACTTTCTCGTGAGGCTAGCAGTACTAACAAACAGCATTTGTGAGTAATTAGTCTCTGCTGTGTACTGTTGAGAAAGTTTATACATTCTCGTCCTTACAGAATCGGCAAAGTAAGCTGGCATAAAGTAATCATTGCTTTATTTTCACAAGTCAGTTCTTTGTCCTTGTTCTCAAGCAACATTTTAAAGTATCAAGTATTACTGAATATTATTCTTTAATATTGCATACTCTTAAAAACCCCGTGACATCTGGCGACCTCATTCCAGGATATTAACTCCTAGCTCTAAAGTTATTCACGAGATAATACTCACTCACTCATACTTGGGTATTTATCATTAAAGTCTATAGGCACTATCTTAATGGTGATTATTGATTCAGTTCTATTAATTTTACATAATAGTTTTCATAGTCACTTGTTTAATTTTCTTTCTTTATCAATTTAACTATATAAAACTGGTCACCACTAACCTGTGTCTATATTCTTCATTCTCGATTATTGGCATCTTTCTCTGTAAAATAGCAGTCAGTGCTCAGTCTCTATTTCACTTAGATTGACTTAGCATCATGTCTACCAGCATCTATGTACAGGAAGCTAAAGATATGGGGCTTACAGACCCAAAGAAGTAAAGGATTATGTCCTCTCTCGGCTTAGTCACGAGCAGCAACGCGAGAATGATGCTCGTGAAGAGCGTAGAATCCAATGCGAAAACGAGCGAGAACAGCGCGAGGAACGCGAGAGAGAACGTCAACACGAGCAAAAACAACGTGAACTCGAGTTAGAACATGAGCGAAAACAACACGAACTCGAGGTAGAACATGAGCGAGAACAGCGTGAGGAACGGGAGAGAGAACGAGAACATGAACATGCCGAGCGAGAAGCACGCGAAAAACATGAATTTGAAATGCTGAAGCTCAAGTGAGATTCCTTGGCTTTAGACACATCTGGTGCAGCTGGCCCAAGCTCCACGAGCGCTATCCCTGCACGTATTATGGCGACCCCACACATCAAGCTTCCTCCATACAAGGAAGGCGAGCGAATCGAGTCATACATAGCTCGTTTTGAAGACATGGCTCAACTGTACCAGCTGGATGATGCAGCTAAGCGGCTTCAGTTTCTTAGCCTGTTTGAGGGCCCTGCCCTCGATATTCTCCACAGAATTTGTGAAGACAATCTCATGTATGAGATGATGATGGCCGCACTCGTCAAAGTGTACGGTCTCACAGTTGACGACGCCAAGAGTCAGTTCATGAGGGCGCGTTTACAGGAAAAAGAGACTGCCGTTCAGTTTCTTGACCGGCTTACTGCTTACTTAGATGAGTGGATGGAGAAAGATGAAACTCCTTCCACGCATGAGGGGATAATTGACCTTATGCTGCGCATGCAGCTAGAAAAGTCATGGCCTGCCGAACTTATGGCTCAGCTTAAGATCTGCCAGGTAAGGGATGCCAGCCAAATGGTGGAGAAGGCTGATGCGTTCTTCACAGCATACGGGTATCAAACTCATAAGCAGCATACCTGGAACAGGAAAGCTGATAAAACTGGGAAACCGTCTCAGACTGAACCCCAGCAACAAGGCCGTTCTCAGAATAATGGCCAAGGTCCAAAACCGCAGAGGAAAGACCAGGGGCAAAATACCCAGAAACCTGTCTGGAAGCGGTACAAGAAGTACCCAAACCAGCAGCAGTATCAGCCACGCAACCGACCATCGGGACTGTCTTTTTCCGCACCAGCCCCTCGGAGACAGGAGGCGAACACAGCCTTCATGCCTCAGCAGCAGCATGGTGGTGTTGTCCCCAGCAGTACAGGTACTTCCCCACAGTTCACTAGTCCCTCAGTGACAGTGAACACTCCTCCACAGGAGGTCAATGCTCCATCTCCCCACACAGTGAGTACAAACCTTCAAGTATCTAATTCTCAGGGCACCATGTTTGCCCCATCATTTATTCAGCAGCCTAATCAGTGGCTAGCTGCTTCCTCCACAGGCCCTCCCACAGGTGACAGTGCCTTCCTTGTTCAGCCAGGGTTTGTGGGAGGCATTCCTGTGAAGGTCCTGAGAGACAATGGTTCCCCAGGTTGCTCTGTCAGGCAGAGTCTAGTTCGGCCTGAGGAGTACACAGGTCGACAGATCCAAGGTAACCTTATTGATGGATCAGTGAGATTGTTCCCTGAGGCACGTATCCAGGTGGCATCTCCATTTTACACTGGTACGAGAGTTGCAGTTGTCATGCCAGAACCTTTAGTTGACCTTATCATAGGCAATATTCCCGGTGCCAAGCATAGCTGCACTGAAGATGATGCTACTCAGACTTCGGCTGCAGTAACACAAGCCATGGCTGAGGCTCCAAACTGTGTCACCTCGGTGACCATTGAATCGCCGCAAGATCTGATGTGTAGCCAAGTTGTTGTTCAAGAACAACACTCTGACCCGACACTTGCTGCCGTGCGAAAGAAACAAAAGGGTAGAGTGATCAAGTATTCACGGGGAGGTCAAGCCAAGTTCCTTCGCAAACAAGGACGGCTGTATCGTGAATCACAAACACCCCAGGGCGAGGTTCGACTGCAGTTTGTCGTTCCCGCTAAGTACCGCCTAGCAGTGTTAGAATTGGGTCATTGTTCAGCCTCAGGAGGTCACCTGGGCAAAAGAAAGACCCAGGGCTGTATCCGTGCTGACTTTTTCTGGCCAGGGATGGGGCGAGAAATAGATAGTTTCGTGCATTCCTGCAATGTTTGTCCACGTACCACTAATCAGGGACATGTCCTTCCTCTGCCGTTTGAAACCACACCCGTAATCTCTGAGTCAGTTGAGAGACAGGGCAGTGGTGAAGTGGGTGCAGACCTGACGTCTAGCCCATTGGCCCCAGAGGACACATTATGTCCAAGACCTGTACATACATATGTACCGTAAGTTAAGGGGAAAGTTCGAGAACCCCGCAGAGACAGTCTCAGGCTGTGTATGAATTACCTTGTGGAACGTCTTGAGCTGTGGGCCTCTCAGAGGATTCCCGGAGAATGCACATTATCCACATGAGTGTCCACACCCACGGTGGGTGTTAAAATGTGACCTGCCCGAGATTGCGTAATCAGCTTCCTGTCATTAATCGTAAGTGTAGTGTTAGGTTAACCAGTAAACTGCTTGTTCTAAGAAATTTGTACATTCAAGAACTGGCACGTTTCCTGGTTAATAATATTAGTTTAACTAGTAAACTGCCCGTTCTCAGAGATTTGTAAATTTAAGAACTGGCACGTTTCCTGGTTAATAAGCATTAACCAGTAAACTACAAGGGTTCTGAGAGATTTGTAAATCCAAAGACTATGTTTCCTGGTTAATAATAACATAAGTACTGATTGCTAGGCAGAGAGAGAGAGAGAGAAAAGACACTTTTGGTGCTCCACCTTGATTCCTTTCGCAGGTGCAGGTGGCGGGTGCAGCATTGTCGTGCAGATCAGCTCGTCACCCTTGTCGCATGCTGCTGCCTCTTCTCTTCTGCCTTGTCATCATTATTTACTATTGCATTATGTAATTTTACACGTAGCTACAGTTACACCACAATTCTCACACCTACACCGTGTATCACATACATCACACTACATAACAATTAGTTGTTAATGTAAATGTAGCGAAGTTTTTGCTCAGTTTGACCTGAGTACAGGATTTTTCACCGTCATCACGGAGTTTTTTCCTCAAGCTTGCTTCTATTAACGTAAATACGAGGTTTTTTCACTCACTGGCGACTGTGACTTTCTCCTGTAGCAGGATAGCACACACACACCACAGTGTTAATCTTGTGTGACTGAGTTAGGATTTATATGTATGTAAATTTATTTATTTTTTTTCCTGAAGGAAAAAAAAAATTTGATTTTGATGGGGCGTAATGTCATGAGTTGGCCCGATCATATATCTAAATTAACTCGTGACATTAAACTTTGGTGGGAAACCGCGAATTCTAGTGGAATCCCAGTATGTATCACTCAGTCAACCGCCACGTATTCACCCAATCAGGAATGTATGCAGAACAATTTTTCACTGTTTCATAAGTGATCGTCCTTGTGCGCGACATTAGCACCTCCGCTGAGTGATTTATTATGGGCGTGTTTCGGTGAATGTAGGGAAGAGTAAAGTGATGGTCTTTGAAAGAGGTGAAGTCAGTGAATGTACAGCGAGGTTGGATGGTGAGGAATTGGAAAATGTGAGTATGTTTAAGTACTTGAGTAGTGTGATGAGTAAGGATGGAGGTTTGGAGGGTGAAGTGCTTGAAAGGGTACAGCAGGGAAGAAAGGTTGCTAGTTCCTTGAAAGCAGTGATAAGAAGCAGGGAAGTGAGCATGGAAGTGAAAAAGTTACTACATGACACTATTGTGATACCAACTCTAATGTATGGGAGTGAAGCTTGGACGTTGCTGGAAGGACAAAAGTCAAGAGTGAGAGCAGTGGAAATGAGTTATTTAAGAGAAGCCTGTGGAGTCACATGGAGAGATAGGCTGACAAATGAGGATTTAAAGGAGCATTGTGGTGTGGATGTGGATGTGATAGGAAGCGTTAGGAGGAATACACTGAGGTAGTTTGGCCATGTGGAGAGGATGGAGGATGAAAGACTGACGAAGAGAATGTATGTGAGTGAGGTGGAGGGGGGAAGAGGGAGGGAGAGGCCGAGGATGAGATGGAGGGATGGGGTGGAGAGGTATATGAGAGAGGGGGTGTGTGAGTTGGGAGCGGGGCAGTGAAATGGCGGGGGACAGGGCAACGTGGGGGAGATTTGTTTGTGGCCATCCTGAACGGGATTGAGGAGTCTGGCAATAGATAGATAGTTAGAGTGTTTCATTCACAATTTTTTCATTAGCCATTAGCAAGTACGGCCCGCTCTCAACTCTCTCTCACAATTTGAATGCAGTCAGGATTTGAGCATCATGGAAGCAGGTTCGATTGGGCCCAGTGTGGAGCAGTGCCGCTGTTGTCCAGCGAGTTCCTGAATTCTCACCTAGTATGAACCGTCGAGAGGTTTAGCGTGTGTGGCAGCGTCCTTCCTCAGCAATGACTTCCAGTTCATCCAGCTTAGCCCACTGTCTGACCAGTATTTCTTTTCGTATTTGCCTAGGCTTAAGAGTTTAGCTTTTGAGTGAGCGAGTGAATGTGTTCTCCTTTTTTTGAATTCATTTTGAAACATGTAACATAAATTTATCTCATTGTAATCAATAAATTTACAGTTCTTTTCTCTCGAGATTAATGTAATGTAAACATGTGTTTTATTTCTCCACATTAAGCTTATTTTAGTTATAGCTCCTAGTTTGCATAAACGCTTTGCATTATTCATAACTGGTACTTAGGCCAGTCCTTTTTATTAACTTAAATCCGTTGTGCAACAGGAGTTTATGCACCAGCAAGAACCTGTTTATCATTCATAGCAGTTATTGATTGTCAGGGGTGGAATCACTTTCTCGTGAGGCTAGCAGTACTAACAAACAGCATTTGTGAGTAATTAGTCTCTGCTGTGTACTGTTGAGAAAGTTTATACATTCTCGTCCTTACAGAATCGGCAAAGTAAGCTGGCATAAAGTAATCATTGCTTTATTTTCACAAGTCAGTTCTTTGTCCTTGTTCTCAAGCAACATTTTAAAGTATCAAGTATTACTGAATATTATTCTTTAATATTGCATACTCTTAAAAACCCCGTGACATCTGGCGACCTCATTCCAGGATATTAACTCCTAGCTCTAAAGTTATTCACGAGATAATACTCACTCACTCATACTTGGGTATTTATCATTAAAGTCTATAGGCACTATCTTAATGGTGATTATTGATTCAGTTCTATTAATTTTACATAATAGTTTTCATAGTCACTTGTTTAATTTTCTTTCTTTATCAATTTAACTATATAAAACTGGTCACCACTAACCTGTGTCTATATTCTTCATTCTCGATTATTGGCATCTTTCTCTGTAAAATAGCAGTCAGTGCTCAGTCTCTATTTCACTTAGATTGACTTAGCATCATGTCTACCAGCATCTATGTACAGGAAGCTAAAGATATGGGGCTTACAGACCCAAAGAAGTAAAGGATTATGTCCTCTCTCGGCTTAGTCACGAGCAGCAACGCGAGAATGATGCTCGTGAAGAGCGTAGAATCCAATGCGAAAACGAGCGAGAACAGCGCGAGGAACGCGAGAGAGAACGTCAACACGAGCAAAAACAACGTGAACTCGAGTTAGAACATGAGCGAAAACAACACGAACTCGAGGTAGAACATGAGCGAGAACAGCGTGAGGAACGGGAGAGAGAACGAGAACATGAACATGCCGAGCGAGAAGCACGCGAAAAACATGAATTTGAAATGCTGAAGCTCAAGTGAGATTCCTTGGCTTTAGACACATCTGGTGCAGCTGGCCCAAGCTCCACAAGCGCTATCCCTGCACATATTATGGCGACCCCACACATCAAGCTTCCTCCATACAAGGAAGGCGAGCGAATCGAGTCATACATAGCTCGTTTTGAAGACATGGCTCAACTGTACCAGCTGGATGATGCAGCTAAGCGGCTTCAGTTTCTTAGCCTGTTTGAGGGCCCTGCCCTCGATATTCTCCACAGAATTTGTGAAGACAATCTCATGTATGAGATGATGATGGCCGCACTCGTCAAAGTGTACGGTCTCACAGTTGACGACGCCAAGAGTCAGTTCATGAGGGCGCGTTTACAGGAAAAAGAGACTGCCGTTCAGTTTCTTGACCGGCTTACTGCTTACTTAGATGAGTGGATGGAGAAAGATGAAACTCCTTCCACACATGAGGGGATAATTGACCTTATGCTGCGCATGCAGCTAGAAAAGTCATGGCCTGCCGAACTTATGGCTCAGCTTAAGATCTGCCAGGTAAGGGATGCCAGCCAAATGGTGGAGAAGGCTGATGCGTTCTTCACAGCATACGGGTATCAAACTCATAAGCAGCATACCTGGAACAGGAAAGCTGATAAAACTGGGAAACCGTCTCAGACTGAACCCCAGCAACAAGGCCGTTCTCAGAATAATGGCCAAGGTCCAAAACCGCAGAGGAAAGACCAGGGGCAAAATACCCAGAAACCTGTCTGGAAGCGGTACAAGAAGTACCCAAACCAGCAGCAGTATCAGCCACGCAACCGACCATCGGGACTGTCTTTTTCCGCACCAGCCCCTCGGAGACAGGAGGCGAACACAGCCTTCATGCCTCAGCAGCAGCATGGTGGTGGTATCCCCAGCAGTACAGGTACTTCCCCACAGTTCACTAGTCCCTCAGTGACAGTGAACACTCCTCCACAGGAGGTCAATGCTCCATCTCCCCACACAGTGAGTACAAACCTTCAAGTATCTAATTCTCAGGGCACCATGTTTGCCCCATCATTTATTCAGCAGCCTAATCAGTGGCTAGCTGCTTCCTCCACAGGCCCTCCCACAGGTGACAGTGCCTTCCTTGTTCAGCCAGGGTTTGTGGGAGGCATTCCTGTGAAGGTCCTGAGAGACAATGGTTCCCCAGGTTGCTCTGTCAGGCAGAGTCTAGTTCGGCCTGAGGAGTACACAGGTCGACAGATCCAAGGTAACCTTATTGATGGATCAGTGAGATTGTTCCCTGAGGCACGTATCCAGGTGGCATCTCCATTTTACACTGGTACGAGAGTTGCAGTTGTCATGCCAGAACCTTTAGTTGACCTTATCATAGGCAATATTCCCGGTGCCAAGCATAGCTGCACTGAAGATGATGCTACTCAGACTTCAGCTGCAGTAACATGAGCCATGGCTGAGGCTCCAAACTGTGTCACCTCGGTGACCATTGAATCGCCGCAAGATCTGATGTGTAGCCAAGTTGTTGTTCAAGAACAACACTCTGACCCGACACTTGCTGCCGTGCGAAAGAAACAAAAGGGTAGAGTGATCAAGTATTCACGGGGAGGTCAAGCCAAGTTCCTTCGCAAACAAGGACGGCTGTATCGTGAATCACAAACACCCCAGGGCGAGGTTCGACTGCAGTTTGTCGTTCCCGCTAAGTACCGCCTAGCAGTGTTAGAATTGGGTCATTGTTCAGCCTCAGGAGGTCACCTGGGCAAAAGAAAGACCCAGGGATGTATCCGTGCTGACTTTTTCTGGCCAGGGATGGGGCGAGAAATAGATAGTTTCATGCATTCCTGCAATGTTTGTCCACGTACCACTAATCAGGGACATGTCCTTCCTCTGCCGTTTGAAACCACACCCGTAATCTCTGAGTCAGTTGAGAGACAGGGCAGTGGTGAAGTGGGTGCAGACCTGACGTCTAGCCCATTGGCCCCAGAGGACACATTATGTCCAAGACCTGTACATACATATGTACCGTAAGTTAAGGGGAAAGTTCGAGAACCCCGCAGAGACAGTCTCAGGCTGTGTATGAATTACCTTGTGGAACGTCTTGAGCTGTGGGCCTCTCAGAGGATTCCCGGAGAATGCACATTATCCACATGAGTGTCCACACCCACGGTGGGTGTTAAAATGTGACCTGCCCGAGATTGCGTAATCAGCTTCCTGTCATTAATCGTAAGTGTAGTGTTAGGTTAACCAGTAAACTGCTTGTTCTAAGAAATTTGTACATTCAAGAACTGGCACGTTTCCTGGTTAATAATATTAGTTTAACTAGTAAACTGCCCGTTCTCAGAGATTTGTAAATTTAAGAACTGGCACGTTTCCTGGTTAATAAGCATTAACCAGTAAACTACAAGGGTTCTGAGAGATTTGTAAATCCAAAGACTATGTTTCCTGGTTAATAATAACATAAGTACTGATTGCTAGGCAGAGAGAGAGAGAGAAAAGACACTTTTGGTGCTCCACCTTGATTCCTTTCGCAGGTGCAGGTGGCGGGTGCAGCATTGTCGTGCAGATCAGCTGGTCACCCCTATCGCATGCTGCTGCCTCTTCTCTTCTGCCTTGTCATCATTATTTACTATTGCATTATGTAATTTTACACGTAGCTACAGTTACACCACAATTCTCACACCTACACCGTGTATCACATACATCACACTACATAACAATTAGTTGTTAATGTAAATGTAGTGAAGTTTTTGCTCAGTTTGACCTGAGTACAGGATTTTTCACCGTCATCACGGAGTTTTTTCCTCAAGCTTGCTTCTATTAACGTAAATACGAGTTTTTTTTTCACTCACTGGCGACTGTGACTTTCTCCTGTAGCAGGATAGCACACACACACCACAGTGTTAATCTTGTGTGACTGAGTTAGGATTTATATGTATGTAAATTTACTTTTTTTTTTTCCTGAAGGAAAAAAAAATTTGATTTTGATGGGGCGTAATGTCATGAGTTGGCCCGATCATATATCTAAATTAACTCGTGACATTAAACTTTGGTGGGAAACCGCGAATTCTAGTGGAATCCCAGTATGTATCACTCAGTCAACCGCCACGTATTCACCCAATCAGGAATGTATGCAGAACAATTTTTCACTGTTTCATAAGTGATCGTCCTTGTGCGCGACATTAGCACCTCCGCTGAGTGATTTATTATGGGCGTGTTTCGGTGAATGTAGGGAAGAGTAAAGTGATGGTCTTTGAAAGAGGTGAAGTCAGTGAATGTACAGCGAGGTTGGATGGTGAGGAATTGGAAAATGTGAGTATGTTTAAGTACTTGAGTAGTGTGATGAGTAAGGATGGAGGTTTGGAGGGTGAAGTGCTTGAAAGGGTACAGCAGGGAAGAAAGGTTGCTAGTTCCTTGAAAGCAGTGATAAGAAGCAGGGAAGTGAGCATGGAAGTGAAAAAGTTACTACATGACACTATTGTGATACCAACTCTAATGTATGGGAGTGAAGCTTGGACGTTGCTGGAAGGACAAAAGTCAAGAGTGAGAGCAGTGGAAATGAGTTATTTAAGAGAAGCCTGTGGAGTCACATGGAGAGATAGGCTGACAAATGAGGATTTAAAGGAGCATTGTGGTGTGGATGTGGATGTGATAGGAAGCGTTAGGAGGAATACACTGAGGTAGTTTGGCCATGTGGAGAGGATGGAGGATGAAAGACTGACGAAGAGAATGTATGTGAGTGAGGTGGAGGGGGGAAGAGGGAGGGAGAGGCCGAGGATGAGATGGAGGGATGGGGTGGAGAGGTATATGAGAGAGGGGGTGTGTGAGTTGGGAGCGGGGCAGTGAAATGGCGGGGGACAGGGCAACGTGGGGGAGATTTGTTTGTGGCCATCCTGAACGGGATTGAGGAGTCTGGCAATAGATAGATAGTTAGAGTGTTTCATTCACAATTTTTTCATTAGCCATTAGCAAGTACGGCCCGCTCTCAACTCTCTCTCACAATTTGAATGCAGTCAGGATTTGAGCATCATGGAAGCAGGTTCGATTGGGCCCAGTGTGGAGCAGTGCCGCCGTTGTCCAGCGAGTTCCTGAATTCCCACTTAGTGTGAACCGTTGAGAGGTTTAGCATGTGTGGTAGCGTCCTTCCTCAGCAACGACGCCCAGTTCATCCCGCTTAGCCCACTTTCTGACCAGTATTTCTTTTCGTATTTTCCTAGGCTTAAGATTTTTGCTTTTGAGTGAGTGAGTGAGTGTGTTCTCCTTTTTTTAAATTCATTTTGAAACATGTAACGTAAATTTTTCTCATTGTAATCAATAAATTTACAGTTCTTTTCTCTCGAGCTTAATGTAATGTAAACTCATGTTTTATTTCTCCACATTAAGCTTATTTTAGTTATAGCTCCTAGTTTGCATAAATGCTTTGCATTATTCATAACTTGTACTTAGGCCAGTTCTTTTTATTAACTTAAATCCGTTGTGCAACAGGAGTTTATGCACCAGCAAGAACCTGTTTATCATTCATAGCAGTTATTGATTGTCAGGGGTGGAGTCACTTTCTCGTGAGGCTAGCAGTACTAACAAACAGCATTTGTGAGTAATTAGTCTCTGCTGTGTACTGTTGAGAAAGTTTATAAATTCTCGTCCTTAGAGAATCGGCGAAGTAAGCCGCATAAAGTAATCATTGCTTTATTTTCACAAGTCAGTTCTTTGTCCTTGTTCTTAAGCAACATTTTAAAGTATCAAGTATTATTGAATATTATTCTTTAATATTGCATACTCTTATAAACCCCGTTACAGTCACTCAGGGGAAAAAATCTCTTTTGTGAGATATTCTATGGTCGTGGCTGGACCTTCAGTTCGGTACCATAAAATTCATCTTATTATATTCATATTAGAAAACACCTGACACACTAAAGAAAATAATGAAGAATGAAAACCGTGGTGAAGTGTAAAAGAAGACGGAAATGGAGAAGAAGAGAAATATAAGATGACGAGAGGTGGTATTTGGAGCAGAACACAGTGGAGAGAAATAAACCCGTGAAAAAACAGTGGAGGAGGCAAGTAGAAAGATGCAGAAGTCGTAGAGAGAGAAAAAAGTGTTGACGGTGCTAAAAATGTTGGGTTTACAGTCGGAAGAGGTGAAGAATTTTACTGCAAAAGAGGATAAGCACGAAACAAAAATGGAAACTTTTAACAGAGTGAGAGAGAGGAAGTAGGCCATTCCTTTCACATCACCACCTTTTTTATTTATACGTGACCTGAAATCCCCACCCCCTTTCTCTCTCTTTCTCTCTCTCTCTCTCTCTCTCTCTCTCTCTCTCTCTCATTACTTACCTTAGATCCCGGTCATGCTTAATGGCACTACTTGATATTTTCATAGTTTACAAGTATTTAAATTTGCGCCTCAGTGGCAAAGTTGGTAGCGCATGAGTATAATTCAAAGGTCGTGAGTTCGATTTTCACTCGAGCCACTTACCTTTGGTAGCAGGTGGTAGCAACCATCATCCACTCACTTGATGTATTGCCGCCTACTTCTTTCTTCACCTTCATCATTCTCTTTCAATGTCTGCCTTCCTTTCTTCCTATTTCTCCTATCTTTCCTGTCACATTTTATTACTCTTCTGCCCTTTTCAGGTGGCTTTACATTGAGTGACAAGCCTAATGGTTTCCAAGAAACCATTTACAGCGCTGGGTGGTAACCATATAATCAACTCATACGTGTTTCCTTCGTGTCAACAAGTGGGTTGGTGGAGAGTTACTGCCCCTTCCCGCAAAAAGACTGACTCAAGACAAACGGCCACCCCTGATGGGATTATGGAGTATGTCTGTAGATAAATGGAAATCTGTTGACATTATTGTTCATTCTGTTATGATCATACTGTGCTACTAAATATCAGTTTTGTTTTCGTGTACTAAACAATCCTTATGATGCAGTTATGTACTTGTTTTCTCCCCTGATGATTATATCAGATCTGGGGAGATGACTTATTGCGATGAGGGTAAGAGACTAAATTAAACAGCACCCGTTCATGTCGTTCATATGAAATGGTTTGCAGACGGCAGAAATCCATAGTGAATGACGTTATTGCAGTAAAGGAGTTAACAGCTGCCATTTCCTTTTTAATCTCCGTGCGATATTTATCACCTGTCTTCTCCCTTTGATTCTTATTGTAATATTTTGTTCATATTTTTATTGATTTTCGGCGTCCATTCTCATTCTTCTCAAACTTAACTGTGCCAATAAAAATCCGTCTTCTCGACTCAGCTCATAAAATTCTATTAACTATCTGGCTTATCATGCCTTATCTTATTTTGTTATGAATTATGTCCTTTCAATTTTCATTTTACATTAATATTAATCATCTGTTTCCCATTTCAGACATTACTCTGAAACTTACTGTATTTTTCTTTGTAATTATACTCTGGCATTTATAATTCTTCTTCATTTTTAATATGCTGTTAACCATGTGTCCTTTCGCCTAAAGCCTTATACCGCTTTATATCTGACTTCCATTATAATCGTACTGTGCTGTTTAATTTTCATGTCTTTCCTCTCTGGTTGTACTGTAATATTAACATATAAGCTGCCTTTTCCTTTTCGTTCTATCTTCATTCCAAGTGTCTGTCTGATTATACTGTATTCTATAACATATGGTACTGAATTAAAGATCGTCCTTTTCTTTTTAATGTGACTTATTAATTCCATTTCCATTTATATATCATTTGCTCTTTCCATTATGACTTGTAATTAATCTTATTTCCTCTTTATCAGTTGTTTTCTTGGTAAATTATTGTTACAGATTAGCTATTTTTGCCTCACTAATTGAGTTTTGGTATTTATTATGTTGTTCATCCTAATTATGGAATAATACTTATCCCTCCTCTATTTCTTATCAGACGTGCTGTACTATTTATAACTCGTCATTTCCTTTCGGATCATCTATAATACGATAATCCTGGACGCGCGCCCACCCGCGTGTGCGTGTGTGGGGGAGAGGGCACAGCCAAAACAGAAATGAAAAGATTTTAATGCAACTTGGCAGAATGGTTGGAACTGGATCCCATATGGGTCAGTTTCAATTTGATATCAATTGATATTTTCTAAAGGGGTGATTTCAACCGATTATTGTCCTCTATGGTGGAGGAGGCGGCGGGACATTTTCATTGAGTTTCGTTTGTCTTTGGAGAGAGAGAGAGAGAGAGAGAGAGAGAGAGAGAGAGAGAGAGAGAGAGAGTACAGTCCAATGCCAATTACTTTATTGATGATATGAACAAACGATTTAAAGAAGATGGTGGTAGCTGTGGTGGTGGTGGTAGCAGCGATGATGATGATGATCGTTGCTGTGGTAGTGGTGTTGGTAGCTGTTCAGAAACGGTTCCCATCTGGGCAAGTGGCCGCTAAGGACTTTCTCAAGTTCGACGCATGATTCAGAGATGGCTCTTGTTCCCTGATTTTTATCTTCTGTCTTATCCATTTTTATCTTATTATTTTATGAAAAGCCATAAATATTATCATGCCTTTTATCAGACATCTTATTAATTCCTGTAGTACAATGATTATTATATCCAAATACTGACAAGGCTAGATTTTATCAGCTTAAGGGAGATTTCTTGCAGTGAAGACAATAAAGATAAGTTTAATAAAATCCTCTGGCAACAGCAATAATGAAACAATTGGGTTTTCACGTTCTGACAAGGCTACTGAATACTGATTTCAACCCTCTGAAAGTGGAAAGTCACTCCTAAGCCAAATAAAGCTGTCTGTTGGTCGAGGTAGTAAAAATGATAATTTTTCAAGTTTTGGCAAGGTCACAGATGTCTGTTGTTAACCCCCTGAGGATGAGATGCTACTTCTAGTATGAAAAAACTACTACTACTACTATTACTACTACTACTACTACTACTACTACTACTACTAGCTAACTAACTAATGATAATAATAATAATAATAATAATAATAATCTATCCATCCATCATCCAATTCTACGTTGCCCTATGAGGAGCAAAGAAGCCCGGAGCTAGGCAAGTTGGTCCTACCATTTAAGATGAGAGTGAAATAATAATAATAATAATAATAATAAAAATAAAAATAAAAATCGCCTGACATAACAGAGCATTATTATATGTCAGAGCTAATTTACAGTTTAACACGTGGTGTTAGCTGGTGGCGACTACCATCCACTCACTTGATCTAGCGTTGCCTACTTCATCATTTACTATAATCATTTCATCTCTGTGTCTTCCTTCCTTTCTTCCTATTTCTCCCTTTCCTTCCTCTCATTGTTATTACTCTTCTCTCCACTTCAGGCGGCTCTTCACTGAATGACTATCCGAAAGATGACCTGTAACACAGGACCCTAAAACCAGATAACGGGATTTCTATGGTGCCCCTGCTAATTGGGTGGAACGGCGTAAACAAAGCATCCATTCGGGAGTCAAACCTCCACAATTCACAATAGCAAGGCGCTGTCAACCGCCAGGGAACCTCGGTTCAGTGCACGGGACAGCCCAGCAGGGGCGGATGCTTACCTACAGTTGAAGGGTCTGTTTGGCCAGACAGACTGGGGTTGATCAATAACAGCTAGGCCACAACAGTTTAACACGCTTTAACCATCATACCTAACCTTGCAAACTATGTGTCTGTTACTTAGTCCACCCCGTACTGACCAATTTATTACCAAACCCACCCCCAAAAGCAAATTTTCGATTTTTTTTTTGGGGGGGAAGGGGGGGTCTTAATCCTCCACTTTTGGTAAGAAACAACGGAAAATCACTAAAAAAGTGCTTACCTATGCTTATAAGTGGTCGGGACAGGTAAGCCTCTGCACACCTAAGGCTCGTACTCTGTAGAGGCATGGTGCGGGTGCAGAGATTTCTATGTAGGGGTAACTATTCGAAACCACCCAGAATACAGAAATATACATTTATTTGGTCAAAATTTACATGTACTACAAGAATATATTGGTTTTCAAACAAAAATATAGGCAATATAAGCGAAGGTTAATTATCGGAACACCAGAAAATCGCCGATTTCTTGAACAATTGACTCCCTGAGACTGTTCTCTCAACTTACATTCTATTTCTCAACTTACATTACTCCTATCTAAACTCATTATACCATTTTCAACTTTCTTTAACAGTTATCACACACTGATAGGCCTTACTATTATGATGAGTGTAATATTATCGCATATTGACGTGCCTTACTATTTTACTGAGTGTGATATTCTCGCAAGCACACAGTATTACATTTTTTTTTCAACGTCGAGTATAGTTTTCCGCAAAGATTATACCCATTTTCAACTTCTGTAATTGTTATCACATATTGACAGGCCTTATTATTATAGTCAATGTAATGTTATCGCATATTCACATGCCGAGCGTGATATTCTCGCAAGCACACAGTATTATATTATATTCTTCAACTTCCATTATACTTTTCCACAAAGATTATTACCATTGTTATCACATATATACATGACTTAGTATTACAGTGAGCGTGATATTCTCGCGAGCACATTATTACATTCTATTCTTCAACTATATTATTACATTCTATTCTTCAACTTCCATTACACTTTTCCACAAAGATTATTATCATTTTCCAACCTTCTATAATTATTCTCACATATATACATGACTTAGTATTATGGTGAGCGTGATATTCTCGCAAGCTCACAGTATCACATATTGACTGGCCTTACTAGACTGTACGTACATACAGTATCAGTAATGTAATAGGGTGTGAAACTCTTTGAAACAGGGCTCAAGGCACAAGCCAATACTTCAATCGACACTCTCTTATCTCGTGTCTGGTCTGCCAGTGTTCGCTCTTACTTTGGAATTGCTGCATATATGACAGTAGCGCTGGGTCTGGGGCGGTTTGGTTGAGAGAGGATGATGGTGAGGAACTGGCATCCTGTGAGGCATAGGGACGTCTGGCTGGCAGTGGCGGTGAGGGTGCAGGGGTGGGGCCTTTCCTCTGCATATTTCCCGATGATCTCTTGAGACAGCTCCCTCACAAACCCCTCGAAGGTCTCGGAGGTTCCTGTAGTCAAGGGGTGGAGGTAGTGGCAGTTGAGGACCATGATATCGAGCAGATGGAAGTAGAGTTTCTTGTACCACTAAATCGTGGTCCTTGCACATTCCACACTGGAAACCATGGAGTCAGACTGGTCTACCTGCCTCATGTTCACATTGTGCTCCACTACTGATTCCGGCTTCCAGACGTGGGCCTTCCTCTGGCTGGTGTACTCCACAGAATTTGTGTGGTGCATCAGGGGTGGTGTACCGTCAACAGGAGGGAAACTTCTCTCATACAGTTGTAAGGAGGTTGTTTTCCTTGAAGAAAACCACCTCATTCCTCTCGAGTTTCCTCCCGAGTTTCACCATACGACGGCGGTTTCTCTTGACAGTGCCACAGACTCCGGTGTCATGAAGGTGGAGGTACCGGGCGATCAGAGGGCTAGTGTACCAGTTGTCCACGTACAAGACGTGACCACGATGAAGGTACTCCTCTATCATGGTCTTCACCATGGCCCCACAGAGTCCAATACTTCCATCTTCTGTTATGTCTGCCTAAGCGCTGGTGTACAAGACAATGTCTTGAACATAACCAGTTTTACAGTTACACATAACAAAGATCTTGAACCCAAAACGGCGTCTCTTGCTGGGTATGTACTGGCAAAAGGAAATACTGCCTCTCCACAACACAAGACTCTCATCTATGACGAGGCCTCTGTAAGGATAAAATGACGAGCAGAATGTTTCCCGTAGGTGATCAAAAACAAGCCTAATTCTCCTCATTTATATCTGTTATATGCATTAGCAGGGTTGTCTGCATCATAAAAGTGGAGGCGGCTCATAATATATTGAAATCTATTCTGACTCATAACTTTACCAAACAAAGGTGTGTAAATAATTGGGTCAGTAGATGAGTAAGCCGGAATTTGTCCTTTCCGTACAATACCCATCAACAGAACCAAGGCCAAAAAAAGGAACATCTCACCTACTGTTACTGGGTAATCATAGCGCTGTGAGTGCCTGCTCGTCGTCCCCTCACGCTCGTTTTCATAACGCATCCTTCTGGCGAAGGTGTTTGTCTGTTCCACTATATGCTCCACAAACGGCTCAGAGAAGTAAAGGTAGAAGAAACCCATCCCCCTTCGGAGCCTTGATGGATGTGTGGAGCAGTGCAGCCAGACCGCCACTCCTCTGTGAAGGGGTGAATCGCTGGTTCAAAATCACTCCCGTCCTCCCAGAACCAAGACAAATCACAGTCTCCAGCCTCGTCACCATCGTCGCCTTCGTCGGGGTGTGGAGAGGGTGGTGGGGGTGACTGGGGAGGTGGAGAGCAGCGCCATTCCCCACTGGCGCTCCGTTTCCCTTTACCTTTTCCTTTCCCCTTCTCCTTCCCTTTCGTCCCTTTCCTCACATCACGGGGCTATTAGGAGGGAGTGCGGGAATACTGCAGGGCAAAAGAGGTGCTTGGGAACGGCTCCACCTCACCTTCCCGCCGCCCAGGTGCACCATGTGGGAGTGCTAGAGCTCCCTGCCTGCCACCACCACTTTCACTTTCCACACCACTTCTCACTCCCGCCCCTACACTTCTGCCTTCCCCAGACAAAACAACAGGCCCATACCTTACACGCTTCCTTGCCCCTTCCAATACACGCGTACGTGGGAACACCATGTCCAGCTGCTCTGTCCTCGTCCTCGTCCTTGCTCACAGGATGGAGAGAGATGAGTGCACGTCCTCGTGGTCTAGCCTGGCCTTCCCCTGCCTGATGATATGTAACATATCGCCGCTTCCTAGATGACGGTATCTCCTCCCCACTATTGCTCATCTCCTCATCAGGTAGCACGTAGTCTTTTTCGCGGACATCGTCATCGATTGGCGAATCATTGTCGCCAGTGAAGACCTCGGCTGGGTATGCATTTGAATAGTGCAAGGAACAGCCACAAGAAGGGTGTCAAGCTTGAGGGATTTAATGCAAACAAAAGACTTCTTATATCCTCAAGGGAATAAACAATAAAATGAGGAGACATGTTGAACAACTGTGTAACAGGAAGGGAGGATATCAGCATAAGATACGACATAATCCCAACAAACATCGATAGGACACGGCCAGAAACTTACAAGCGAAACGTTATAATTGAATAGGTAAATAGTTTTCTGAGGAGATGAGCAAAACTGATTCTTGAGGTCGTATGCTTAATCAGAAATTTTGGCATTCCAAAATTTGTGGAGTCGGTGCACTCCACAAGTGGATTCCACAATTTACCCATTTTCTTAGTCACATTTGTAGAATAGTGTGGTATTAACCCCTGAACCGCGGGGCGTCACTTTCGTGATGCTTGGGAGCAAGGGATCATACCGCAGGGCGTCGCTTTTGTGATTCTGTGTTATTTTGAATTCACCTGGGCTTCCAAGTGGGGGCTTGTATCATCTATCAGTACTGCCAATGTCCAACACTAGTCAGCACTCCTAATCTCATCTGTACTCCCATCCATTGTTGACAATTTAGCCATTTCTCCCCGTTCTTGACTCCCCTCCCTACCCCCCTCCATTACCCTATCCTCTTGCCTGCCCGGCCGTGCTACGCTAAGTAAATCTTTCCTGGAATTTTTCACTGATTTCATCCATTGAAATAAGCCCTATGTCCTATTCTTATACCAAATAATATATACAAGAAAGAAATAAGGTAAGTGAGAGTGCCATACACCTGGAATTGGCTAATTATCACCTGACAACACCTCACGTGCACTCGTTCGCTAATTTTCGCTGTTTTTTTCCCCTTGAAATAAGCCATATAATCTATTTTCGTAATAAATATACATGTAAGGAGGGAAGGGAGAAGCCTAAGTGATATTTACATTCACCTGAAACTACCTAATTTATAATGTATTGTCTAGATTTCCTGCCAATCATTTCAGTGCTAGACAAAGCTGTTTCAAGAGCTCACATTGGTAGCTCTGAATATCTCCTAAGTAGGCCTCTAATCTATTTTCGTAATAAATATACATGTAAGGAGGGAAGGGAGAAGCTTAAGTGATATTTACATTCACCTGGAACTACCTAATTTATAATGTATTGTCTAGATTTCCTGCCAATCATTTCAGTGCTAGACATAGCTGTTTCAAGACCTAACATTGGTAGCTCTGAATAACCCCTAAGCAGGCCTCCACGCTGGCCCTCCGTTATCAGTTTACTCTCATCTTCCGAAGCGAGGGTACGTATGTTTCTTCTTGCTGACTTCAAGGCCTTTTTTCACCCCCATGCAAAGGGCCCTGTGACCTTTACCCCCTACTAAACCTCGTGTGGAAAGAAGTAAAGGGCTGACAATTGATAAAAGAGTGACTACGATCTTTCTATTGAGTAAAACAGTGCAAGTGGAATTGTAAATAATGTGTAAATAATGTGTAAACAGCAAGTGAAAGTAATGAATGTAAATATACGTGAACAATGGAAAATAGTTTTATAAGTTACTTCAAGTGACAGTGCATAACACAGTGTAAATAAAATAGAAATGTAAATAACGTAAATAAAATAGAGAACGTAAATAGAAATGTAAATGAGTAGTATTATAAGAATACGAGTATATATCCTAGGAGTAATGAAAGTGAAAGTTTCACTCTAGCATGTCTGAATGCTATGAGTTATGAGATGAAGATGAAAGTGACATTCACTCTCAATGCCAGTATACAGGACGAGAAAGTGAATGCTACGTATTTTACTGAAAGAAACTGAATCCCTACAGTGACAATAAACTAATACTACTGAAGGAAACTTATGGATAAAGACTGTAGATATATATAAGTGTTATATAGTAATAGAAATATAAAGTGTGAGGGGTTTTATGAATAATAAATGACAGAGTACCAGGAGCGAACTAGTGCCAGTGCGACGATCAGACGTGCTCGTAATTTCCATTGCTTTCACAGTGTTTTTTTTTTTTTTTGAGTATGGATCCCAAACTACTTGAAAATTGTAGAATAGTGTTTATAGTGTTTGTATCTGGCTGTGGTAATCATATTACGGGTTGTCGGGAAGTGTAAAGTGGAGACTTCGTTACCCAACTTCAGAGGTTTCCACAAGTCCTACGGTAACAGACGAAGGCTCAATAATCATTCCATGAGAAAGCTGAAGGTATGTGCCATAAGCATATGTAATTTTATTATTCTAGGACTAATAACTGATTTTTGGCAAATATTTTTTGAGAGTCTGTCGGAGCCCAAATAACCCCGCGGGACACGCAAGTCATTGGTAAACAAGCCCGCGGTGTAGGGGTTAATGAATATGATGGTACAAGAAGAGTTGCTTGATAATATTTCATAATGTTATATGCATCTGAGAACGATTGTGAAGACTACATTTTGAGCTTAAAATTTTGCCTAGCAATTCTGAAATATGATTATGGCACAAATGTGGCAACCCACATATTGTGGACACCACTTTTTGTTTAAGGATACAGACTAGCATCAGGTGCGACTTGAGGTATCCACATATTTGTTTAAGCATTACGACCATGTGAATCAGCTGACAGCTGAACTTCTGTGAGCTAAATCTATACATAGATTAAAGATAAATATTAACATAAGGCGAGACATTACAAATCTGACTCAATCCTGCCAAAATACAATTAGGTAACATATCTATCTATCTATCTATCTATCTATCTATATATATATATATATATATATATATATATATATATATATATATATATGTATATATATATATATATATATATATATATATATATATATATATATATATATATATATATATATATCTATCTATCTATCTATCTATCTATATATATATATATATATATATATATGGAGCCTCTGTGGTACAGTGGTAAAGTGTGCATTTTAGTACACTGAAGAATGAGGGTTCGCGCCCCGTCAGGGCTTTGGGAGCGTTCTTCTGGCCACGTACTACATTGGCGGACAATGGGGTGTTGTGGTTGAACCAGTGTCGCATACTAAAGTATGCTTGCACTCAGTCGGCTTGCACGAGCCGATTACACTTGGTTCACAGACTACACACACATCCAAGGCCACTCCGACACGACAGTTACACTTACAAGCACTTCTTACCCTACATACAATCGCTACTAGACAGGGATAGGCCGGTCCTGCAGTGGACACTCAAACGGCTGATGAGATAAGATATATATATATATATATGACAGGGTGGATAGACAAGGATTGTGGAAAGTGTTAAGAATATATGGAGTAGATGGGAAGTTGTTGAATGCTGTGAAGAGAATGTACGATGGTGCGAAGGCTGCAGTGCGTGTGGATGGTGAACTAAGTGAATTTTTCTCTTTGAAAGTTGGGTTCAAACAGGGATGTGTCATGTCTCCATGGTTGTTCAATCTGTACATGGATGGGGTAATAAAAGAGGTACAAGGTAGGGTAGTGGATGTTGGAGTGGCACTGGTGAGAGAGGATAGTGTTTGGAAACTCCCTGTACTGTTGTTTGCAGATGATACTGTGTTGTTGAGTGAAGACGAAGGGGAGCTGCAAGGCTTGGTGGATGAGTTTGGGAGAGTGTGTAAGAAACGGAATCTAAAGGTGAATGTAGGGAAGAGTAAAGTGATGGTCTTTGAGAGAGGTGAAGTCAGTGAATGTACAGCGAGGTTGGATGGTGAGGAATTGGAAAATGTGAGTACGTTTAAGTACTTGGGTAGTGTGATGAGTAAGGATGGAGGTTTGGAGGGTGAAGTGCTTGAAAGGGTACAGCAGGGAAGAAAGGTTGCTGGTTCTTTGAAAGCAGTGATAAGAAAGAGGGAAGTGAGCATGGAAGTGAAAAAGTTACTACATGACAGTATTGTGATACCAACTCTAACGTATGGAAGTGAAGCTTGGACGTTGTTGGAAGGACACAAGTCAAGAGTGAGAGCAGTGGAAATGAGTTATTTAAGAGGAGCCTGTGGAGTCACATGGAGAGACAGGCTGACGAATGAGGATATAAAGGAGCATTGTGGTGTGGATGTGGATGTGATAGGAAGCGTTATGAGGAACACACTGAGGTGGTTTGGTCATGTGGAGAGGATGGAGGGTGACAGACTGACGAAGAGAGTGTATGTGAGTGAGGTGGAGGGGGGAAAAGGGAGGGGGAGGCCGAGGATGAGATGGAGGGATGGGGTGGAGAGGTATAATATGAGAGACGGGGGTGTGAGTTAGGAGCAGGGCAGTGAAATGGCGGGGGACAGGGCTACTTGGAGGCGATTTGTTTGTGGTCACCCCAAACGGGATTGAGGCGTCTGGCAATAGATAGATAGATAGATAGATAGCTTATCTCGAGAACCAATGAAGATATCAAGCTGAAATTTTTTGTACCCACTCTTGGCGTCATGGGTAAGTTTTTTCTTTTCTTTTTTGTATAAATCATTGAAAGCTGTTAACTCTGAAATGTTGGTTATTATTATTATTATTATGATTATTATTAGTGTTGTTGTTGTTGTTGTTGTTGTTGTTGCAATAACATAGAGTTTTGCTGCATACAGTAATATATTTGTATGAGTGAAAAAAATCCTTGATGTGTAAAATAATGATGATTTGGTAGCTCACGTACTGCATATCGACTGCTCCACTGTCAGGGTGCAAAGAGCATTGAGTAACTGTGACATTAGTCAAGTCTTTGTGAACATTCAAGTTTGCATTAAGATTTTTTTTCTTTAGGAATGTCAAAGACATTATAGAAGTTATAAAACACAAGAAAGAAATGAAATTCACACACACACACACACACACACACACACACACACACACACACACACACACACACACATACACACACACACAAACAAACACACACACACATACACACACATACATACACACACACACACACACACACACACACACACACACATATATATATATATATATATATATATATATATATATATATATATATATATATATATATATATGCAAGAGTTTTAGGTGGTCTGAGTCTGGTAAATGTTGATGGAGGAGAGTGGAATCTGAAGCAGCTGCTGTTTGCAGATGATACTGCACTGGTGGCTGATTCAGAGGAGAGATTGAGACAGTTGGTAGAGGAGTTTGGAAGGTGTGTGAAAGGAGGAAATTGAAAGTAAATGAGAATAAGAGTAAAGTGATGAAGTGTACGAGGTTGATAGATGGTAGGGGGATGAATATAGTTTTGAATGGTGAGTTGCTTGAGGAGGTAGATTGTTTTAAATATCTAGGGTCACATGTTGCTGTGGATGGAAGAATAGATGCAGAAGTGAAGTTTAGAATAAATGAAGTAGGAAAGGTGCTGGGAGGAATGAAAAAAGTGTTTAAATGTCGTTCGCTTAGAATGGATGTAAAGAGAAGGCTGTATGAGGGTGTTGTGGTACCGACTGCATTATATGGGGCTGAAACATGGAATATGGGTGTAGCAGAGAGGAAAAGTTTGAATGTAATGGAGATGAGATGTCTGAGGAGTATGTGTGGAGTGACGCACATGGATCGGGTGCGAAATGATGAAGTGCGAAGGAGAACTGGAGTTGTTCGGGAGATGGCTGGTAGAGTTGAGCAGAGGGTGTTGCAATGGTTTGGACATATGGAGAGAATGGATAATGAGCGATTGGTGAAAAAGATAACTAGATCTGATGTGAGAGGTGTAAGGCTGAGAGGAAGACCACGAATAGGATGGATGGACAGTGTGAAGAGAGCGCTGGATGCGAGAGGGATGTCTGTTGAGCAAGGAAGAGTGGCTGTGCGTGACAGAAATAAATGGAGAGAAATTGTGAATGAATAAGTGATGACGCAGCCCTGAGGGATATTCTCCCGCATTTGGTCTGATCAGCTAGTCAGGTCAGGTGCGGGTAAGGGGATGGGTCTGTTATGATGTGGCAGGGGTAAACCAGTTCTGCTGTCGGGCCCTGCTGCGGATGTCACTGATTGCATTGCCCAGTTGACCCTTGTGCCGTGTGGTGCGGTGAGGATCTGTCCGTTCTCCCCTTTGGGGCTAAGATGCAAATGAATGTGTTTGAATGGATGAGTAAATGGAGAGTGAGTCGTCCTGTCTCGGCTACCTCCCTTTCCTTGGGGGAAGCAGCCTAGGTATATAGATAGATATATATATAGATATATATATATATATATATATATATATATATATATATATATATTGTATATCTATCTATCTATCTATCTATCTATATATCTATCTATCTATCTATCTATATATATATATATATATATATATATATATATATATATATATATATATATATATATATATATATATATATATATAGGTGGTAGGTGGGGCCGCTCACCATCCACTCACTCGATGTAGTGCTGCTCTCGGGTGGCTGCCATTTCCTCTCTTCCATCCTTCTTTCCCTCCTCTTCTACTGTATCTACTGTTTCTTTCTTTCAGTCTTTCCTCTTCCTTCTGTCTATGGGTGACTACACTGAGTGACAAACCAAATGGTTTCCTGGACACCACGAAGCCATTTATTACACTAGGTGGTAACTATATAACCAAATTATGGCGCAATGTGGTTAGTGGGTAGTTAATGCGCTATAACCAGATTGAGCCGGTGCAGGCTTATTTCGAAGGGGTGGTTGGGGTTTATTGCTCATGCAGTACCACTCAGGGATGAGTGAGGCTGGTCACACTCAATTTAAATGTCAGGACCAACTTCCCTAGCCCCGGGCTCCTGCGCTTCTCGTGGGGCAACACAGGATTTGATGATAGATGGATATACATATACTATCTATCTATCTATAATATATATATATATATATATATATATATATATATATATATATATATATATATATATATATATATATATATATATATATATATATATATATCCATTCAATGATCATTCAATTCTACATTGCCCCATGAGGAGCGTAGGAGCCCGGGGCTAGGCAGTTGGTCCCGACAAATGAGATGAGAGTGACCAGCCTCACTCATCCCTGAGTGGCAATACATGAGCAATCAACTCCAACCACTCCTTGGATATAAACCATCACCGGTTCAGTCCGATTGAAGCGCAATAATTACCCACTAAACTACCAGGCGCCAAAATTTGGTTATATGGTTACCACCCAGCGTAGTAAATGGTTTCCTGGTGTACAGGAAACCATTTGGCTTGTCACTCAGTGTAGAGTCACCCACAGGAAGAAGGAAGAGAAAAGAATGAAGGAAAGAAAGACAGAAGAGGGAATGTAAAGTCACCCGTAGGCAGAAGGACAAGGAAAAAATGAAGGAAAGAAAGACAGAAGAGGATGGAAGGAAAGAAGGAAGGAGGAGGGGAAAGGGCAGACATTATACACACACACACACACACACATATATATATATATATATATATATACACTGTTTATACAGTGGGTTACATTAAGCCTTGTGGGTGGAGAGGCCGTACTATAGTCGGTTTATTTCATCCGAGAAAATTGGGCCACTCCCACAGCTTAATTCTTAGTCGTGGTCGCATGAAATTCGAAGAACGTGGGTTATGAAGTACGAATGAGTCTCCTTGGTTACTGGCGAATTTTATACTCCGGTCTGACTAGACTGGCCATCAACTTAGGTGAAAGACGTTACGGGTCTGCTGCAGATGAAATTAAACAGACTATTATAGTGCAAGTCCCTTTCCCCTAATTATGTTTTCGCTAATTATGATTTCCTCCTAAAACTTACGAGATAATTAACCCAGTCCTGGAAAAACGGGCCTCTCTTTCTTTCTGGCAGTCGTAGTTTACGGTCTTGAAAGCAGCAGTGGTTCCTTCCTACGTACAGCTGCTGCCTTTTTGTGGAGCTGGCAGTGAGCGCAGGAGAGACCTCGACAGATGAAAAACATTACGATTCATATGCTGCTTCCCGCCTGACACTCACCTACGGGTGAGTGCGGCAAAGATTGTTGGTATGAAAAACACAGTCATTTGGCTGACTCAAGAAATTAGTAAACTGAGGTAAAAAGGCAGACCATATAAAGTAAGCGGTGACGTAACAAGAGAATGATGTAGGGTAGACACTTTTGAAATTGACAAAGCCGTTACCGCAGCACATAAGAATTTGTCTACTGGACGGGGAGTGATACATGAACCGCACCAAGAGCTGTGTTTCACAAAGACAGTTACGCTCATTCCACTCTTTTTACAAATATTTTCTTTTGAGAGGTCAAAAATACGTGGAATTATTCACAGTATCATTGCATTATATGGGCACAGTCTTCCATCTGCATATTTAACGATCAACACACATTGTATATTTTGTCTGTAATATCCATCCTGCAGAAACAAGTCCATGTTATGGAGCGAATCGTACTTTTGCGAATCCCTGCCTTGTCTTTATTTGGGGTAAATAATAAACAACGAAATTATAAATGAACGGCAACAAAGTTTTGGTGCTTGTTGAGCCTTCTTTGTTTTGTGGTTTACCAAATCTACGATTGTAGGTTTTCCCGAAAACATGTTATATAGAGTACAGAGGCAAGAGCAGAGTGTTTCAGAGACTGTTACATCTCAGTGATGATTTCTTAAGCCATATAACTCTTTGACTATTAAGTTTTCTCTTGGCTAAACAAACTTTCTGGTGTAAGCCTAAATAATGGTATTGCGTCTACCACCACCAGATAAAGGTTTACTGTTAATTTTTTATATCTCTAATGGAATATTTCAGTAAAAGTAAACAAATTCATCGACTTTTTAGATGTCTGATGGTATATTTTAGTAAAATATATAAATTAGTTTAATAATTAATTATTACATAAATATTAACTTGGATAAAATGCCAAAGGCACTAATCTCAATAACACGAATAATTGTGACCTCAAAATATACACTGATTCCGAGCTTATGAATTAACTAATTGAATATCGAACAGAAAAATACATGCATAACAACTAGCATGAGTTGACCAAAATTCTTGAAAAAGTGTGCAAAACTTCAGATACTAACACACACTTGCAAAAATTTATCTCATAAAAGAGCCTCTCTTCATCGCACTATCTGCATATGTCTGGAAAGTTACTCTTCATGCTTGGAGTAAAAAGCCTAAATTATGGCTTGATGCTACATTCCTCTTATATAAACCAGGACGCAGAGTCAATGACCTCATCTTGGCTGACTGCCACTGACCCAGCTCTCTCTCCTCCATACCTGTACTTCTCTTTTTTCCCATGCACTATCTCCTCTCAGTGTAATTTAATTTGCTACGTGTCACGCTGGCCAACAATGCAGCTTTAATTTTGCACTCATTCTTTCATTCATTTTAATATTTTTCTCCACTTTTGAAATCCGGCTGTATTTTTTTTTTTTAACTTTTCTCTGCAGTTATGTTCAGTACACTTATATCCCATCTTACTGGCTGACTAACTGACTGGTAATACCATATTATCTTCTCCACACATTGCTTGAGATGTCATCATCATTATCATCCCGGACTCCTTTTTACACCGACGGATGAGGTTGGGTAGGGTCCAGGAAGGAAGGAAAAAAAATGCCGGAGTGAACATTTATATTTCAGTTGGAAAGATTTACAACCAGTGAATTTAATATCAAACTATTTTCTTCTTATTAGGCTACTCTCTTCATGACAACTATGCAAATGCATCATGCCTGGTCACTTGGAATAATAAAATCAGTGGTTATTATAGGATTTTGTATTAAGGTGTGGCATGCAGGGTGGGAGTAGTCAACAAGCTATAGCACAGTGGTTATGAGCAGTGGGCCGCAGAAGAAAATATCCACCTCCTAGCTAGAGATAATTTTAGGATAACCTTATCAGATATGTATTTTGTAGGTGTGTTAAAAATTGGCTGGTAAATGATGCACTCCTTAATTTTAAACATTATAATTTAACATTATAATTTGATATGGAAGTGAAGCCTGGACACTGTTAGAAGGACACAAGTCAAGTGTGAGGCCAGTGGAACTGAGTTTTCTGAGAGGAACACATGAAGTTACATGGAGAGACAGACTGACAAATGAAGAAGTGAAGGAGCGTTGTGTTGTGGATGTGGATCTGATAGAATACGTTAGAAGAAATACACTGAGGTGGTTTGACTATGTGATGAAGATGGAGAGCTAGAGACTAACAAGGAGAGCGCATGCGAGTGAGGAAGAGGGGGGAGGGGGAGGGGGAGACTGAGGATGAGAGGGGGAAGAGGAAACCGAGGATGAGAAGGAGGGGGAGACTGAGGATGAGATGGAAGGATGGAGTGGAGAGGTATCTGAGAGAGGGGGATGTAAGCTGGGGGGAGGGCAGAGAAATTCCGGAGGACAGGGCGACATGTACAATACAGTAGGCGATCTGTTTGTGCCCCCCTCCCCCTTTATCGGGCTATAGATAGTTAGATACTGTATATAGATAATTCAGTGGAAAGTATCTGGCTCACAGGTATTCGCGCATACGGCTTAAGCCCGGGTGTGGTAGCCACAAACAAGATCTCTCCATGTCATTCTGTTCACCATCAGGCTATTCTCCCTACACCTCACACTTTTCTCATCCGTATACCTCTCAGCCCATTGCTGCACTTTTTTTATTAGGTGCTTCATGGATCATTGTATTTAAAGTAAAAAGAGAGAGAGAGAGAGAGAGAGAGAGAGAGAGAGAGAGAGAGAGAGAGAGAGAGAGAACTTCTACAACACTCCAATGATTTATTTACCATATTTAAGTGAGGTATTCATCGAAGTGATTTGGTGAAGGTGTAGTATTTTTTTTTTTTTCATTCATTTGTTTTTCCTTCATCTGTCCGGTTATATATATATATATATATATATACCTAGGCTGCTTCCCCCAAGGAAAAGGTGGTAGCCGAGACAGGACGACACACTCCCAATTTACTCATCCACTCAAACACATTCATTCGCATCTTAGCCCCAAAGGGGGGAAGGGACAGATCCTCACCGCACCACACCGCACAAGGGTCAACTTCGCAGTGCAATCAGTGACATCCGCAGCAGGGCCCGACAGCAGAGCTGGTTTACCCCTGCCACATCATAATAGACCCATCCCCTTACCCGCACATGACCTGCGTGATCATTTATTAATTCACGATTTCTATCCATTTATTTCTGTCACGCACAGCCACTCTTCCTTGCTCAGCGGAAACCCCTCTCGCATCCAACGCTCTCTTCACACTGTCCATCCATCCTATTCGTGGTCTCCCTCTCAGCCTTACACCTCTCACATCAGATCTAATTATTTTTTTTTCACCAATCGCTCATTATTCATTCTCTCCATATGCCCAAACCACTGCAATACCCTCTGCTCATATATATATATATATATATATATATATATATATATATATATATATATATATATATATATATATATATATATACCTCCTATATGAAGGGCACTTTCTGTCTGTTTCTTTGTTTCTTCACGAACTACTCCCTCAATTTTCATTTTACCTGGCCTTAACCTACATACTTGGAATCCGTATAACCCAAGGAAGGTTTTAAGGGGTCAAAATTCGGGTCTGGGTCATTTGAGGTCACCGATTGAGTGTTCGCCTTTTTGGCCCGGGCAACGCCGGGTACCCCTGCAGCCCAATTTCTGGCATGGAGACTCACATGACCTCCAATTTGGATATAGGCTATGTGAGCTTGACTCTGAGGTCATTTGAGATCACCGGTGATAGTAAACATGTACGCATAAAGACGGCGTTAGTCTGTGAAAGCTGAAATAGAAAGTTCCTAGGCCTCTTAAAATCCCTCTTCAAAAGCATGAGAAATACATGGTCTTTCTGGAGTAGAAAGAAGGACTGAACTAGAACAAATAGGACTGGAGTGTTCGTCTTTTTGGTTTTATGACCCAAGGAAGGTTTTAAGATAAAAAAGACCTTTGGTTTGAGGGAGTGAGGCAGAATAGTAAGTCAGATAAATAAGGAGGGGGAACGAGAGAGAGAGAGAGAGAGAGAGAGAGAGAGAGAGAGAGAGAGAGAGAGAGAGAGAGAGAGAGAGAGAGAGA
Organism: Coenobita brevimanus; assembly: GCF_032717465.1. Classification (NCBI taxonomy): domain Eukaryota; kingdom Metazoa; phylum Arthropoda; class Malacostraca; order Decapoda; family Coenobitidae; genus Coenobita; species Coenobita brevimanus. The sequence continues at coordinate 28,311,553 of NC_137055.1, forward strand.
GAGAGAGATGGGGGAAAGGGACATGGGGAGGAAGATAAATAAGGAGGGGGAGGGGGAACGATATATATATATAGCCTCTGTGGTACAGTGGTAAAGTGTGCGATTTCGTACACTGAAGAACGAGGGTTTGCACTCTTGCAGGGTAATAAATATTGGGAGCGTTCTTCAGGCCACGTACTGCATTGGCGGACACAAGGGATGCTGTGGATGAACCAGTGTCCCATACTGTAAAGTATGCTTGCACCCAGTCGGCTTGCGCGGGCCAATTACACTTGGTTCACAGACTACACACACACCCAAAGCCATTTCAACACAGCAATTACACTTACAAGCACTTCTCACCTTACATACAATCTCTACAAGACAGCCTAAGCCACTTGGTAGAGATACATTGCCTGTATCATCCCCACTTCGGTCGGGATAGGCCTATGTATCTCTACGAAGTGGCTTAGGCTGTGTGGAAGAGATTATAATTATGTAGGGCGAGAAGTGCTTGTAACTTTTGTGTTGGAGTGGCTTTGGATGTGTGTGTAGTCCGTGAACCAAGTGTAACTGGCTCACGCAGGCTGACTGGGTGCAAGCATACTTTATAGTATGCGACACTGGTTCAACCACAGCATCCCTTATGTCCGCCAAAGCAGTACGTGGTCGGCGGTACACTCCCAAAGTTTATTACCCTGGCAGGGCATGAACTCACGTTTTTCAGTGCATGAAGACGCACACTTTACCACTGTACCACAGAGGCTCCATATATATATATATATATATATATATATATATATATATATATATATATATATATATATATATATATATATATATATATATATATATATATATATATATATATATATATATATATATATATATATATATATATATATATATATATATATATATATATATATATATATATATATATATATATATATATCGTAGTACTCCTTGTCGTTGCCAAGAAGTAAGCACCTAAATTCAACCCCAGAAGCCTACATGCTATACATCTTTACTAAGTTTGAGATGAAACTCTTGTCTCCAGACACACAAATTACCCATCCTGTTCCCTTTACACTCGTCGGCGGTTTGGCACATACTTAGCAAATCATATGCAGCTATTTCCAATACCTGGTTACAAGGATAGAAAAGAGTGGAAAACGTGAAAATGAGGTGGAAAGTAGAGTGACACAACGAAGAAAAGTAGCTGGTGCAATGAAGATCCTGATAAGAAACACAGGCTTGAGTATTGCAGCCGCATGAGGCTTTCATGCAGGAGTGTTAATGCCAACTTTAACATATAGATGTGATACTATGGTGTGGCATGACAATTAAATGTCAAGAGAAAGATCAGTGGAGATGTGACTGCTGAGGAATGTATGTGGAGTACAGAGGGTGGATAGGATACGAAATATGATTAGTGAAAGATGTGGAGTGAGGAAGACTCTGGACACCAGAATCGACGAGCGTGTAGGTTACTGAGGTGGTATGGTCATGTGGAGAGAATGGATGACATAGAGTGGTGAAAAAGGTATATCTGAGGAATTTGAAGGAGGAAGGAGGTGAGGTGGGCCGAGGAAAAGGTGAAGAGTTATGGTGGATGAGTGTGTGAGGAAGAGGTTTGGAAGTTTGTGTGGCTAGGGAACTGACAAGAGATCGAGCTAAATAAATAAATACCGTTTATGAGTGGTGTGGAATAGTTGCCCTCCAATAGAACTCGTTTTCTTTGAAGCCAGCCTGATAGAAAACACAGTAAGGTAAGGGGAACTACTACCTGTATCCAGTATTTTAAACCTCAGGTGAGCGATTTCTCTATGAATTTTCAATGTTTCTCACCAAAAGCGGAGGTTTGAGCCATTTTTTTTTTTTTTCCAAAATTGGTCGGGATTGGGGGAGGTCAGTGGTGGAAAATTGGTCGGGAAGGGGCAGGTTATTTCCTTTGGTAATAAGCCAGAATATAGTTGGAAGACAACAGTGATGGGTCATACCAATACTGGAGTGTACCAAACATATCTCAGTGTGACACAGTTGACTAGTTTGCTGGTAAATTGCTTTCAGTGGAGTGCTTCTTTTCTTTTTTCTTTTATTTTTTTAATCACAGTGATATGTTTTGATAATAGTGGTGTTTTATTGAAAAAGTTGTGATATATTTTTTTTTTACAAATAAATTAAACTTTTGCTCTACTGTTAACGACCATATTATGGCGTCTACAGGTTCTGTGAACAGTCCTGATCTTTTTTGTTACATTTGTGGAAAATTTATAGTGAAAAAACAGAGGCAGAACATAACAGATATTGTTGAAAAAAAACTTATTACACCTACTTTCGATTAAAACTTGGTGACCAGGACAAAAAGTGGTCCCAACATAGTGTCTGCTCTGTCTGCATTGAGGAACTAAGACAATGGACAAGAGATAAAAAGAAGGCTCTTGTTTTGGTATTCTGCAACAAGACCTGTACCACACTGACCTCATCTACCAATCCCTGCTCCACCTGATTGTCTTGATTATGTAGACTATCACTCAAAGGAAGAAAGTGCTGCAGTAGACGATGAAGAATTTGTCCCAACGTGTTCAAGCAATGAGTCACAGCCATTGTCTCAGGATAAACTTAATGATTTAGTAAGAGACCTCGGTCTTCCCAAAGATGCTGCAGAATTCTTGGGGTCTCGATTTAAAGATAAAAACTTACTACATCCAGACACCACTTTTTCTTGTTACAGAAAGAGAAAAAGAATTTGCACTATATTTCAAGAAAGATGGATCCTTGGTTTATTTAAAGATAAAAACTTACTACATCCAGACACCACTTTCTCTTGTTACAGAAAGAGAAAAAGAATTTGCACTATATTTCAAGAAATATGGATCCTTGGTTTATTGCGTTGACGTAAGTGGCCAAGAGCAGAAACTTGGCAGAGATTACAATGCAGAAGAATGGAAACGAATGATAGATTCATCGAAAAGAAGCCTGAAAATGATACTTTATCATAATGATAACAAATATGCATCAATGCCTGTTGCTCATTTTGTGCAATTAAATGAAACATACCAGAATTTGGCAAATCTCGAGAAAATCGGCTACAATGAACACCGTTGGTTCATATCAGGGGACCTGAATAGTCTTCTAGGTTCAGCAGTCAGGATACACAAAATTCTCTTGTTTTCTCTGTGAGTGGAACAGAAAAGCCAATGATTTATATTGGGCTCAGAAGGCTTGGCCAAATAGGAAAAATCTACAGCTTAGTGGCAAAAACATCATTAGATCTAGGTTGATGAATTCAGATAGTGTACTGCTACCACTGTTTCATATTAATCTTGGATTAATGAAGCATTTTGTCAAATCCTTATCAAAAGATGGAACATGTTTTATGTTTTTGTGCCCAAAGTTTCCTGGTTTGTCTGAATCTAAATTGAAAGAAAGTGTATTTGCTGGACCTGAGAATAGAAAACTGATTTCTCATGCAGAATTTGATGATACAATGAATGACTTGGAAAGAGAGGTTTGGGTATCATTCAAAGAGGTAACTTCGAAGTTTTAAAGTAACAATAAGGATCCATATTACAAAGAAATTGTGAAAAATTTGTTGGTCAAGGTGAAGGAGCTTGGTTGCAACATAAGTCTCAAAGTTCACTTTTTGGATTTGCATTTGTAATTTTCCCCCCAAAACTTGGAGCAGTGAAAGAAGAACAGGGTGTAAGATTCCATCAGGACATCAAGGACATGGAAAGAAGGTACCACGGACGTTGGTATGTCAGTATGATGGATGAGTCATAGGGATGCACCAAAAAAGTGTACAAACGACTGGCCACCAAACGAAGTTTTGGAGCAAAATATCTTAAAAGTTGCACAGGCTAGAAAATTGATATGTGAGTCATGAAAGATATAATGTTGTTTTCTTTATGTATATGTCTATAAACTTATATTGACTAAATACTTCAGTTTCAATCAGAACAGTACTATTTAGATTGATTGAAATTTTTAATTTTCCCTACTGTATTTTTAATTCATTTTCCTCTTACTTTTGCATTAAATGTGTGCGATGGAAACATTCTAAATAATAATTTATACTGTGTTCATAAGTGCAATAAAAAAAAAAACTACTCAGAGTAAAAACAGATTTTAATGACTTTTTGTGCAGACCTGTGAAATCGGCAGATGACTTGAAATTCAGCTTAATGTATATTATTTCCAAGACTGAAGCTTCCCGTTTAATGACATTTCAATAACAACAACAACAACAACATCAGCAACATTAATAAATAATAATAATGATAATAATAATAATAATAATAATAATAATTTTCCATGTCATTTGTCAGCGTGATATATGTGAGTGTCATGCTCTGTTCATGTAGTACATTACCTAATGTGGTTGCCGTCAAGGTGCAGCTCTACACTTTGACGCTGATTGGATTTTGTTGCTCCGCGTGTACAAAATATCATCGCAGACTGAGAACAAAGAATACTCTAGTATTTCTTTGACTTCTTCTGTGCAGCTATACTACATACATTACTAACTAATATCAAGTTACATTTTCATTTTTTTAAATTACCGAAATGTAATTATTGTATCTATAATATTCTTTAAAAATTGTCTACAAGTAACTAACATTATAATTATGATAATCAGATGCACGGTTGTGTTCTTAAGACATCAGAGTGTGTTGCTGCCGTTTCATTCAATTTAATTCTGTATCATCACTATTCATGTGCAGCCTCAGTATTTAGAGTTAATCTCATTTTCATTATACACTTTCAAAGTCCAGAATATATGAGAAACATTTCAAAAGTTATATTATTCAGACATTTTTTTTTACTGAGCTAAATTTTGTCTGTATGTTTTCAAACATCCATAAAATTCAAATACTAAGCTCCAACAGACCTTAAAACACCAAATGAGTCATATATCATCATCAACTTCATCATCATTATCATCTATTTCCCAATTCAAGTAATAGCAACTGAAAAAAGAATATATTTGAAAGGGACCACACCTTCAAATGAACTTCCTATTGTTATATTCTCATTAAAAGTTAACTTCGTACATTTTGGGATGACACTGCTCATTAAATCTCAAGATATACTGAGAAAAATAGCGTATGATAAAAATTATAGAGAGTCCGGAAAAGGATGTCACCCCTGACTGGTGACGCAAGGTGTAAGAACCGTGTGAGGTGTAGGGGATGGGCAGTGGGTCGTGAGATTTTTTTAATAATGGCCGCATGACTCACTCAGCTGAATAAAATCGTATAGTGTTAAATGTAATACAATACTTCAAGTGCCCCACCAGGAAAGGGCTATGGATACCATATCGTATTAACTATCTTACGCTCCTACGACGACAGAATCTTCTACCGCTGGAATTTATTAATGTTCCCCAACCCATAAGGAGGTTAATTGTATTATTATTACCATTAAGGCTACTAAGACTTATTCTTAGCTGTAAAAAACTGTCTGGCATTAGCTGCAATTGCCTACCTAACTTGATCCAACCATTAGGGTTACTGCGCTAGTAATTACTGTACACTCACGACCTTATAATTCAGCTGAAGTGAATGCAGGAGCTTTCATCCTGGAAACGATTTAAAATTACCAATAAATATCGCCACCGGATTACACACACACGAGTGAGAGAGAGAGAGAGAGAGAGAGAGAGAGAGAGAGAGAGAGAGAGAGAGAGAGAGAGAGAGAGAGAGAGGAAAAAGAAGGTAGACAAAATGGTCGTACTAAACTTCAACACAACAGCGACTATATTTCCTTCATGCTAACGCTTCAGGTGATTAGAATGTCAACAGCAATGTTAACCCCGTTACTAGTAGACATATTTCCATTACTAAAGAAAAGCGCCTGAAGTTAAAGACAAACTAAAGAAGGTGTCGTCGTACTGAAAGGAGTTAGGCTGCGTTAGGAAGAAAAAGTAACAGAAACCAAATGAAAAAAAGTTTGCAGAGACGATAGGATATTTAGATGCACTAGGCAAAGTATATTGCCGATGGAAATTTTATAAACTAATTTAGCGACAATACAGTACAACATAACACATTGTGCGTGCATTGTATAATCAAGGATAAACAATCATATTCTTACATGTACTTAAATTCATTCTATATAGCGCTCCTCGCCATGTCAAAATGACACTGATGTCAAACTGTAGATTTTTTTTTTTTTAATGCTAGGAAGAAGAAACCAAAGGCCACGAGCCCGCAATACTCGTTCCCTCCAAGAGAAAAACAAAATACAAGAGAGAGCCAAATTCAAGATTCAATCATTTCGAGATGCCTGGACACACTGCGTTTGAAAGACTGAAGATCATAGCTAGCAGGAAATACAGACAGAGGGAGACAGTTCCAGAGCTGACCTGTTGCATAAATGAAGGGCTGGGAGTAGTGGTTAGTTCTTGCATTAGAGAGTTGGACAGAAAAGGGATGAGAGTTTGCTGATAGACGGGTGCTACTCGCCCATCGTAGAGGTGGAGGAATGCAAGCAGACAATTCACAGGAGCAGTGACCATTGTAGTACCGATAGAAATGAGGTAAAGATGCAACAGTGCGGAGAAGAGACAGAGGTTGAAGGGAGGCAGTAAAAGGAGGAGAGTTAATGAGACAAAAAGCTTATGACTCCACACTATTGAGAAGAGCTGTATGTGGGAAGCCTCCCCACACATGACAGTTGTACTTCACACAGGGGCGGATAAAGCCCGTGTATAGAGTCAACAATTGTGCAGGGGTAAAGAAGGAACGGAGTCGGTTTAGCACACCTAATTTCTTAGAAGTAGATTTTACAAGAGATGTAATATGATCTTTCCAAGATAAGTCCCGAGTGAATGAAACCTCAAGCATTTTCAAGGAAGATGCAGGATTAAGCTGAATATTATTAAATATTAGTGGGTACTCCTGTGGAAGATTTTGTCGGGTTGATAGGTGTAAGAACTGAGTCTTTGATGCATAAAAAACAACAAGATTGTTTTTACCCCAGTCAGAGATACGAGCCAAGTCAGACATTAGGTGTCCCATAGCCTCATCCCTTGTTTGTTGAAGAGCCCTGAGGAACAGCACTGTTGATAGCTCTAGGAGAAGAACAATAGCCGTCTACAACAGCGGCTATAGAACGACCAAAAAGGAAGCTAAAGATGAAGGCACAGATAGCATGATAGAAACTGTAACAGGGCAGTTTGGAAATTAAAGACTTATGCCAGACTCGATCAAAAACCTTTGAGATGTCAAGTGCAATGGCAAAGCTTTTGCCGAAGTCCCAAAAGGAGGATGGCCATGATTCTGAACGGTAGGTGAGAAGATCGCCAGTGGAGCATCCCTGGTGGAACCCATACTGACAATCAGAAAGAAGGTTGTGATAGGAAAGATGCTTTAAGATTTTTCTTTTAAGATCTGACTCGAAAATTTTTGAGATACAGGATGTTAAAACAATTGGGATGGGAATGGTCACCCTTCTTTGGGGCTGGCTGAATGAGAGCAAACTTCCAACAAGAAGGAAAGGTACAAGTTGATAGACAAAGGCAAAAGAGTTTACCTAGGCATGGTGTAAGCACAGAAGCACAGTTCTTGAGGACAATAGGAGGGACTCCATCAGGCCCATATACCTTGTTTACTGAGGCCTGAAATGGCAGAAAATACTTTAGCTGAAGAAATTCTAATGTCAGCCATGAGGAAGTCAAAGGGAGGAAGAGATGGAGGAACAGCACCGGAATCGTCTAACGTAGAATTGGAGGAGAAAGTCTGAGCGAAGAGATCTGCTTTATCATGAGAAGAAATACCTACAGAACCATCACAGCAGAAAAGAACATGGAAGGATGATGAGGTAAAGTTGTTAGAAAGGTTTTTGGCAAGGTGCCAGATGGAGTGGGAAAAATTCGAGTTGGAGAGTTGAGAGCATTTAGGACGGATGAAATTATTTTTATCAGAGCGAAGAACAAACTTTGCACATTCCGGGCAGAAACAAAAAAAAAATGTGGTTCAGGGGTGGGTTGGCTCCGGTACCTTTTACAGGCCCTCTCCTTGTAGTGGACAGCATTAGAACAAGTGTGATTAAAATCAAGGCTTTCTCGCATTAGTCAGAGGATATGAGAAAGGAATGTATGCTTCCATGCCCGAGAGAATAACCTTCGTAATGCCCAAGGCACACTCGGATGGCTCACGGCCGTGGAAGCAATAATCATGCCAGGGAAAATCAAAGAAGTTCTGCCTGAGGGCCTCCCAATCTGCAGCACAAAGTGCCACAGACGACGTTTCTTTGGAGGGTCCACATGCTGTACCGGAGCGATAGGACAGGTTAAGGTAATAAGGCTGTGATCGGTGGAGCCCAACAGACAGGAAAGATTAACAGTGTGAGTAGAAGGATTAGTTGTAAGGAAGAGGTCAAGGATGTTGGAGCTCTCTCCAAGGCGGTCAGGGAAACGGGTAGGGTGCTGTACAAGCTGATCTAGATAGTTATGGGTAGAAAAGATGTAGGCTTGTTCACCTGGTGGATCAGTGAAAGGAGAGGAAAGCCAAAGGTGGTGGTGAATATTGAAAACTCCTAGAATGGAGATTTCAGAGAAATACATACATCCTCACTATTTACTGCAACCATTGTTGCCACCAGATTTTGTAAATGCAATAGTTTCCCCATGCAATATAATTACTTTTTAGCTGTTTCATTTCAAGACACACTGCACTGTCACGCGTGTCTTAATGGCGCAGTAACCAGAGAAAGCAACAAGGATTTTCCGTCCTCTTAGTCTGAACTGCAGATATCAGTTTTTTGTTTTTCATAGTTAGACTTTAATGGGCGAAAAGAGTCTTTTAATCAAGTTAAAGTTGTACGATGTTATTAGGCAGTGTGTATGTGTGTGCATTAATGGCCCAGTAACTAGAGAATGCAACAAGGATTTTCCGTCCTCTTAGTCTGAACTCCAGATATCAGATTTTTGTTTTTCATAGTTAGGGCGAAATGAGTTTTTTTAAAGTTAAAGTTGTACGATGTTAATAGGCAGTGTGTATGTGGGTGTATTAAGGCTTGAGAGTGTTTATGTCGTCACCATAAACCTTTCTCTCACCATTAACCCTCTCTCTGTCGAAACAATAGTAATATTTAACATCAGCTAACTTCCAATATTATTATTTACCTGAAAATTAGTTATTAGGACTTGGGAGCAGTCAGTATAGTTACTGAGTGCATGAGATCCACTAAAAAAGTCACCACCTCATCCCTGCAGTCAAAACCAAACGCTGTGCGATCATTGGTAAACTGATCAGTAAATGGGTTCTTGTTAGAGCTATGGGTCTCTTAATAATTCTGGCTCATACATCCTGGGGTTTGATCATCATATCATCCTTCACATTCACAGAGCTCTAACTCTTGTAAAACCTGAATATGGGTATGTAGCATACTCTTCAGCTATGGATCCCTGCCCCCGAATATTGGCTTCAGTTCGTCATGCTGGTGATTTGGGCATTTTACGCAGCAACATAATTTGCTTTCGAGACCCTGAACTTGAGTCTTCTGAATTTTCTACTCTCTCACTTCGGCTCTCCGGTTATACTCTGACTAAATATATCTGTGTTGTGCACTTATCCCCTATTTATAACGGATATAAAAAAGTATTGTATTTTTTGTTTCTAAGGTGGAACACATCCTGTCAGTTTCTTTGTTCTCCGAAATTCCCAGTCTAAGCGATTTCAGTGTTCACCACCACCCTTAGCTCTCCTCTCCTTTTACAGGTCCACCTGGTGAACATGCTTGCATCTTTTCTATCCTTAATGACCCCCAGCAGTTTGTACAGCAAACTACCCGTATCCCTGACCGCCTTGGAGAGAGTTCTAACATACTTTACCTCTTTCTTTAAACTAACCCTTCTGCTTAATCTGTTAATCTTTTCGCTCTGTTGGGCTCCTCCAATCACGTACTTATCACCTTAACCTGTCCTATCACTTCAGTAAGGCCTGTAGATCCTCCCAAGAAGCACCGACTGTGGCACTTTGACACTGCTCACTGGGAAGCCATCAGACATTACTTGTTTGATTTTCCCTGGAATGATCAATGGTTCCCTAACCGAGAGCCATCGGAGTGTGTGTCGCGCATTACGAAGGTTATTCTCTCGGACATGGAAGAATACGTTCCTTTCTCTTATCCTCCGAATAATGAATATACTGTATATATATATATATATATATATATATATATATATATATATATATATATATATATATATATATATCAGTGTGTTTGTGTGTGTGTGTGTGTGTGTAATTATATATTGAGCAAGAACCCCAACCAGAAAAAGTGGTGGAGGCCAATTATTGTCAGTGGAGGCGAGCCTGCTCGTGGAGCTTGAATACTGCTTTCACTAAGTCGAGTCACACTAACAGCAGTAAGACTAAAACTGCTCCTCCAGGCCACTGGGGGAGACAAGACAGCCCAACTCGGTATCGGCGTCAGGAATGACATCCGACCGTTAAATCGGCCATAACTAAAATAGTAAATCAAACCAGATTGGCCACGGTGCTTTATGGCGAAGAATGGCCAAACACATTGACTGCATATTAAAGGGAGAGAAGACGGAAGATAATGAATAATAATTTACCTCCGCCATGGTGGTTATATTTTCACCCCTGTCGGTTTATTTGTTGGCTGGTTTGTGAGCAAGATTCCACAAAAACTCATGGACGGGTTTCGACGAAACTTAGTAGAAACATGGGCTTTGGCCTAGAAGTCTCCATTAATCATTGTTGCGGATCCAGGATTTTTTTTTTTTTTACTTTCTTTAAGATTGCGAGATAAGACGTTTTTCGACATTTTCGTAAAATTTTCAGTGAATTCTGCATGGATATTGATGGCGGAAGTACGCGCTCTACTGAGTGCCATTCTAGTTTGCATATTAGTTTGGTATTTACTGTGTACCATTAGCATTTCTCAAATAACTACCAAACACTTCATAGCAAAACCAGTGAACAGTGTGAAAAAGAAACAAAACAAATTCATTCCTCAAAACACTAGTTTTATATAGAAATTACCTGTCTGGAGATGTACTGACCAGAATTCTCTGTCTGTCTCTGTCTGTCTGTCTGTCTGTCTGTCTCTCTCTCTCTCTCTCTCTCTCTCTCTCTCTCTCTCTCTCTCTCTCTCAGCATCAACGGCAGTGAGCAGTGTCCCTTTTTGTCCCCACAAGCCCCTCTCCTTTGCCATCCATGAAGCAGTGGCCTCGATTTCACACTCACAAGCTTTAACCCCTAATGAACGAGACTCACGGAATGAAGAAAGTCGTTTTTCGGAAGTAGAAAAGCAGTTGTAAACCCATTTGCTACGATATCCTTTTTAATGTTTGTTCTTACAAAACTTTATTGGTTACAGGACAATGATACTCGATGATTTCTTCTGAATCGTCAAATTGGCACTAAATACTGTTCCAACATATTTTATTCTACGACCACCATATTTTTTTCTTATTTAATATTTTTGTTAGAGTTTCGGACGTTGTCTAGAAGAATATAAGAATAGAATTACCCACTGAGTCCAGTGGAAAGGATAATCTCGTTCCCCACCAATTTAAGTAGCAAAATTTTGATGTGCCATCTTTATGATGATATTTTGGTAAAAGCAAAGATGATGAAAAATTCCGGAGTTTTCTCTTTAACTCTGTTTTGTACACATTTCCATAGTTAAAAAGAACGCCTAGAGTATTGATAATTAATTAGAGGAAATTTTTAAAATCCATCCAACTGATGAAATTTACCAGAGAATTACTAAATTCAAGTAACATTACATCTTGATTTTTTTTTAAGGAATAAAATTGTAAAGTTCAAGTTGTTCTCAAAGACTTGTTTGCCTGGAAAAGTGCTTAAGCAAATCTTGTAGAGAATATCAAGCTAATTCTGTAGGTATTTGAAATTAAAAAATCAGTTAAGGAGTAAAGTTCCGGGGATTTTAAGTGAAATAATCGAATGCATTTCAGTAGTATGTAAGAAGAGGGTCCGTGCACACACTTCCCTTGTCGATCCATTTGCTCATTTTACGTACTACTCAGATAGTTGAGCGTGACGCTGTAATGCATAGCTCCGTCAATGGACAGCGTTGTGGTTAGTTACTGAACGATATTCAGCAGAGGGTATGAGCTTCAGTCCAGCTGCTCAGGTCATCAGGGTTCAGACCATTGTGGACTCAGATTGTCCTGAGCATCCATAGACAGTGGTGTATCGTAATTTACTGTATAATATTAATCTTTTCATTATTCGTTTCCAGTTTCACTACACGGTCAGTGAGAATAAGAGCATAAGCTCTCTTCTGTGCTGTGATATTATTTTGAACTTTGCATTAATCCTAATGTCAGTGAGGGAATACATAAGCTTCTCTATCTGCCAACTGACATTAAAGTCTAAAAGCGGATACACTTTCTTATATTCGATCAGTGAGAAGGGGTAACCCTCTTTGTTGGTAACGTGACTATAGTAACTGATTATCATTTTGAATGTGTTAATGAAGATATTCTGTTTGAAATCGAGGTCTAGATCCATTTAACCCGTCATGTCCTGAGGTTTTTCGCACCTCCGACACCTCCAATCCCAAGCTATTTTGGGAAAAAAATTTTTTTGGCTAAAACTTCCGCTTTTGTTGAGAAACAAAGGGAAGTCACCAAGAAAGGGCTTACCGTGGTCCATAAATGGTCGGAACAGGTGAGGTCCCCCGCGCCATGTATCGTATTCGATCATTAACGTGTGAATCGCTTACGTTTTCTATGGTAGGAAATATTGGGAGAAACAACAAACAACACCTCTACATTTATTGAATTTGAACTAATAAACAATAAGAGTAACAATAAAATGAATTTCAATGACATATACAGTATATGAAAAATAAGCATTTTACCTTTCCACGAGCATAGCGAGTTGGGTCCGAGTGGTAACTTGCTATGTGCTAAGTTTCTTGTATCAGTCAACATATCATTTTTTCTACTTGTATACTTCTGTTTCAATGACATTTTACCAATTATTACTCTCTGTAAATGTTTTCAGCTGTTTTCATTCGTTACAATGACATGCAGCTTAAGTATAGCGCACATCTGCTTACTAAGCACACTCGCTATGACTCGTGTTTCAACATACCCAATTGTTTTATCACTTTCCTATTATTGTTTTCTTTACACAGAACCTTTCCTCCACCACTGTAAATGTTTTCAATTATTTACATTCATTACGAGGGCATTTAGCGAAATGCTAGCGCATATTCACGTAGCAAGCACAATCTCAAACACTCGTGTTTCATCTTCTACTTTATTTTTTCACTCCAAGTATAGTTTCCCACTTACATTACACAGGTTTACACCCTATACTGCACTATACATAGTTACTGGCATTATTTATTCTACTGTAGTGAGCGTCAGAATATCGCACGAAAATACCCTCGCAATGAATATTTCGACAAACATAATACTCAAACACTTACATACAAATTTTTCACTTATATTACACCCTTTCCCACTTGTTGACTCATATTTTCATAATTACGGGCCTTATTCATTCCACTGAGCATCAGGAAATCGCATCTATATACACTTGCTAGGAATATTTTGACTTAGAATATATTTCAGCACTTACTATACTTTGAACTTATATTACACCCGTTTGCATTTCCCATAATAATATTTACATATTTACGGGCCTTTTTTATTCCACTGAGCGACAGAATATAGCATCAAAATACCCTCGCTAGGTATGTTTCCACTTAGATCATATTTATACACTTACATAATATTCTTGCACTTATGTTATACCCGTATGCACTTTATACTAATATTTTCAGATCAATAGGACTTATAATTTCACTGAGCGTCTGTTTGTCGCATTTACTTCAGAGTTACAGCGTCCTATCGCATTCACACCATATGAGAACTGCATCAAGGTGTGATACTCGCTGAAACATGGGTGAATACAGAGACCCACGTCACACTCGACGCACTCATAGCGGGTGTCCTTCCTCTGTGTGGTGAGTCTCACCCGGGATTGCTACACACGTGACACCTGCGTTGGGGTCTAGGTCTATTTGGCTGGGGAGGGATAGGAGTGGGGAAATGGCGGCCGGATATTCTCAGGGGAGTTTGGGCAATAGGGGCAGTGCGGGTGCGATGTTGGGGCCTTTCAACAGCATACCGTGCAAACATCTCTCTTGTGAGCTCCCTCACAAACCCTTCAAAGGTTTCCTGAACTCCTCTTGTCATGGCGTGCAGGTGGTGGCAATTCAGAGTAGTGGTATCTAGCAAGTGAAAGAACAGTTTCTTATACTACTTCATCGTGGTCCTCGCACACTCTACCGTCGATATCATGGTGTCTGACTGGTCCACCAGGCGCATGTTTATGTTATAATCCAGGACACACTCAGGTTTCCATATGTGATGCCTGTTCTCGCTCCGGTAATCCACGGAATCAATATGGTGCATCAAGGGGCGGTGAACCGTGGACAAGAGGCTTACTTCTCTATTGTGGTTCCACACAGTTGCAAGTATGTTGTTGGCTTTGAAGAAGACAACCCCATTCCTGTCAAGTTTCTGCCCTACCTTGACAATGTGATGCCGGTTCACCTTCACGGTACCACAGATTCCCGTTTCATGCATGTGTAGATAACGAGCGAGAAGAGGGCTAGTGTAACAATTGTCCAGGTAGAGGACGTGACCACGATGAAGGTAGTCTTCTATCATTGTCTTTACCACTGCTCCCAACAGTCCAATACTCCGATCTTCTATTATGTCTGTCGGTGCACCGGTGTACAAGACTGTGTCTTGCACATAACCAGTCCTACAGTCACACATAACAAAGATCTTGAACCCAAAACGGTGCCTTTTGCTGGGTATATACTGCCTAAATGAAATATTGCCTCTCCACAACACGAGACTCTCATCTATGACGAGGTCTCTATAGGGATAAAATGATGAATGAAAGGTTTGCCTCAGGTGATCAAAGACCAACCTAATTTGCCTTATCTTATCTGTGTCGTTTGCATTTGCAGGATCATCGGCATCGTAAAAGTGGAGGCGACTTAGAATTTGTTGGAAGCGATTACGGCTCATGACTTGGCCAAATATTGGTGTCAGCATAACAGGGTCCCTTGTCCAGTAGGCCGAAATTCTGTTCTTTCATATAATACCCATCAAAAGGGCCAAGGCAAAAAATAAGAACATTTCTGAAAGGGAGACAGGGTAATCATATATGACAGAATGCCTGCTCCTTGTTCCAAATCTTTCACTCTCACGGCGCTGGCTGCTTGCAAAACGGTTGGTTTGGTCAACTATCTGCTCCACGAAAGCCTCACTAAAAAACAGGTGGAAAAAATCCAGCCTGCTGGAATAGGGTGAATTCAGGGAGCAATGCAGCCAGCGCGCCCCAGCTCAGTGAAGGGGTGAATGAGGGGAGAAAAATCACTCCCATCCTCCCAATTCCATCCCACAAATCCCTCATCCCGATCGTCCCCATCAGCGCCTTCGTCTGGGTGGGGAGGAGATGCTAGTGGGGGAGGTTGGGGAGAAGGAGTGCAGAGGGCTTCCCCACTCGCACTCCTCTTCCCTTGGCCTTTACCCTTTCCCTTTCCCTTACCCTTACGGCCTTGAGGAACATTAGGGGGCTGTGGAGATGAAGTTCGGGAATATTGGGGAGCATAAGTCGTGCTGAGGAGTGGTTCCTCCCCACCTTTCCCCTCCATCACAACACCACGTGATTTTTCACGCACCCTCACTCGCCCACGTGTTTGGGAATATTGGGTAGCATAAGACGTGCTGGGGAGTGGTTCCTCCCCACCTTCCCTCTCCATCACAATCCCACGTGATTCTGGACGCACCCTCATTCGCCCACATAATACACCCCGCTGCCTCACACCACCTAGGGAGAGTGATGACTCACTCCCACCACTCTCACTTTCCATACTCCTCCCTGCACTTTCCCTTTCACTCCCCACTCCCTCCATGGCACTTCCTACCTCCCCAAACAAAAGACTAGGCCCATACCTGCTTGTCTGATGTGGTGTGCACTCAGGGCCACGTGGCAGCACATCCCACAGCTCCCTCCTCATCCTCATCATCAAATTCGGGCTCCACATCACGTTGGGGCTGGGCAGAGGATGTTTCATGTTGTTTTTTGGCCAGCTGCCCCTCTCTAGCAGCACGGTAAGTCATGTACTGCCGCTTCCTGGGGGACGGGACTTCCTCATCACTGCTTGTGGTTTTCTCCTCCTCTGGCTGCACATAATCTTTGTCAACAACCTCGTCGTCCAGCGGGGAATCACTGTCGCCTGAAAGGCGTCCAGAGCAGCTTGAATTTCGTCCTCTGAGAGACCTCTCTTCGCCATGTCTGAGCAGGACCGTTGCTAATAGGTGAGTGACCGAGCTGCAGGTGAGCGCGGGTCGCGCAGGGTCGTCGAGTGTCCCTGCCTGAGGGCAGGTAGGGGAAGGTCGAGCGACCCTACGTACCGAAAATCAAGTGCGAAATTTGAAAATTGTGCAAATTATGCACCTTGCAATTGTGCGATGTACTGGTACGTCGCCGGGACTGGCAAATGCAAAATGTTGCAACGTACCCATACGTCGATGGGATGCGGCGGGTTAAGGATACCTCTCACAATGCAGATAAACACTGGTGTAGATGACATTACAGTGATTGAATGTAGTTGCATTTTGCTTCTGATCATTCTTGTCCGTTTGATTCCAAGGATGAAAACCTCGGTTTTTTTGGCTCCAATTGTGATATTTTACATCCAGTCACACTGTTTGTCCAGCACTGACTGCTGTGTTTTCACATGCTTGTGGAAACTGGTGTCTATTACAGCATTATTTTAGACATCTTTAACCTGCTGAATCCCTTACTTATCCATTGGCTGTACTTCTGGAATTCATCAACTAATTTCGATAGTGATTATTCCACTTGGAACTAACTAACTAATAACTATATATATATATATATATATAGATGGATGATATCTATCTATCTATCTATCTATATATATATATATATATATATATATATATATATATATATATATATATATATATAGATAGATAGATAGATAGATAGATATCATCCATTCATCCAATCCTACATTGCCCCACGATGAGCGTAGGGGCCCGGGGCTAGGCAGTTGGTCCCGACATTTAAGATGAGAGTGACCAGCCTCACTCATCCCTGAGTGCCATTATACGAGCAGCCAACCCCAACAATCCCTTGGATATAAACCTTCACAGGCTGAATCAGATTGGAGCGCAATAATTACCCACTAAACCACCATGCGCCAAAATTTGGTTATATGGTTACCACCCAACGTAGTAAATGGTTTCCTGGTGTACAAGAACCATTTGGCTTGTCACTCAGTGTAGAGTCACCCACAGGCAGAAGGAAGAGGAAAGAAAAAAGGAAAGAAAGACAGAAAAGGGAATGTAAAGTTACCCGTAGACAGAAGGACAGGGAAAGAATGAAGGAAAGGAAGACAGAAGAGGATGGAAGGAAAGAAGGATGGAGGAGAGGAAAGGCATGACACCAAACAGCAGCACTACATCGAGTGAGTGGATGGTGAGCGATATATATATATATATATATATATATATATATATATATATATATATATATATATATATATATATATATATATATATATATATATATATACGCCACCGTCTTGAACGCTAGATTTAATTAAGGCACCGTGATGGCTGCTCTCACTTCGTAGCGTTTTCTAGTGTGTGATTCTACGTAGCACCTTATCATAGTTTTAACAGAATCCGAAAAGGTGAGTAGATGGAATGACGCAGCTGAAATTCCCCACATTGAGATAGGAATGCTTTATCAGACAGTTATTTCGTTCTGTAAACCTTATGTTCTCAGCATTTGTCAAACCCTCGCTCGTTTTAGTAGGCTATAACATTGAAGTTCATTCCCTCAGGATTCTTCCGTGAATTGGTCACGAGTGACTTCATGGTGGATGCCTGTCCAGGGCAAGATTAGTCTTCAATAGTTTCGTTTCCTAATTTGTTTCCGGTCCGACTAAAGAGATACATTGGACTGCTATTGGTGTACGAGATTTTATCATCATTTAGACCAAATTCCAATCAATCTTCCTTTCGTAAAATTACCTTCAATATATTTGTAACTCCTTGATGTGAGAATGATATACCTGATGTCCGTACCTTTTGACAAATTTCTCTTACTGGCATACTTTCATTCAAAAGGTTGCTAAATTTGAAAGAAACCGATTACTGATCTCCACCTATTACCACAGGAGACGATCTTTGAACCCGCCATGATGATGATGATGATGATGATGATTATTATTATTAGTAGTAGTAGTATATTATTACTATTATTATTATTATTATTATTATTAGTCCGTCACATTTCGTCTCCGATTTTCATCATACGTTTTGACGATGTAGAGCATCATGACCCAATTCCACTGACCCAGTTTCAGTAACCTTGACCTACATTTCAGGATCACAGGTTGAAAAATGTTTAAAAAAACATAATTTTTCAACTTCATTTTACTTTGAAACAATTACAGATACATGAACATGAAAGAAATTCCATTAAAATTATTTTCCAAAAAATTTTTTGGAAAGGAAACACCAAAACATTAATGAGGCACTTCTTGGCCTGAAAATTTTGCTGATAGTGAACCAGATCCAAAAACTTTTTGGTGACAGTTTGACCAACAGTATTTGAGTTTTTACAAATTCGATTCTCGGCGACGTTGGCAAGTGTTTCAAGGTCACAGGTCCGAAAATGTCCAAAAATTTTGATTTTTCAAACTCATTTTATTCCAAAACTATTATAGATATTTGAACTGGTAGGAAGTCTCCTGATAACGTTATTTTTCACACGTTTTGTTTTGAGAAAATAATACGAAGATCAGTTATGCGTGACATTAAGATACTTCAGACACCCCAATTTCTAATTGTTCTTCTATTCAGAAAAAGACAAAGCATAAACGAGACACTTCTTGGCCCTAGAATTGTTGTCAGAACCTTGGCCAGGCCCGTATAATTATTGGTGGCCGGTTGACCAACGGTTCTTTAGTTATTACAAAAAAAGTAAGTTGTGCCTGACAACCGTATTACCATAGTTGAAGATCAGTAACAACTTCTAATTATTATTATTATTCTATCACTGTTCATCTCTGATTGTCACCATCCTTATGAAGGAGGTATGGCACCATGACCCTATTACACAGACACACTTTCAGTGACCTTGACCTATTTTTCAAGGTCACAGGTCCAAAAATTTCAAAAAATCATTAATTTTCCACGTCAGTTTTCTCCAAAACTTTCATGAAAATGGAAGGATATACCCTGACTGTCTACGTTCATTCATGTGTGACATTACGATATTTGGGACACCCCACTTTTCAGCACTTTCCATTTGTTCTTCCAAACAGGAGAGAGCAAAACATAAATAAAGCACTTATTAGACCTAGAAATATTGTGCTGTCCTGGACCAGGCCTGTATACTTTTTGGTGGCAGTCTGACCTGCGGTTTTTGAGTTACTACAAAACACTATTTTCATAGGTGGAGATCAGTAACTGTCTCTGACAGTAACAATCTTATTATTATTATTATTTTTTTATTATTGTTATTATTATTATTATCATCATCATCATCATCATCATCATCATCATCATTATCACTCCCTGCCCCAGAGAGGCTTGGGGACTGGTATTGGTTTCACTCGGCTTGTCTGTCCGTCTGTTGACAAATTTAAGCAAAAACTACTGGTGCGATTTTGACTAAAATTACAGGGATGATGGGCTATGACATTCTGATCACCTGATTAAATCTGGGGCCAAACTGAGCCAAGGATCAGGCTGTAGGCCTGGTGCATTTTTCAAAACTGCATCTTATAACATGACTCATTACATCATGGGGGTCACCCCCCAGTTAGCGGTAAGGGAGTCAATGTTAGGTGTGTCAGACCAAAATTTTAATCCATCCATCCATCATCCAATCCTACATTGCCCCATGAGGAGCGTAGGAGTCCGGGGCTAAGCAGTTGGTCCCGACATTTTAGATGAGAGTGACCAGCCTCACTCATCCCTGAGTGGCATTACATGAATTATCAACCGCAACAACCCCTTGGATATAAACCTTCACTGGTTCAATCCGATTGGAGCGCAATAATTACTCACTAAACCACCAGGCGCCATAATTTGGTTATATGGTTACCACCCAGCGTAGTAAATGGTTTCCTGGTGTACAGGAAACCATTTGGCCTGTCACTCAGTGTAGTGTTACCCAAAGGCAGAAGGAAGAAGAAAGAATGAAGGAAAGAACGACAGAAGAGGGAGTGTAAAGTCACCCGTAGGCAAAAGAAAGAGGAAAAGAGTGAAGGAAAGACAGAAGAGGAAGGATGAAAGAGAGGAAAGGGCAGACACCCAGAACAGCACTACATCGAGTGAGTGGATGGTGAACGTCCCCATCTACCACTAACTCCACATTCTGTGGAGTTCTAATTGATATTCTAGGTTTATTTATTTAATTATTTATTATTTTTGAGGGGGAGAAGGGGCGAAGATCTAGAAGGCTGACATTCCAATACCATTCGAGACAGAGGCTAGACATTTTCAGGAATAATGTATCTCGGTGGCACTTTTTTTTTCCCCCCTACCACTAACGCCCTCCATTTTTTTTTTTTTTTTCAATTTTTGTTCTTCTGCGCAACAAAAACTACTGTGGCGATTGTTTTACATATATTCCAGTATGTAGTCATCAACATGTACTAGTGCACCTTGGTATTGATATAAAGATCCGATAAATAAATTCTGAGGTATTGAAGACAATGAAAATGACCATCTCATGCCTGAAAGTGCTAACTCTGAAAGTATTTGGCCGATTTAGACCAAACACGGTGAACATGATTTGCATAGAATGAATGACCTTGACCTTGATCTTAAGGTCACAGGTCAAAATCCGTAAGAATTTTCGAGTCATATCTAATGCCCATTAATATTACTGTAGGTCTATAATGATAACAAAAGTAATTTAAGAATCCCAAGGGCATTTACTTTTTAAGATTTCATAGCAGCAATTACTATATGACAAATAACTATTTTCTGACTCATTTTGACGATTTTTGGACCTAGATTCTCACATATATAGATCTTGATTGGAATAAAAATCATGACAGTTATCTCTGCACATTCAGTTTATGATGTATTAGTAATGATGTGCCATTTACCAGAAAAACTCGCAGTTCTGTGTATATTGCAAAAACCGTACACCAGATTTGATGTACAAGTGTGAAATTTGTTTTATCATTGTAATCTGGAATGTGGCATTATCTTCTGGAATGTGAAGTTCTCTGAATATTGGTTCAGCAGTTTCAGAATTCTAGTTGTTGTTGTTGATATTTTTATCATTATCATTATTATTATTATTATTATTTGTTATTATTATTATTATTATTATTATTATTAGTAGTAGTAGTAGTAGTAGTAGTATTGTCATTATTACTATTGTTATTATTATTATCATTATTATTACCTGTCACATTGTAGGAACTAAAAATACAAAGGAGGGGGTCCCTAGCCCCATCACCCCGTACCTTTTAGTCGCCATTTACGAAGCGCAGGGATACGGTGGCAGAACTCTTGCTAACACAACCTGGCCGCAAAGTGGTAGTACCATCCCATAGTGGAGCCAGATTGTGTTCCCCCCACCACAGGGGTGTCCTGTCACGGCAACCCCCATATTTTTGGGGGGAAGAAGTATAGGTATGTAGGTAGATAGAGATATGTAAGAAGGTATGGATGAGTGAAACTGCCTGCAGGGTGGAAAAAGGCTGTGATTGTACCCCTGTACAAAAATAAAGGTGAAGGAAGTGAGTGCAAGAATTATCGTGGCATAAGCTTACTGAGTGTGATAGGGAAGGTATATGGAAGAATTATTATAGAGAAAGTAAGAGAGATATCAGAAGTCCTAGTGAGTGATGAACAGGGTGGCTTTAGGAGTGGCAGAGGATGTGTGGACCAAATATTTGCAGTGAGACAGATAGTAGAGAAGGCTTGTGAGAAGGACCATAAGATGTTTATGGCATTCATGGATCTGGAAAAAGCATATGACAAAGTGGACAGAGAAGGATTGTGGAAAGCTTTGCGCATGTACGGTGTAGAGGATAAGCTGTTAGGTGCCATCAAGAGTTTTTATGATGGTAGTGAACCATGTGTCAGGGTTAATGGGCATCTAAGTGAATGGTTTACAATCAGTGTGGGTATGCGACAAGGTTGTGTGATGTCCCCATGGTTGTTCAATGTATATATGGATGGGGTGATGAGAGAAGTGAAAACACGAGTAATGGAGAGAGGGATGGCATTGGTAATGAATGGTGATGGATGGAATATCTCAAATTTGTTGTATGCTGATGATGCAGTACTGCTTGCAAGTACCGGACAAGAACTTGGTAGGCTAGTGCAGTTTTGCTGATGTCTGTAAGCGTCGTTCCTTGAAAGTAAATGTAGAAAAGAGTAAAGTGACGGTTATTGAGAGAGAAGGTGACTCCCAGTGCAATGTAACAGTGAATGAAGAGAGACTGTAATTGGTGAGAGAGTTCAAATACCTGGGTACAATGATAGAAAAGAGAGGAAAATGTGCAGAAGTTGAAAGTAGAGTGACGCAAGGAAGAAAAGTAGCTGGTGCAATGAAGGCCTTGATAAGAAACAGAGGCTTGAGTGTTGCAGCTGCACGAGGCTTACGTGAAGGAGTGTTAGTGCCAACTTTAACATATGGATGTGAGACTATGGTGTGGCATGAAAATGAAAAGTCAAGAGTAAGAGCAGTGGAGATGAGACTGCTGAGGATTGTATGTGGAGAACAGAGGGTGGATAGGATACGAAATAATGTGATTCGTGAAAGATGCGAGTGAGGAAGTCGGTGGACACCAGAATTGAAGAGAGTGTACTGAGATAGTATGGTCATGTGGAGAGAATAGATAACAATAGAGTGGTGAAGAAGGTATATCTGAGCGAATTCGAAGGAGGGAGGAGGCGAGGTAGGCCAAGGAGAAGGTGGAGAGATAGGGTGGATGATTGTGTGAGGAAGAGAGGTTTGGAAGTCGGTGAGGCTAGGCAACTGACAGGAGATCGAGCTGGCTGGATGAATTTTGTGAGGAGATGTGCATGATCAGGGATTTTTGGCACCCTTTCTTAACGTGGCAGCGTCTGGATTGACTCTGTCGGATACGATATGTGAAGCTACAGAACGTGGTGAATGTTTTTGGCGTATCCGATAGAGCCAGGATTCCGGGGGCTTGAATGATGAGTGAATGGAAGCGTGGCCCATTGGATTGTGCAATTTTGGGCTGTCTGGACATTGCTACTCCTCACCCTGCCCTTGGGTGGGAAAGGAGGTCCGGATGATGATGATGATGATGATGATGATGATCATGATCATGATCATGATTGAAGAGAGAACCTGTATTTTTTACACAGGAAATTTCTCTGATGATCATGATGATTATTATTATTATTATTATTATTATTATTATTATTATTATTGTTATTGTTATTGTTGTTGTTGTTGCTGTTGTTGTTGTTTCTGCTTTTTATTACACAGATAGGCAGATAGATAGACTGATAGATAGGCAGACAGATGTTTTTGACTATCTGTATAACGGGTACAATTAGGGTCCCGTTGTCCCTTTGTAAATACAAGCCTAAATTCATTATTACTCTAGTATTAGCGAGGCACAACATAGGAGAATTAGATACTGAAATTATGTATGATTATCTAGCAATTAAGGTATTATAGGATAATGATAGAGCAGCGCGTAATCTCCGTCGTATAGTGATAACTCGACTCAGATTACCTGTAACTTATATTCTCATAAAAGTGCCGAGTGACACACGCGAAGAATATATATATATATAGATATATATATATATATATATATATATATATATATATATATATATATATATATATATATATATATATATATATATATATCTGAGCTGTGATTCTTCACAGAGCATTATATAATTATCTAAATCATGATTATTTCACTTCGTAGATTATCTGTTACGGGCTGTCAGAATCATTTGCAATATATGCTTTGCATTTTAAGCTGACTCCACGGTCGATCGAATTCTAGGTGTCTACGCTGCTTGGATTCACAAACCGATTTATTCAGCTACCTCTCATAATTTGATTTGCACTAAGAACATGGGGCTTGTAAATTTTCTGTTCAATTCTCTCCTTGTCTTTCCACCCTAAACAAAGCATTGCGTTGAAAATTTTTCGATTCTAAAATTTGTTTTTGCATAAAACACCAGACAAATGGTCAGGTACTACATCATCCATCTACTTCCTGTACAAACACATTTCAGTTACTAAAGGGAAGTGGTCATAAATCTGTTAGTGGAAACGGGCCCTGGTTATTTCTCATCGATATCCTTCGTTGAGGACTTGTGTGATTTGGAATGGGTTTGGTAAACCTCCCTGATATGTTTATAGTAATGTTTAGATGAAAATAACATGATTTTGCGTCTTTCCATCTTCTGCACCCCTTTCACCCAGATTGCTACTGGAAAATCAGGGCTGGGGTGATGGGCACATAATTTTGTTTAATCCCCAGACACTTTTTATGACGCTCAGAACAACTCGCTGCAGCAAAAGGGTTACAGTGTTATCTACTTAAACCTGAATGCTGCTTAAAATCCCCCTAGCATGTTTTTTTTTTTTTCGATGACTTTAAGACGGCATTATTATCCCTGTCAGTATTAAAGACATAATTTATACTTCATTCGTACTCTCACGTGAATTATTTATTTAACGATTTTCTTTTACTTTGCCACTGAATGCGCTGATTTTGTCTGCTGTTTAACCCATTGGCTGAATAAAAGTGACTTTAAGTAGTAAGAATACGGAAAAAAATTAACGCCAGCGGACTGACCGGCTTAAAGCCTCAAAACCTCAGCATGGCAAAGTATGCCTATGCTTGTATGCAGACACGCTCATAACTTAGAGTCTCATTTGCAGAAGGAACAAGAGACGTGGGAGTTTCTGTCATGTCTTGTCCAATGTCATTTCTGCAACAAAACAAAATAACTTGGGCTAATTACTCTCACATAACTAAGACTCCTTTGCAAACACAACAAGCGACAAGTAAAATGCCTACATCGTCCTTGTCTTTCCTGTATAAACAAATCATAGTCACGAGATGGGAAGTCTGTAAATCCAAACCCTGCGTTAACTCCCTCACTTACAGGACGCCTTTTTGTTTAGTTTTTTTCATTTTACAATCACTGTATCGAAATAGTTTTATTTAACTTAAAACACAGTCCCAAAGGTGAAGGGAATAGATGTAGGCTTCATTAAACTCTTCACTGCAAGAGACCCTGCCCAAGCTGAAAAAAAAAAAAAAAAGTACAGGAGTCCCAAGAATAAAAAAGACACCTTCAGGCTGAATGGATTAACCCCTTTACTACGAGGATGCATTGTTTACTCGTAACTTAATCACGCGACCAACAAACGAAATTACTCGACGTACAAAGCACCTTTAGTAATAAGATTTGTATCTTTTTTTTTAATGCATGAATGAAGGAACCAAAGGCCAGGAGCCCGCAAATCGTTCCTTCCAAGAAAAAAACAAAAGCAATACAAAAGAGAGCCAAATTCAAGATCTGTTCATTTCGAGATGCCTGGACACACAGTATGACTGGAGATCATAGGAAACTGAATAAAGTCGTCAGAAAACTGCATGGATAGTGATGAAAAAACGTCCTCCGGCTGACGGGGTTTAGGAGGGGAAGGACGTGGAATGGGTTATGGTGCGAGAGAGATTTTGATGGAGGAGAGGATTGGGTACTGAGCCTGGGTGGATGAGGTTTAGAGAGAGGGAGAGAGACTATTAACATCTTCAGCACGAGGGATGTCCCTTAATTTTTAATAAAATCGTCCAAGTGCTAACAAGGAGCAAAAATAAGTGGACATCATCGTTCTGAATCGATTCATAACAAAAAAACTTTCTATCTCCTTCATCATCAGTTACAAATCGTCACATGCGGCATAATACTGGAATTATTATACTTCCTACTTTCTTAATACTTGGAAATTGTTTTGCCTGGTTTTATGATGTGTGTGTGTGTGTGTGTGTGTGTGTGTGTGTGTGTGTGTGTGTTTTGCAGGTCTCCATTAACCCCTAAAATGCAGTTGTAGCTTCCTTATTTCACTGGTATAATTTTTAAAGAGACAAGTATCATAAACTGAGGAACAATAACATTGCAGTTCATATTTCCCAAGCATATTTTGATATGTACATACAAAAAGTTTTGCTCCATAACGTGGAAATTGTACTGTATTTTTTAAATAAGAGTTTGTAAGAAGCTTTTGGAAGCTTTGTAAAGGTAATAATAATAATAACAATAATATATTAATAATAGTGATTTTTAAGTTTTGTATTCATGTTTGTTTAAGCATTTTAACCTTTCCCTATTTTTTGATATCATGGTCAAAAACCTCTTTAGCTGTTTCCTGTGCTAGCTTTTTCACTTAATAAGCAACCTTTCGGTTCACGTACATGTGCATCTGGCCAAATTGTATTTTTTTCGCTGCTTTCAGCTCATTTTCACCAACAACCATATTAATTTCCAATCTCCAACCGATGTCTTCACAACTTTTACAGTCATCGAAGTTCCGCCTTTCCGTGATCATTGCGGAAGACACTATATGACAAACTGTTTTCTCCGAGTACATTAATTAACATTATCCTATTTCGTACTTCATCTAGAATATGTTCTACACATTTCTAACAGCAAAAGTAATCTGCATACCTTCATAGGGGTCCGGGCATGCACTGGATCCAGGTCAGAGGTTTGCGCACCCATTTTGTGTCACCAGCGAAGGGCTGAAGAGTTCAGCGCTGAATACACCACCTGCACACCCAGTGTAAGGTCGTTAGAAATGAATCACATCTTTTTTATGTTCCTGCCCAGAATCGTGCTGAGGCTGTTCTTCACTCTGCTGAAAATAAATTCATCCCTACTAAATGCTCTCAACTCTCCAACTCGAATTCTTCCTGCTCCTTCTGGCACCTTGCCAAAAACCTTTCTAACAGCTTTACCTCATCATCCTTCCCTCCTCTTTTCTACTCTGAGGGCTCTGTAGGTAATTCTTCTACTGATAAAGCAGATCTCTTCCCTCAGACTTTCTCCTCCAGTTCCATCTTAGACGATTCCTCCATCATTTCCCCCCTCTGACTTCCTCATGGCTGACATTAAAAATTCTTCATCTAATGTAGTTTCTGCCATCACTGGCCACAATACTAACAAGGCATATGGGCCTGATGGAGTCCTTCCTGTTGTCCTCAAGAACTGTGCTTTTGTGCTTACACCCTGCTTAGGAAACCTCTTTCGCCTTTGTCTTTTAACTTGCACCTTTCCTTCTTGCTGGAAGTTTGCTCTCATTCAGCCAGCCTCAAAGAAGGGTGACCATTCCCAACCCACTAATTGCTTTAACATCCTGTCTCAAATGTTTTCGAGTCAATTCTTAACATAAAAATGTTAAAGCATCTTTCCTATTACAACCTTCTTTCTGATCGTCAGTATGGGTTCCGTCAGAGACGCTCCACTGGCGATCTTCTCACCTACCTTTCAGACTCCTGGTCATCCTCCTTTCGGGACTTTGGCGAAAGCTTTGTAGTCCAGGTGCAAAGGGGTGTTTGCATGCATGAGAGAGCCAGAATATCACCTTCTTGATTTAGTTGGAGGATCCACTGGGACACCTTTTTAGTGAGGGTAGACATCCTGAAACCCCGCATTAAGTGTGTTATTCGGGTTTTTCGCTGAATTTCATGAAACCCAAATTGCTACAAAATTTAGTGGTAGGGGTAATGTAAATTGCTATAACTCGGCAATAAAAAGTTCTACAGAGTCCTATTACCACTCAAAATAAAGCTTAATGAATCATCTATTCACTGAATACAAGTACAATATAATTGGACAATACCCAAGGTCACGAGGTCAAAATATGACGTAATAAGATGAAAGTAAAATTTCTGACCTGTCTAAGAAAAACGTCTATGAAAACAAGGTGCATGGATTGAAAGTTTATTGCTTGGTATATTCTAGTGATGTACACCATAGGCAAGTTTTTGAAATTGGTTGGAACAGATAATAATCTATTTTAATCCCTTGGGGTCCAATGCAAAAATATGAAATTAGTGAAAGACCTACTAATGGAAGCTATGCACTAATGATACTACCAATGGTATTACTCGACCTGCAAAAATGATCTCAAACCACTCTGTATCGGACATTGCAAGACACTTGTACAAAGCAGACGTCACGTATCGTCGGTGACATGGATGAATGACCCACTAGTGTGCGTGGGGGGGGGGGGAAGTGAGTCATTTATTTGGTGGTGCATTAGATCAAGGACCTTGGTTTTTACATCCCTCCACCTTCCTCGTATATATATATATATATATATATATATATATAATCAGTCTATCTATCTATCAATCTGTTTGTCTATCTATCTATCTGTCTATCTATCTATCTATCTATCTATCTATCTATATATATGTATGTGTGTGTGTGTGTGTGTGTGTGTGTGTGTGTGTGTGTGTGTGTGTGAAGAGAGAGAGAGAGAGAGAGAGAGAGAGAGAGAGAGCTAGGGAAGATGCACACCATAAATTGGATTTGCACGACCAGTGAACAAGCATGTGCCCTCTGGGGTCTGGCAACTATTGAAATTTCATGTGGTGTAACCTAAAATTCCTTTACACCTTATTTCCATTTTACTCATGGAACAAAAACAGGCACCCATGCAGGCCATCGCTAATGTGATTACAGCAATCCTGTATGAGACAGCTCTAGCATATATTAAATATGGATTGTAGCTTTTAGTGCCGAAATGTTGATATGTGCTGGTGCATGGAACACAGGAGGACTGCTGGTCTCGGGAAATAAGCTATTAAATAAAACGCAGTAAGAAGAATGACTGCAGGGGATGATCAGTTTTTTGAACGTTGAATCCTTCTACGGGATTCATTTCCCTTCCAATCTTGCTGCACGCAGTCGATTTCATTAACTCAGGAACAATTTTTAGACGGGAAAATATTTTATAAGGCTGCATGTAACCCATCTAGTTTCGAGAGTCTCTCCAAAACTACAAATCGTCCGGTAGTAAAAAGAATAATATGCAAAGGATGTACTTGTAGTGCAGTGTTAAGCTACTGTCTGGAAGGAAGCCAGTGCTTCTTTTTGGGGGGGAGGCGGGGGCGGGGGGCTAACACGGCCATAGCTACTTGATTAGTCTCGAGTTAACGATCTTTATCATTCTTCACTTTTTGTAACTGGTAATTCATTTTATGTACAGAACGAGTACTAACATCCTGGGACTGTGTATATGAGAGTGAGCAGCATGAGGCTAGTTACTTTGGAGTGGTTTTTGCGCCTGACTGAATGTCCTAATCCTATATCATTACATGGCGTGGTTATTGTGCCTGGCTGCGAAGTGCACTCATGCATAGCGTCTACTGGTTAGTGCTAAAGAACATAAAATACTGATTTACAATAAATCCAGAGTGGCGGTCCTTAGATTTTTCGTTAATTTTACCAAAATGAATATAATGGATGAGGCTTATGAACGGGTGGTTCGAACTGTAGGATGGACGACGACGTGGCGAAGGACAGAGTGACAGGAAATTGACCTGTTTGTGGTCACCCCTTCTAGAGTTAAGGCGCCAGGGTATGGAAGATAAAAACATAGTGTAATACTCATAACGTACGATAAATTTTGAGCGAGTGTACAGCTGCGGACAATAATATCATTCCACTTTTTAAGCTTTGAAGGGGTTTCTGTGTGTGTGTGTGTGTGTGTGTGTGTGTGTGTGTGTGTGTGTGTGTGTGTGTGTGTGTGTGTGAGTGAGTGTTTCTCATTTTCTGTTGATTATTTTCTTGTGCAAACTTATATTCTTAAGCTCAGAGAGAGGCTTGGTATATTTTTTTGCCTTGAGACGATACGATACGTCATGGTAGAAAGTAATGGACATATCATAAGTATGAAGTAGACACAGTGGAATAATAGACCAACTTTTGTCTGACTGTACAACACTAGCTTGAAATGTGGGCGATTCATTTGATCCTTATATATTTATTGTTTGTGTATGGGTCATTATGTACTGTAAATTTGCATACATTGATATTGTCCTAATTCATTGTCATAAATAACTTAATAGTAGGCAGTGACCTTTGATAAAAAACTTCGGTGTCCAGATGACATGGTGCCAGAGATTCATAATTGTTCATTTAAAAGATGGAACGATGTTATTGTTCGTAACTATAATGTTACGTGAACGTAGTCCAGATATTTTTATATCTGCTGATATTTTTCTGGGTACATATTTTTCAAAGTCTGTTTCAACCCCCTTATATTTGTTCTCATATGGAAAAATTTACTACATTTTAAACATAATGAGTAGGGTTAGATTTAAGCCAGTAGACTCCGCAAAAATATTATGGCAGTCACTAAGTTATGCTTTAAAAAAAAATGTGGGTACCTCAAATAACACCCAACACTAGTCGATGTGCTTTAACAAAATGTGGAATCAACATTTGTGAAATTCCACATTTGCACTATCTTCGAATACCACATTACAGGGAAAAATGTGAAACTCAAGAAGATATCTTCGCTGTCCTTTCTCAGATACAAATACCATATTATGTACTATAAATCTGCACTTCTTGCACCTCGTCTGCATTGATATCACCCCATTCCATAACTGTGACAAAGAATATGGCTTAATTGTAGAATCGACTTGTGAAGCGCGCCGTTTCCACAGAAGTGGATTGTCACAGTTTTTGTTTGAGGATATGACTGTAAGTTTCAATCTCTCCCCCCAAAACTATCTCTTATTCTGCTGACGACTATGGGCAAGCTGGAAGCAAATTATTTTCAATTTGACTGACCCAAAACTAATCTTGCCAATAATGTTCACTGAAGCAACTGGTCATGTACTAGTAATTACATATATATATATATATATATATATATATATATATATATATATATATATATATATATATATATATATATATATATATATATATATATATATATATATATCATCAGCCGTTTGAGTATCCACTGTAAGACCTGCCTATCCCGATCGAAGTAGGGACGAGACTGCCTATGTATCTCTACTAAGTGGCTTAGGCTGTCTGGTTGAAACTGTATGTAGGATGAGAAGTGCTTGTAAGTGTGACTGTAATGCTGGAGTGGCTTTAGATGTGTGTGTGTAGTCTGTGAACCAAGTGTAATCGGCCCACACAAGCTGACTGGGTGCAAGCATACTTTATAGTATGTGACACTGGCTCAAACACAGCACCCCTTATGTCTGCCAAAGCACTATGTGGCCGAGTGAACACTCCTAAAGTTTATTACCCTGGTGGGGCGCAAACCCTGGTCCTTCCATGTATGAAAACGCACACTCTATCACTGAACCACAGAGGCTCCATATACATATATATATATATATATATATATATATATATATATATATATATATATATATATATATATATATACCTAGGCTGCTTCCCCCAAGGAAAGGGAGGTAGCCGAGACAGGACGACTCACTCTCCATTTACTCATCCAATCAAACACATTCATTCGCATCTTAGCCCCAAAGGGGAGAACAGACAGATCCTCACCGCATCACACCGCACAAGGGTCAACTGCGCAATGCAATCAGTGACATCCACAGCAGGGCCCGACAGCAGAACTGGTTTACCCCTGCCACATCATAACAGACCCATCCCCTTACCCGCACCTGACCTGACTAGCTGATCAGACCAAATGCGGGAGAATATCCCCTCAGGGCTGCGTCATCACTTATTCATTCACAATTTCTCTCCATTTATTTCTGTCACGCACAGCCACTCTTCCTTGCTCAACAGACATCCCTCTCGCATCCAGCGCTCTATTCACACTGTCCATCCATCCTATTCGTGGTCTTCCTCTCAGTCTTACACCTCTCACATCAGATCTAGTTATCTTTTTCACCAATCGCTCATTATCCATTCTCTCCATATGCCCAAACCATTGCAACACCCTCTGCTCAACTTTACCAGCCATCTCCCGAACAACTCCAGTTCTCCTTTGCACTTCATCATTTCGCACTCGATCCATATGCGTCACTCCACACATACTCCTCAGACATCTCATCTCCATTACATTCAAACTTTTCCTCTCTGCTACACCCATATTCCATGTTTCAGCCCCATATAATGCAGTCGGTACCACAGCACCCTCATACAGCCTTCTCTTTACATCCATTCTAAGCGAACGACATTTAAACACTTTTTTCATTCCTCCCAGCACCTTTCCTCCTTCATTTATTCTAAACTTCACTTCTGCATCTATTCTTCCATCCACAGCAACATGTGACCCTAGATATTTAAAACAATCTACCTCCTCAAGCAACTCACCATTCAAAACTATATTCATCCCCCTACCATCTATCAACCTCGTACACTTCATCACTTTACTCTTATTCTCATTTACTTTCAATTTCCTCCTTTCACACACCCTTCCAAACTCCTCTACCAACTGTCTCAATCTCTCCTCTGAATCAGTCACCAGTGCAGTATCATCTGCAAACAGCAGCTGCTTCAGATTCCACTCTCCTCCATCAAAATTTACCAGACTCAGACCACCTAAAACTCTTGCATTCACCTCCCTTACAACACCATCCATGTAAATATTAAACAACCAAGGCGACATCACACATCCCTGTCGCAGCCCCACTCTCACGGGAAACCAATCACTCACAGCATTTCCCACTCTTACACACGCTCTACTATTTACATAAAAACTTTTCACCTCTTTTAGTAACCTACCATCAAGTCCATACAATCTTAAAACAGTCCACAAAGCCTCCCTATCAATTCTATCATACGCTTTCTCTAAATCCATAAATGCCCAAAACACATCCTTGCCTTTCGCTAAATACTTTTCACACACTTGTCTCACAGCAAACACCTGATCAACGCATCCCCTCCCTCTCCTTAAGCCACACTGCTCATCACTAATCACTCCCTCTATACCCTCTCTAACTCTCATAATTAACACTCTACCATACACTTTACCTACAACACTCAACAGACTTATACCCCTAAAGCTAGTACATTCATACTTATCACCCTTGCCTTTATACAACGGGACCACACAAGCACTTGCCCAGTCAATTGGCACCATACCTTTCTCAAAGCACACATTCAATAATCTTACTAACCAGTCAACAATAGTCACTCCACCACCCTTCAGGCATTCCACAGCACACCCATCCATACCTGCAGCTTTCCCTGTTTTCATCTCCTTTACTGCCTTCTCCACTTCCTCCTTCGTGATCAAAGAATCATTCAACTCTCCCAACACATTTATTCCTTGCACCCTTCTATCTGCCACAATCTCAGCCACCCTTTCCTCCTCTACATTTAATAATCTTTCAAAATACTCTGCCCATCTCTTCCTTACTGCATCCATCTCAATTAACATCCTTCCATCCTCTGCCTTTACTCGTTCTTCCTTCCCAGACTCTCCCTTTCGCACCCTTTTCACCTCCTTCCAAAACATTTTCTTATTCTGTCGAAAATTCTCTGTCAGCTGCCTACCCCACCTCTCATCTGCTGCCACTTTAGCATCACGCACAGCCCTTCTCACTCTATTCCTCTTTTCCTTATACCTTTCATATGACATCTCATCCTTCCTCTGCAGCCACAATTCATATGCACGTCTCCTCTCAGCCACAGCCATACTTACTTCCTCGCACCACCGTTCACTTCCTTTTCTTACACCACCACCCACACGTCTCACACCACACACCTCTTCTGCATGCCCCACCACAGCACTCTTAAACAACTGCCATTCCTCCTCCACGCTGCCATTTTCCCGATCTTTCACTGCGTTCCACTCATCTTTCAATTTCTCCTGATACTCTATCTTTTTCTCTCTTTCATCCAACTCACTCACTTTCAAAACCTCCCTGCCACACCTAACCCTCCTAGCTCTCACCCATCTCTTACCTACTCTTAACTTTCCCTCCACCAGGTAGTGGTCAGACATACCTCCACCCTCCCCTCTCAGAACTCTCACATCCAACAATCTTCCTATTACATTCCTAGACACAACCACATAGTCCATCAAAGCTCTACCAACAACCCTTCCACCCTCCTGTCTCACCCATGTATACTTATAAATATCTTTCTTCTTAAACAGCGTATTCCCAATCACCATCTCTCGCTCCACACACATCGCTATCATTCGTTCCCCATTTTCATTTCTTCCAGGCACACCATGCATACCAACTACGCCTTCAACTGCTACATTTCCCACTCTAGCATTCAGATCTCCCATCATTACCACATTCACATTCGCTCCAAAACTCTGCAGACACTCATCAACATCATTCCAGAAAGACTCCCTCTCTTGTTCATCCCTTTCACTACCAGGCCCATATGCACTCACAAACACCCACAACTCACGTTCAAATTTCGCTTTCACCCACATCAGTCTCGATGACACCTCCTTCCATTCAATCACACACTGCTGTACTTCCGGACTCACTAACAAGACCACACCTTCTCTTGCCCTTCCTCTATCAACACCTGACAATCTTCCATTCACACTTCCAAACATAGATTCCCCCTTCCCTTTCATCTTCGTTTCACTCAAAGCTAACACATCCAACTTTCTTCTCACAAACATTCTCCCAATCTCCTCCCTTTTAGCCTCAATTGTACTACATCCACGCACATTCATAGACCCAATCTTCAGGGTACGGGGATAACTCCATCCCCCATCCCTTTCTCTGGCCTGTCTCTTTTTAGGAACTAAAAAACAGAGGAGGGGGTCCCTAGTCCCCTCACCCGCCCCTTTTAGTCGCCTTTTACGACATGCAGGGAATACGGTGGCAGTATTCTTCCTAACACAACCTGGCCGCAGAGTAGTAGTACCACCCCATAGTGCGGCCATATATATATATATATATATATATATATATATATATATATATATATATATATATATATATATTGCCAGACGCCCTATTCCATATGGGGAGGCCACAAACAAATCGCCTCCACGTCTTCCTGTCCCCCGCCATTTCACTGGCCTGTTCCCAGCTCACACCCCCCTCTCTCATATACCTCTCCACTCCATCCCTCCATCTCATCCTTGGCCTCCCCCTCCCTTTCTCCCCCTCTACCTCACTCACATACTCTCCTCGTCAGTCTCTCACTCTCCATCCACTCCACATGGCCAAACCACCTCAGTGTGCTTCTCCTAACGTTTCCTGTCACATCCACATCCACAGCACAACACTCCTTCACATCCTCATTTGTTAGTCTTGTCTCTCCATGTTACTCCACATGCTCCTCTCAGATAACTCATTTCCATGGCTCTCATTCTTGTTTCCCTCCAACAAGATCCAAGCTTCACTTTCCATACGTTAGAGGTGGTATCACAGTACTGTCATGTAGTAACTTTTTCACTTCCATGCTCACTTGCCTGCTTTTATCACTGCTTTCAAGGAATCAGCAACCTTTCTTCCTTGGTGTACCCTTTCAAGCACTTCACCCTTCAAACTTCCATCCTTACTCATCACACTACCCAAGTACTTAAACGTACTCACATTTTTCACTTCCTCCTGATCCAGTCTCACTGTACATTTACTGACTTCACATCTCTTGGAGACCATAACTTTACTCTTCCCTACATTCACCTTTAGATTCAGTTTCTTACACTCTCTCAAACTCATCCACGAAGCCTTGCAGCTCCCCTTCGTCTTCACTTAACAACACAGTATCATCTGCAAACAACAGTACAGGGAGTTTCCAAACACTGCCCTCTCTCATTAGGGTCACTTCAACATCCACTGCCCTACCTTGTATCCCTCTTATAACCTCATCCATATACAGACTGAACAACCATGGGGACATGACACATCTCTGTTTCAACCCAACCTTCAAATAGAAAAATTCACTCAGTTCACTATCCACACGCACTGCAGCCTCAGCCCCCACATACATACTCTTCACAGCATTCAACAACTTCCCATCTACTCCCTATATTCTTAATACTTTCCACAATCCATGTTTATCCACCCTGTCATATGCTTTCTCGAAAACCATGAAGGCTGCATACAACTTCTTTCCCTTCTCTAGAAACTTTTCCACTAAGCATCTAAGAATGAATACCTAATCTACACAACCTCTTCCCCTCCTAGAACCTCCCTGTTCTTCTCCACCTAATTCCTTTGTTATTTCTTTAACTCAGTCATTAAGTATCTTACCATATACTTTTCCTTTTACACTAGGAAGACAAATGCCCCTATGATCACCACACTTCTATTCCCCCTTTTCCTTGTACAAGGAAATAATTATACCTGACTTCCAATCCAATCCTCTGGGACTCTACCTTCCTCCCAGGCCAACCTGCACATCTTCCACATAATTTCTACTACTCTCTCTCTCTCTCTCTTTATATTTATATATATATATATATATATATATATATATATATATATATATATATATATATATATATATATATATATTAGCATGGGTCATGGTTACATGGTAAAAAAAAATTTTCATAAGTTATTTCAAGCAGCTTGTCAATCAACCCCACTTCATGAGAAAAGTATCCTAAGGGTGTTTCAATCTATTCCCAAAACGTTTAGCGGTCGTGCAATGCTAATGATATTTTTTTTAATGTGTACCAAATAACTTGACAAATGTGCATTTTCACACCAACAATTAACCATGTATGTGTCCATACATAGATATTTCCACATATATATCATACATGTCTAGTGTAAATCTTCTGATCTATATATATAACTCCACAGAATCGTATTCTACCTTACTGGCCTACTCTAGCAAGTCTCTCTCATTAGCTGCTTTTGGGTACAGTCAGCGGTGCTCTTCCCCTGTCTGGAACATGCATTGCATCCGATCCTCTATTCTCGTCCTTCCTGAGCTCATTAATTCTGTGATCATCGAAATGTCACACTCAGCTGCAAGGTCAAGAGAATTACCAGGTCTTCCCACTTGCAGATTATGATATCAGTGGCAGTGGGACAGAAAGATGAGATGGAAAGTAAGAAAGAATATTGGAAAGCCCAAGATTTTATGGGATATTGATTTTTTTTTTTACCCGCTGTGCCCGGTTAACGTATGGTACGTTATAACATTTTGTCACACTGAGTCCCGTCAACGTACCTATAAGTTTTTCAATTGTGAGGTCCATTATTTGCACAATTTTCAAGTTTCGCACATGATTTTGGTAGGCATATGCAGGAGACCTTCCTCTACCCACCACCAGGCGATGACACTGCCTTACCCCACGTGACCCCCCCCCACATGCTGTTGTCTTGGCAACTCATCTGTTAGCAGTGACCTGGCCAGTAAAGACATGTCGCACCACAGTACGAAATTCAAGGCGAGAGTGATTCCCCAGTCAATGACGATGTGGAGGACAAAGATTACGTGGTGCCAGTGGAAGAAACGAGCAGATGTGATGAGGAGGTAACGTCGCCAAGGAAGATGTTGTATGTCGATGTGTTCAGTGAGTGAAACAATGCTTATATCACCATATTATTGCATGAAAACAAATACATTCTTGTACTACATAGGAATTCGTACCAAA
The DNA here is from genome assembly GCF_032717465.1 of Coenobita brevimanus. NCBI lineage: Eukaryota > Metazoa > Arthropoda > Malacostraca > Decapoda > Coenobitidae > Coenobita > Coenobita brevimanus. Next base: position 28,349,211 of record NC_137055.1, read on the forward strand.
TAAACAAATATCAACCTATTCGGAGTGGTTTGCAATAGTTACTGCTACCATAGAAAATGCAACAGCTGCAGCTTGGCTCCAGAGAACACAGTATCAGGTGTTTAAAGGGTCACCTGTATAGCCCATTTCTAAGCTCTGGTGAGCACTTTTTTTGGTATTTTCCAATGTTTCTCATAAAAGGTGGAGGTTTTAGCCCCCCCAAAAAAAATACAAAATCTACTGGGATTGGGCGGGTCATTGGTGAAAAATCTGCTGGGATGAGGCAGGTTAAAGACTAGATTCATGGAGAAATTGGAGTGTAATGATCCTCAATGCACTTTACAAGATTACATCATCATTTAAACAAATTCTACAACTGCATTATTCCCTGTTCACTCAGCTATGATAGCTGGAGTCAAGAAACGTTTAAATTAAGGCTGCTCATTGGTTAATGCAACACTGAGATGCTTGGTAAATCTACAGCTCTTCATATTTTAACACACACACACACACACACACACACACACACACACATAGCCCAGTAACGTCCAGTGTCCTCAATACAGGACAGAACTGAGCATTTTCAAAATCTAATAAAGAAGGGAATCCCGTAGTAGGGACCTTTGAGGTACGCGACTATGAGCCAACACATGGAGGGCGGTACGCCTAGCACCCTTCCAACAAAATCCCCCACACAGGAAACTGGGAGCCAATGGGTTAAACACTGGCAAATCTATCAGTGTCTTTAACCTATTAGCATCCAGTGGCTTCAATACAGGACGGAACTGGGCATTTTCAAAATCCAATAAAGAAGGGAACCCCAGGGTAGGGACCTAATGAGCTTCGCAACTATGAGCCAACAGGTGGAGGGCGGTAGGCCTAGCACCCTTCCAACAAGATCCCTCGCACAGGAAATCTGGGAGCCAGTGGGTTAAATATATATATATATATATATATATATATATATATATATATATATATATATATGTATGTACAGAGAGAGAGAGAGAGAGAGAGTTGGGCAGTACCGAGGTACAAAAATACCGAGTTACATTACCGAGTTACAATTCGATTACCGGTAGCAGTAGTGACACTACTTTTTTCGTCATGAACAAAAATTGGTATTGACGGTACATTTTTAAGCATATTTTGTCGTTACTCAGTAATGGTACATTTTATTTATCTATTTTCACTCATCGTGTGATAAAAAAGGTAAGGAGAAGGCCTATATGGAAGTGCTGCTGGACCCTGGCCATGTGCCTGAAGAAATTAGAAGAGGTGAAGGAAAGCGCCGCTCTGACATTGTGCTTGCCTCTAGTGAACGCAGTGATTGGGGTTGTGGAAGGCAGGTTCGGCCATCGTTTTAAGGACATTGACTATCTGCTCGCTGCTGCCTTTTATCTCCTATTCAAGCTATCGTGGTTGGCATGGTTACCTGGGTCTGCCTTCTACAACAGAGAAAATGAGAAGGAGGGTGGAGAAGAAGATGGTGTCACTACCGGAGAGCAAGCTAGAGGACGCGGCAAGCAGCACCACTGATGATGATGACGAGCAGGATGTCAAGGAAGAGTTTTTCGAACCCCTCTCCTTTAAGGAGAGGAAAAGGGAGACTGGGATAAAGCTAGTAAAGGAATTTTTGGAGAAACCACAGAAACATAAAATCAACAAGGACTGCTTTCCTTGCAAGGTTTTCAGAGACTTATTTGTATCTTATAACACGCCAATACCATCCAGTGCTGCTGTGGAACGTCTGTTTTCACTGGGGAAGGACATGCTCAAACCAAAAAGAGCGGGACTCGGTGACTATCATTTTGAAGTGCTCATTTTCCTCAAGGGCAACACTGGAAAAGAGAACTAAAGTGCACTGTGTAATTATCAATAAGATTATTGCGCATGTAATGACACGATGTTGTTGTAAAATTGTGTTTATTTTGATAAACACTAAACTAGGTGTATAAGAACTAGGGATGCACCGGAACTAGGATATTATGTTCTAGCCGGAACTGGAACTGGCCGGAACTCTCCAAAAGTTTTTGTGGTTTAAAACAGCTGATCGGACGTGTGCTTTCGTGAGCCGATTGGTATGCCAGCAGCTACTTTTCGGTAATGTTGGTATGCCTGCATACATGACTGTGTTCGAATTGTCTGAAACAAGTTAAAAATTCAACAATCAAAATACCTCTGGCATCATTACAGGATAAGAGAGCCATCGTTCATAAACATTTTTACATTTTAAAATAAAGACATAACGGGTTAGAATATGAATAAGATGCCAGAAATAAGATATTATGCTGATGAAAGACACTGGGTCACCGGTACTAATTGAACGATTTAGGTTTGTTTATGTCATTTGTCAGACTGTTTCCCGGGATTATCACCACTGAAGAGAGAGATGACATGCTTGATCTCGTCGAGGATAGAATAAAGAAAAACATAATCTTTAATAAGAACACAGATGAGGACGTGAGAAAAGTAATGCCTTGAATGCAGCTGGATTGAGCCCACCAGAACATCCCAGTAAAACAAAATTTTGGCAAAATATAATAACAAGGCGACTGTCAATATATAATAATTCAGAAAAAAATTATTTATTGTCATTTCCACCCAAACTAGTTTTTGTCGGTTCAGATGTGTGCCAAAGCTATGCAATGTTATATACATATGTGCTGTCATGTTTTCTTAGCAGCTTACACTTCCATCACTGAGGATTCATTACATGACCTTTAACATGTAAGCTTAAAATCCGAGTAAAATTTTAGATGCATGAAATTGTATACTAATGAAATTAGATACCTTATTTTGATTATGTGGAGATTATTTCCAAAGAATAAAGAAAACTAAGGTTGCAACTAAAGTTGTGGTTACTCTCATGCAGGCCAGGGTTTGTAGAGCTTAGTTTATGTAAACCCCATAAAAGACCCATGAAGCGGTACTGGTACCATTGTCATGAAAGAAGGATGCCAAGGTTTTGATGGAAGAAATGTTTTCTTAATGGTTAGGTCCATTATATACTTGGCTCTGATTTTCAGATGGCATTTTTCTCATTTCAGACCATACTGCCCTCATCTTGGTGGTGAACTGATTTTTTTCTTTTTTTTTTTTTTGTGTGTGTGTGTGATTTGTTGGCTCATGTGATGGAAATTTCCAGTAGCTGAGATATACCACTTACCCCAAAACTGAGTCAGTTACAAACCATTTATGGTAGCAATACTTAACCTAACCTAGAGTCCAAGCAAATCAATCTAATCAAAACAAATTCCAGCTTTACCCTAGCGATTTGCATCACATATCCTGAGGAAACAAGAGCAGGAACAGGAGAGCACCTGTTACTTTCATAGAAATGGACGCAAAACAGAACTGCCAGGCAGCAACTTGGCTGGTGATGGCTAGAGTAAGTCATGTGACCCTCTTGTTCGCCGGCAGATGGGTAGATTAAAAATTGTTATCCCCATTACTACTGATTTCTGACGCACGTGTCACAGAAGAAATTAAACTACTGGGATAAAACATTCCCTGAAAAAAGTAGCTATAAGATGTAGGCTGAAACTAGATTAATACCTTGCAGATTTTCATGTTTATTAACATTTATCCAGAAAATGAGATAATATGCCGGTGTATATCACAGTGGTAATCAGGGCTCAGATTGCAGTTAATCAATGCTGGCAGTGGTTTTCCCACCTAGCTACATTGGTTACGTTAGGGAGGACAATGGTGTGAAATTATGAGCCAATTTAGTGTAAAAGGGGTCGAGTTTTCATTTCTTGTGCTAGAATATGCAGTTTTTCTCATGTAAGATTCCATTATGTGCTTGAAATCCCACTACATGGGAGGACTATCCGATATACTGGATCATCGGATTTATCGGATCAGGCTTACACCAGGAGATTTGTTATAGCGAGGTTCTTCAGTACTGTAAATGGATGTAGTAATGTTACAGTAGTTCAGCGACATAATGATTCCAGAAACATTTACCTCTTGAAACGGTTCGTCTAATGTGATGAAACTTGTCGTACACAGTAGCTACAAATTTTGCCCATTACACAGTGGCTCTATTAAATTTAGCCTGCATATCAATGGGTGCCCCTTGGTAGCAGTGGAGTCCTAGACAACTGCTTAGTCTGTTTACGCAAGGAAACAACTCTGTAAAAATAACCATTCATCCGTCCATCATCCAATCCTACGTTGCCCCATGAGGAGCGTAGGAGCCCGGGGCTAGGCATTGGCCCCGACATTTACAAAGTAACATTATTTTCTTTGCAAAGAAAGCAGCAAGTGAGAGGAGGGCGAGGGATATTTTCCACATTTGTGGTGGTGGCTCCCTTCTGAAGAGTTGGATTGCCAAAATGAAGGAATATTAACCTATATCGAAAAGGGGTTTGAATCACCACTATATGACAATGGCTGTGATGGACCTGATGTTAGTATAGTATAATAGTCTTCCCTCAGTGGCCTTTTTTTCACAGTTTATAATTTCTGACCCACTTTCTATACCAGTAAATTCTTTACAGAGAATGACACCAAAGGATTTTCATGTGATTTCAAACTGCTGTTGAAAGCATTTTACTTGTGGCCAACCCTTTTGGAGTGAAGGTGTTTAGCACTGGATACACAACGAATCAAACATGTTCCTATAATATTGTCATAAAATGACCTTAAGAATCACCTCTTGCTTTTTTTGCATTAAGTCCTGGGACACCCTTGTATTAGCTCTGCAACATTTCATTGCATAATGTGAAAGGGGGAAGACTAACATATTCATATCAAATATTTCTACATACAATGTTTCAGCACTTTATAATGTACTATATACACTAATTCACAGTACTTACAGCCTCAAAAGGTAAGTATATGTATACATCACATAGTCTTTTTTCTATCTCATGCTATAAAGGGAGTATTGTTATACAGCTTTCATTAAAAGACTAAATTCGTTTTGCATTTATTTTCATCAGGTTCAAATGCTTAAGGCATAAATGTACTAAATATCTATAGAGTACAGTACCAAACATTCGTAAATATATTTTTACAATTTATATCTAGTATACACTGCTTGTAAATTGCAGAAAGTAGTAATACATTGCGAGGTCTGATCAGTAAGGTCTGTTAAGAGTTGTATATACTGGACATGTAGAGAAAACAGTGGGTGCAGTTACATAAAACACCCTTCCCGTAGGTTCATGTTGTCTTTGCCTTCATTTTCTGCTATCTAAACCATACTGTAAGCCTGATTTTAGTGACAATGTAGCTATTACAAGTTTGGCTTGCTTTGTAAACTGCCCAATAGAACTGTGCTTCCAAAGCACGAAGACAACTAAAGAATCACAGGGTACTAAACATAAATCAGTGGAAATGGTTATATAACAAGAGATTGCAGTCTTCTGGCATCCTGATACATTAAGAAGGATGCATGCCAGGCTCACCACACATATACGTAATCATAAAAATCTTACACATTTAGCCATCCAGTATCCAATTTGTCCCCATCAGGAATGTACAGACACAAGGCAAAGCTATTCTGTCCTGCACACAGTAAAATAAACAGAAAGCTAATCCCATATTACCTCATTTGAGGCAAAGGGGCCCACAGCTATATAAGAGTAGAAGACTGACCATTGATCTGCCAGTGTTTTTTTAAAGGGGGAAAATAATTACTGTATATACTTTCAATCAGCTTAAACCTTTGTGTATAGCTAGGATTCTACTCACAATGCCACTTCATGAGTGTTTATACAGATAACTGATAAATGTCTGTTGGCCAAGTGTCTACACAGGCAATTGATAAATGCCTGTTGGCCAAGTGTCTACACAGATAACTGATAAATGGCTGCCGGCTGGCATAAATATGGGCATTAGAAAGTGTTGCAATAACTACTCCCTGCAACTTTTTTCACTGCATCTGATCTTTCCAAAGCAGATTAATACTGTCCAGCAATAATAAAATACATCACATATCCCTTAGCTGAAAGGTTATTACACTGCTGCTACCACTACAGTCCTAGTGGTGACTTTCCTAAGCTCAGTACAATAATCTGGTAAGAGCAGCATTCTCTTCGTTTAGCTTCACGAGCATCTGCACGAATGACAAGCCTTATGATTTCCTGCAACCAAAGAAAGTACAGGTATTTACAGTGCTGGCTGACCATTTAAGCACTTTAAATAATGAGATGATGGGTAACTACAATGGTGCCCCTATTAACTTTGTATAGACAGAAACGCAGCATCCATCCAGGAACTAGACCTCCACACTTTTCCTAGCTTCTTGCTGTGGTGAGGCACTGTCTACCATCAGGGAATGTTGGTTCACTGAACAGGATGGGCCTGCAAGGGGTAGTTGCTTGCCTGCAGTTGATTTGTCTGGTTTGCCACACAGGCATTACTCTATAACAGCAGACAAGGAACAATAACAGAAATAATATAAGAGACATCCCTGGACTGAAAAGGTGTGCAGAACTAATTAGTCCTCATAATGCATTTCAAGAAACAGGCATATGATGTGGACAGCACCAACACCATATTTTTTTCTTTTAGGTCGTAAGGTGGTTGATTTCTCTGCCATTCAGCATTTCCTGCCAGGTCCTGTACAGCACTTCCATTCACTTCATTCTCCTCTCCTGCAGGAGTGGGTTGAGGGAAATGTATCTCTATTATTATTTGAGGAATGTTGACAGGATAAGTATCAGCATCATAAGAATACAGAATTCAATGTTGGGAAGGTTAATATATACATCACTTGTATATTAGCTGCCTTGCCTTTCTCTTGCAGTTGGTAGCTGCCCTTGGACTGTGTCAGTAAGCTGGACAACACACTCGTTGCTGAGGCCAAACCACATCAGAAATTCTGCGCTGGTCATGACCTCTAATGGGTTCATTCTGTCAACAACTGTCCAATGTCATACACGAGGTTGGAGACGCTTATGGTCTCGCAGTCGCTGAAAATGTGGATCCATGCTGAAAAGATTATTATGATAGCCTGACGCATTGTGGTAGTAAAATAACAACACTGGCTAGACATCAGATTCCTTGCAATGTATTTTTGATAATGACAGCAAAATTCAGAAACAGCAGTGTAACTAACAGTTCTTACTTGCTTTAATCAATTCCACTGTGCATATTGATATTAGAAAATAAAACAGTTCTTTGCACAAGTTGCCTTGTAAAATGAGCTTCTGTTTGGTCTAATTTCTTTCAGTCTATTTACTTTTGCTTGCTACAAAATTGTTTAAATAGGTATATGTTGTCGCTTGCACATACATTACCTTGTTAAGTGTGAGCTGTTGTTTGGTTTGTGTCTAGTAATGGTTGTTGTTACTTTAACAAGCTTACTTAAGAGGGTTCTACACATTCCTGAATAACATAAATCATTTAAAGGAGTTTGGTAACATGAAAATACTGTAAACATCCCTGTAGGTTCTACCAGTGTCCTTAACAACTTAGTATTTATTTAAAGCTACCCTGTATGTCATATTTTCCCAGTATTTTCTCAACGATTCACACCTGTACTGTGCTCAGGAAATGGTATTATCAGTATAAGCTGTCTGCAATATGATGTTGCTTCACTGACCAGGGCCATCTAACTAAGGAAATTCATTCACACACAATTTTAAGTAGACTCTTCCTTGCAAACTATTTTAAAATCAATCATTGTGGCTTTCGACACGGAGTCCTTTTATGACTGGCATATTATTTTCTGTGGGTTTATATGACTGCATATATTCTAATATGCCCCCCTCAAAAAAAAAAAAATAATAATAATAATAAAAGGGTACTGCATTAACATTACAATGGACGTCTTGATAATATGTAAACAATGAATTGGTGATGAATGGAGCTAACTTATAAAACTATTTATATCATACATATGCTGCAATTTATTTTTAATATCGTGCAGTTAAAACTGCAAAATCACTGTAGGCGCCAGCCAAAAGGCAGGACTACAGGTCACGGAGTTAGCTAGCATAAACCACTCATGCCTTAGTCCTGTTCTTGTCAAGATAACTTCCTCTTGAGAATTATTACTACAATCAAAGCTCAGACTCATATTTATCTTTCTCCTGCCATCCACAAGACCATCCTGAATATTCTCTCCTCTTAAAATCCCTACAATCTCACATTTTTGGAAACGCTCGACAACGGCTACGATCCCCGCACCTGATTTCTGGGTATATATTACTGTCTGGTTTCCAGTTGGCTGATGTGTGTATGTATACGTGTGTCATAAAAGACTTTGTAGTTACTTGTGGAGAAGTTATCTATTAGACTTGTGGACGAGCGGTTGTTATACTTGAGTTGTTTGTAAGTAGATAATCTTGGTTCCCATTTGTCATGCAATGACAGGAGAGGTAAAGAATAGTATGGGACTATTTTTATTTGTCTTGGAAATATTAAACAGTCTCTCACACACGAGTGAAGTATAAGTAGAGTCCCGCTAGCTACCTCCCTGTCTCGCTCTCTCTCTCTCTTCCAAGTTGCTAAGCCTTTCTCCCTACTACCTGCCGATTCTATGGCCTCTCTCCTTCTGACTTTGCTTCCTAAATTCTGGTGCAGCAGGGGTCGTGTCACGTGTGTTACACTGTGGTTGGAAAGTTCTAGAAGCCTGTGTGTATGTGTGTGTATGGTCATTAGGCGCTGTCGTGTGCCTATAAAGCATTCCTTGAGTTAAGAGTGTGTAAGCATGTTTAGCATTGCTCGATTCTTGCAGACACAATACCTTCTCATCATCTGACTTCCTGCTTCTATCTCTATCTATCTTTTTATCTATTTATCTATTATGATTTGTAATTATAGTATGGAGTCCTGACATATGCTCGGCCGCGCAGCTGAAGGTCCTCCGACAGCAATCATCATTGACATATGCTAATCTATTAGTACATATTATTGATTATAATATTGTAATATTGTAATATATAGTAATATATAGTAATGTCTAATATTTCACCTAACTTGTAAGATGATTCTGGTAATACAGAATTGTGGTAATACATAATTGTAACATCGTGAATTGTTACATAATTGTATTGTAATTGTTACATTGTAGTAACATTATAGTAATACATAATTGTAACATTTTACGAATTGTTACATAATATTGTGGTAATGCATAATTGTGTTGGCCTTATAATTGTAGTTAAAGTTACATAAAAGTTACATCTTGTTAATGCAACTGTTACATAATTGTTACATATTGTTTGTAGTTACATAATTGTAGTTAAAGTTACATAAAGGTTACATCTTGTTAATGCAACTGTTACATAATTGTTACATATTGTTTGTAGTTACATACTGTAATTGTAGTTAAAGTTACATAAAAGTTACATCTTGTTATTGCAACTGTTATATAATTGTTACATATTGTTTGTAGTTACATAATTGTAGCAAGTGTAACATAATGCAATCGTTTGTCGTTACATAATTGTTACATATCGTTTGTAGTTACATAATTGTAATAATTGCAGTCCTGACATTGAATCTGGTCATGCTGCGGTCGATGATATGATCTGCCATGCCACTAGCTTGTGGAGACAACAATTTGCTTTTTTGATTGTAGTTTATGTGGTATTTTGGCATTTGTAGTAACACTTATTTTCATTTGTATGTTATGTGGTCTTACTCTATTTCTTTTTCTTTCTTTCTTTCTTTCTTTTTGTATGTATTGATTTTCTATAGTTTGTTTTTCTTCGTTTGTCTACGTTTTTTTCTGTGTTGTTCATGGTTGCATAATTGCTGGCTAATTTCCTTGGGACCCTCTTTTAAGGTTTAGTTTATATTGCACAAATATTACTGAAATTGATATTATATAGTCCCATATTTTGTTATTTTATATAAAAAATATATATACACTATTTACAGTATAAACTATGTATACTGACTTGTTCTTCACTTGTACCTATCGTGGGCAATATATGTGTCAGCACTGTGTGGAAATCATTGTCTTCACGATTGTGTTGAAGATGTTCATTCTTGCTAACGTCATTTGTGTTGGCCATTTTTTTTTCTGGTTTTCCTTGTAACATAATTTATATGTTTCCACAAGGTAGATTTAATTAATAAATGTTTAGTACAGTTCTTTTAATCGCTCATTGAGTAACTGTGATAGTATATTTTCTTTATTACTTTGTAGATGTAATAATGTATACAGTAGTTGTATGTATGAAACACGTATTTTGTGTAAGTATAAATGGTAACACTCGTTGGTAGTAAATAATTGCTATAATAAATGAATGAATATATACAGTGTAGAATATTTATTGTTGGTGATTATTTAGTGTTTGAGTTATGCAGATAATTGAAGTAAGTATGTGTATGTAAGTTGTAATTATACAGCAAGTTTTATATGTTTGTGCAAAATGTGTTGTCTATCACTGTGTATCGTATGAATGAAGTAACTATGTAACTCACTAATTTTTACCGTGGTGGGAATGGTGTTAGTGATGGTGCATGTGGTGATAGCATTGTTCTTCACGGGTTGATTGACGTTTTGTGGGGTGTCAGACACACGGCTTGGCGTCGTCTCAGCACATGTATGGTGACGTCGACTTCCCACACTGGTAGCTGTGGTGAGTAAACGAGTAGCGATGAGTAACTTCAGTGAAGATAAGTGAGTAAGATGAGCTGTGAATATGGGCTTGGTATTTGCTTTGTTGTCTTGACCTCTTCACTCCTGCGTCAGCGGTGGAGGTTGGGTGGATGTAGCAGAGAGAGGAGGATGAGGTCTGGTGGTTGTGAGTCGTATCTCACTCTTCGTTTGTTTGTTTTGTTTTTTCTTTCTTGATGTATTCTCGGTCCTTTTTTCTTGTGATTTACTCGTTGTCAGATGAAGACTGTCGTTACTTGTAGGTGCGTGTAGATTATACAGACGACTCGTGGAGTTGTTACTTGTAGTTGATTGTACATGGTTGTAGTTCGTTGGTTCGTCGTAGAAATTGCAAGATTGTTTGTATCAATATATTGTTAAAATACTGGCAAGACGTCGTGTGATCACTGCTAAATCAGCGTGATGATCGTGGAGACGGAGGAGGGGTTGGAGAGAATACTGTCAGGAGCTGGTTGTAAGTTGTTGGTTGTGAGAGGTATTTTTTTTTTTATTGTTTTCACTCTTCTTAATGAAGAATCAACTGTACACTCGTGGGCTTGTATTTTGTAGGAATTCATTGTAGAACTGAAGATAATCTTGTAGAGTGTCGCCTGCTTTTGTAGAAATTCACTGTTGATTCGAAGACAAGGTCCGTACTTTCGCTGACCACCAAATGTCACAAAAAGGACTTTGTATATACTTGTAGTGGAGTTTTGTAGATCAGTTATATATATATATATATATATATATATATATATATATATATATATATATATATATATATATATATATATATATATATATATATATATATATATATATATATATATATATATATATATATATATATATATATATATATATATATATATATTTATATTTATAATATATATATATATATATATATATATATATATATATATATATATATATATATATATATATATATATATATATATATATATATATATATATATATATATATATATATATATATATATATATATATATATATATATATATATATATATGTTAGACTTGTGGACGAGCGGCTGTTATACTTGAGTTGTTTGTAAGTAGATAATCTTGGTTCCCATTTGTCATGCAATGACAGGAAAGGTAAAGAATAGTATGGGACTATTTTTATTTGTCTTGGAAATATTAAACAAAGTCTCTCACACACGAGTGAAGTATAAGTAGAGTCCCGCTAGCTACCTCCTTGTCTCGCTTTCTCTCTCTCTCTTCCAAGTTGCTAAGCCTTTCTCCCTACTACCTGCCGATTCTATGGCCTCTCTCCTTCTGACTCTGCTTCCTAAATTCTGGTGTAGCAGGGGTCGTGTCACGTGTGTTACACTGTGGTTGGAAAGTTCTAGAAGCCTGTGTGTGAGTATGTGTGTGTATGGTCACTAGGCGCTGTCGTGTGCCTATAAAGCATTCCTTGAGTTAAGAGTGTGTAAGCATGTTTAGCATTGCTCGATTCTCGCAGACACAATACCTTCTCATCATCTGACTTCCTGCTTCTATCTCTCTCTCTGTCTATCTATTTATCTGTTTATCTATTATGATTTGTAATTATAATATGGAGTCCTGACACGTGCGTATAGAGTCTACCATCCTTCCGTCATGTAGCTAACTGGCTTCCATGAGTCAAATCATGTGTAAGACATTCTTGGTAATCGGGGCCAGGGGATGTTTTGTGTTTCTGTTCCTGATACACAAGACATATCTACATGATTATTACATATTGCGCTAGTGTTACATTTTGTATTATGATTATATTTACCCCCCACACAGTATCTATCTATCTATAATATATATATATATATATATATATATATATATATATATATATATATATATATATATATATATATATATATGTATGTAAGTAGACGTAGCCGAGAGGTGTAATTAACAGAGAAGGTTATCTGGCCACCAATCTTGATGACGAAGTTTTAGGTTCTTGTAGTGAGATAGGGCACTTGATTATGGATCGTTAAGCTCAGCCAGAATTAAGTAATGAGACGCAGTTTCAACGAGGTGAATTACAGCACTCTTGTGTTACAAGTTTATTGCACAAAGTTATAGAAAAGGTGAGCTACAGTTTAGTAGAGTGTGATACTAACGTCGGACCTTCTCACCAGCCTTCTCTCCCTTTTCTCACTCTCTAACCCCCTTTTGATCTGAAGGGAATCTCTCCGACATTATATAGAGCATGGGGAGGATGTGTATGGTAAATTTGCTATCACGTGGACTAACTGGTTAGGGCTGGTTACTCCACGTGTTTGGATACATCATGAAATTCTTATTCGTCTGGCCTACGAGGAAGTTTGAGATACATCGTATGGCTAAGAATTCTTGATGGTCGGGGACAACACGGGTTGTGGATATACATTGTGTGAATTGACATTCCTTGTTCATCTACGCAAGGGGATGTGTTCTTTAACTCTTCCTGGAGAATTCAGACATAACTACCTGTTCTACATATTGTTACCTATAGCTATATACAATAGTTACATATAGTGTTGTGTTATGCCTGCATATAGCTCTGTCACGCGAAACTTTCGTACCATCGACAGTAAACAGTCATAACATATTAATGGATACTAGATATACATTACAGTAAAATTGTAAGTGAAGTACGTAATACTGTGAAGGTTACATAATTGGGATAACGTAGTTATTGTAGTTATGAAATTGTATATGTATAATATAATAGTAATATTAAAATATTACAATGGCAAGTCTACTGTAGTCAGTTATACAATATGTATGAGAAGGACTTGCTGTGTGTGTGTATATATATATATATATATATATATATATATATATATATATATATATATATATATATATATATATATATATATATTGAGATATGATAGTATAATTAAAGTAAGCTTATATTATGTGTAACCCATATTTTGTTATTTTGTATAAAATATATATACAATATTTACAATATTTACTCAGATTTCTCTCACTTGTAGAGAACAGTTCTTAAACACTGATTCCAGGTTGGCAATCCTTGCTTGCATTCTGTGCATGGCCAAAATTAATACAATAAATATTATGGAGAAATTTACAAAGATAACTGGAGCTGGGCTGTATACATAATATGGGTTAAACATAATCCTACTGTATTCATCCCAAGGTTGTATTGTCTGATTTGTTAATTGCATGGTTTCATACTTGGGTGAAGTCAGCTTAATGTGTTCACTTACATTTAAGTTCATCCTAGGCAGTGGCTGGAAGTATTTGTGTATGTGGTTGAGAATGGCATAATGGTTTTTAGTGGGCAAGGTGTATAGTGTAGTTTTTAGTGGGCAAGGTGTATAGTGTAGGTGTCAGGACTGAACAGTAATCTGGTGAAATGTATAAACCGGATGCTGATGTATGGGCTGGAGGTGTGTCTGGGCAAGTCACAAAAACTGATGTATTTTGAGTGAAATAGAAGAACTGTGAATGTCCAATGCGTTGATGGTGGATGAGTTTATCAGGAGCAAATGTGAAATTGCAATGATGAGGGATGTCATGATCTTTTATGATGGGCATTTCACAAGGGACTGTCTCAGCTGGCTGAAGATATACGCAGGACAAAGGTGAAATGCATGTAATGATGTGTGACATTTGTGTTCAGTTGTTGTTTCACTAGTGAAAGTGACAGCGTCCTGTTTCTTGGAGACCATGATGACTTGGGTTTTGATGTTGATGGTGACTAATGAGTCATCTTTCTTGAAAGAAAAGGGTATATTTGATAGCCTGTGAAAAAATCATCCATTACGAATGGTACCTGAACTACTATTGATGTTGTTGTGAGTGTTGCTTCCAAATATGGATAATATATCATCAGATTTGTTTTCCTTAAACAAAGGATTCAATCCATGCTATGTATGCCTTGACTAATTACTTACCAGAGGTTGTGAATGGGTAGTAAATTAATGGTGATCCTTCCGTTACCAGTATTAGCAATTCCTCTCATGAAGGCCTGATACTGAGCTCTAGTATTGTCTAACTGTAGTATTATTACGTCAATATGTTCTATGATCACAGAGAGGTGTTGGAATAGTGTATTGTTACTTCTAGTGCATTTACTTTCTCCACAGTTCCTAGAGTTGATGCGTCTGCCTTCCTTAGGTTCTTTACAGTCGTCAGCATTAAGGTGTTCTGAGTATTAGCTAACTTATGTTGGTATGAAAGAATTTGTGTTATTTTGTTAAATTTGTTATTTATTTCCTCTAGATCATTTTCTGTAGCTAGTCCAAAAATGTTGCCTAAAATTGCTCCACCTAGGTCGAACAAACCGCATCTGTTACGTGTATGTGTGATGTTTCTTGTCTGAAGTGTGCTACTTCCAGCTAATGGGATATCCTGGATCATGGTGATCATTACGTGCTTAACCTGTTCTAGCTTCCAGTCGTTTAATTTAATTAATTCAGCTACTTCCTGTGTGGGGTGATCATGTGAAGAAGGGTGTTTTAATTCCGCTTCCAGAGTTCTAAGTGGTCCTGATAACTTCTGTAACATTCTTGGTATGTCTTGCAGTATGTCCAAACTAACTTCGGTACTTATTATGTCCTGCACTATTGCTGTTGAGGCTGTTGGGGCTATAGACTACATGTTGAGGATGTAAATGAGGTGATCCTTTTGATATCAACAGCAACATGATCCATGGAATTATTCGCCTCATCTTTACCTACCGAAAGAACAACTGTATTAGAGATCTAATCCACTGTTGTTAGCAAGTTATGCTAAGGGTGATGATAGTGATGATGAATAATACAGGTATCTTGGCTTGTTTAATCCTGTTATCTATAATAGGAGTCTAAATCTATTCCTAAGACATGTAAATGCCTTGTTATGGTGAGAGCTGTATTGGTTGCACCTATGTTTGTCTGTTTGGTATGCGACCGCAGTGTATTTCGATATGTGTTGATTGCTTCAGGCTTATTTTCACCGTGTGTACTAGGGTTTTCGGTCGTTTCTGGTGTTTTATAGTTGCAAGCTAAATTTCTTGAGACCCTTTTTAAGTGGTCAATATGTGTTTCTTTTTCTTCGTCACTCGATAGTGACATCACTACCTTATTGTCTCTTCTCTTGATTACCCTGTATGGGCCTTCAAATTTAGGTGACAATTTGTTGTTTCTAGTGTGAATGAGGCTATAGACAATATCACGTATATATGCTCATATTTGATTCTTTTGCCTTCTTGTTAAATGATTCTGTCATTTCTTCCTTGGACATTGATAACTGTTTCTTTATCTTTGTGTGTATTTCTTGAAATTCACTTAAGCGAAGTTTAGGATAATCGTCATAATTATATATGGGAATTTGCTCGCCCTCTAACGTCTCGTAAGGAAGACGTTTGTCTGACCCGTAAATGACCAAATGAGGTGTATCTCATACTGATTTATTAATTGCACCGTTAAGTGATGCTTCAATTCTGGGGATCCAGTCATCCCAGTTTGCGTAATTTTCTTTGGGAATGTGCCATAGCACATCTAATATTTTTTTTATTCTGCCTTTCCACCAGTCCACTGGAAGCTGGATGGTAGGCCAAAATATTAACTTTCATTATATTGTATTGTTTACATATATCTTGTAAAATTTCAGAGTTAAATTCACCACCATTGTCGCTTATTAGCACCTTTGGTGTAGTGAACCTACAGATCACATTATCAACGAATACCCATGCGACTGTTTCTGCTGTTTTATCCTTAATTGGAACCAAGATCACAAATCGTGAGAAGTGATCAGTTGCAACAAAAAGATGCTGATTGTGATTGGTAGTTAAAGGTAATTTAGGTAAATCAACCTTGACAGTGTCCCACGGTTGTCTAGGTACAGAATACTGTCCTATAGGTGCAGGTGATAACGTGTAACCTTAATGTTTCGCACATGACTCGCATCTGTCTTTGTGATTATGTATGTCTTTGCATAACGTTGGCCAATAATATGACATCCGGGCCTGCGTGACTGCCCTGTCCTTGCCAGGATGCCCTGCATGTGGACTATCGTGTATTACCCTTAAAATGTGAGGTATTATTGTACCAGGAATAACAAACTGCCTAGTATTTTTTCTATGATATGTTTGTCCTGGATTTACCCTATAAAAGACATTGTTTACCACTGTGAATTGTTCAAGTGGTACCTGTACTTTGAGTAATGGTACATCATCGCCTGACTCGAGATGATATATTACTTTAGACCATACTGGGTCCTGTCTTTGTGCGTGTGAAATTTCTTGATTTGTGGGGATCGTTTTATCATTGTTGGAGAGTGATTCCTGTGGACTTATTGTGGCAACATTGGCTAACGGGTTTCGTGATAAGGCATCGGCAGCTAAATTTACTTTACCTTTTATGTAGTGAATATTTACATTATAATTCTGGATTTTATATTTCCATCGTGCTGTCCTCTCAGAGAGGAGTTTTTCTTGGAACATGCCCACGAGAGGCTTGTGGTCCGTGTATAGGTGAATTTCGTATCCGTACACGAGGTCAAATGATTTCTGTAGAGCAAATACTACTGCTAGGGCTTCTTAGTCCGTTGTACAGTAATTTTTCTCTGCTCCTTTTATTTGTCTTCTGGCAAATGCAATAGGTTGGTATTTTCCTCGTTAATCCTCTTGCATCAATACAACACCTAAGCCTTTGACGGAAGCATCTGTGCAAATTATGAATAGTTTTGTGAAATTAGGATAGGCAAGGCATGGAGCGCATGTAAGTTTATCTTTTAAATCATGAAATGCTAATTTTTGTTCCTCTTCCCACTGGAATACAGCATCCTTTTTTAGTAGAATGAATAGCGTTGTGCTATAAGAGAGAATTGGTTAATAAAGGAGCGGTAATAACCAGCTAGCCC
The DNA here is from genome assembly GCF_032717465.1 of Coenobita brevimanus. Classification (NCBI taxonomy): domain Eukaryota; kingdom Metazoa; phylum Arthropoda; class Malacostraca; order Decapoda; family Coenobitidae; genus Coenobita; species Coenobita brevimanus. The sequence continues at coordinate 28,366,624 of NC_137055.1, forward strand.
CAAATCGTCTTACTTCATCTGTATTTGTGGGTTCTGGGAAATTCCTTACCCCATGTATTTTGTCCTCAGACGTGTGTATACCTTGGGCATCTAATCTATGGCCTAAGAATTTTATTTCCTTAAAGCAAAATTTGCATTTAGACAGCTTAATTTTTAAGCCAGTATCAGCAAGCTTTTGTAGGAGCTGGTCTAGTTTCTGTAGATGTTCGTCTATACTTGGAGTAGCTATAATAATGTCATCTAGATGGACAAATATTCCTTTTCCCAGCATTCCAGACAATACGTAATTCATCAGTCTCTGGAAAGTGCCTGGTGCTGTCTTAAACCCCAAGGGCATTCGTTTGTATTGGTAGTGCCCTGTATTTGTGGAGAAAGCAGTGTATTTGCGTGATTCTTGTTCGAGGTTAATTTTGGTAATAGCCATTGAGCAAATCGATTGTGAAAAATACATTATTTTCTGGTCCAATATTTTGTAAGACGTCACTTAACAATGGCATAGGAAACCGGTCAGGGAGTGTGTGCTGATTTAATTGACGGTAATCTACTACCAAATGCATTTCTCTGTTTCGTTTAGGCACGAAAAATAATGGGGCATTCCACGGGGAGACAGATGGTTCAATAATACCTGGTTTTAACATTTTCTCAGCATACTGATTTGCCAGGGTACGTTGAGAATGCGTGACCCTATCAGCTGGTATATATATATTGGTTGTGTGTCTGGGTGTACGTTAATCTTGCGTGTAATCAGGTTAGTACACGCTAATTGTTCTCCAGGTAATGCTACCATTTGTCTCTGTTTCTCTAACAGATCTTAGAGATCTTTTTCTACGTTGAACTGACCTGAGTGAATCAAATTCTCATTTAGGCACTCTGTCTGATGAGTTTGCTCGACGCCCCTGCTACTGTCACTTCGTGTAAAGGAGCTGGGCAAATTTCTAACCTACAAATACAGGTTCCTTTCTTAATCTTCACATCTCCATTCATGGTATTAGCTAAAATGACATTCGTCTCACCCTTGTCATTCATTCAGCACAGGGTGCTCTCTGTCAAAAGGCCATTTATTCTAACCGTCTCTTCTAATGCAATGACATTACAATTTCTCAGTTTACTCTTAATCGTAACTTGCATGAATGATTTTGGTGGTAAATTTAAATCAAAATTAATGCTGGCTGGGTAAGTGGATGAGTCACGTTTGCACAGTGAGTGATGAATGGGGGTTGGGTTGTGACAGCTGGTCTGCGTGCCCATTTTCTTTGAGAAGTTGAACGTCGAACTCCCCCATTTTGGTTTTGTGAGTACTCGTTCTTGTGACGCTAGTTTTCCTTTTATTGCTGGTTGTATTATCAGGAGATGAATTTGCTGTCATAATGAATTCCATTGAAATGTGGCATCAATATTATATTTTGTGTTCTCATTGTGTTAAGTCCAAGCAGCATTTCTCTAACTGATAATTTTTCTACTGCGTAAAAGGTGGTAGTTAATGATTTTGTGGTCTCTGTGAAATTCATGTTTAACTCAGGCATACCAATAACTGTTATTTCTTTACCATCCACTGTGTATAAATTTAAGTCTGAGTTTTCCAAAAACGTCACTCTTCTATTTCTAAAAATTCTTGCTAACTCATCTTGCATTATTAAATTCACTGGTGATCCAGAATCCAAAAATAAAGAAATCTCTTCCTCCTCACATAAAGCAGAGACCAAAAGGCATTCATTTCCAGAGACTTCCTATGTTGACTGTTTGTTTATTTGGGTGTTTTATGTGTCGTCATCTTTTGTACTGGTACGATCTTCCCCCGACCTATAGATGGATAACATTTTTTCTATCGTTCTACAATCTGAGGTCCAATGTCCGGTGGACCAATGACATCTGCAAAATGCCTCGAAACCTTTTGTTTTTTTGCCTATCTTCTTTCGTTTTAATGTAACACTCCGATTATGTGTAACCAGGCTTTGCACAGTAATAACAGAGAGTGTTACCTGAGTTCGACCTATAAGGTGATCTTCCATCTGCTTGTCTTTGTGCCGACCGATGTCTACTGGGACTTCTGCCAGACTTTTGTACCGCCCTGTTACCTGGTGTGCGGAAACGAGTCCTTGAGCTACAATTGAGTGTTTTTTTTTTTTCTGAATTGGTCGAGATTGTCTCTGGTCCTTGCCAGGACTTGAGTTATTTATCCCTGCTACGATTTCTGGCACTTTGATCCTTGTCCTGTTGGTCTGTGATGTGTCAGTCATACCAGCTTTACTACAGTTTAATTCCACAATGGTCGATAGGCAAAAAATAAAAAAATAAATAAATAAATAAAAATAAAATAAAATAAAATAAATCAAGTAAACTCATCCCTCGAGTATATGGGATGGTTTTTGAAATTTTTAGTATCCTGTCATGAAATTGGCATAGAGCTGCTATGTAGCCAATGATGTCAACGACATGCACTGGTGATATATTACCAGAGAATGTTGGTAGTTCATTGTCTTTATGACAAATATACACTGGAAATGGAGTATTACTGGAATTTTGTGGAGAAGGTACTGCACTAGTACTTGCTTCATCTACATTATCCATCTTTACCGTGTTTTTCTTGCCATCGTCATTTACAGGCAATTTATATTTTTTTCCTGATCTTAATACTCTATGGTCTAAGTTATAGTAAAATGGAAGCAAATTTTTATAAAGTTCACTATCTACATCTGAAATTTCTGACCAAGTGTCATCGTCATTTACTTCAGCGTAAATTGCATCTGTTTGCTGTTCTTTGTCTAGTGTTTGTTGTGTTTCCTGAATCTGGTTTTCCTCTTGTTCTTGTGTTTCTGATGGTGTTGATATTTTGTTGATCGTTTTCTGGTGTTTGTGTCAGGGTATTTGTCACTGATAATTTAGATCCTTTGGGCACTAATTGTGTAACTTTGCTTAGCATAATGGGAATACACAATGAATCACATTTTACTTTTCTCTTGATTGCTTATAAAATTAGAATTATGAAACACTTCTGTAAGAGTAAATTGTGTAATTGTCTCTCACTGTTTAGTTTGTAATATTTATTATGATATATATATATATATATATATATATATATATATATATATATATTGCTTGGTTCGTTAAGTGAGTATTTTATGGAGACTTTTGTAATTGGTGAAGCGTTAACTAATACAGCATTGGTTAGAATAAATCAACTCACTAGAATAGCAGTAGAGATATAGTCGTGGTGTTTGTTGATTGTTGATTACATTTGGGGTCAAGACACTCGCTCTCCTCTTCCTGGTGGTGGAGGTCGGATGTCACACACGTCACTTAGGGTTTGGTTGAGGTAGGTCAGGTCCTGATATGACAGTCAGCACTCTGTGTTCTTGCTAGTGTAGGCAGACAGGCTGGCAGGCAGGCAGGTGTAGGATGGCAGGCTGGTGTTGTCAGGCTGGTGTTGTCAGGCAGTCGGACTGATTGACAGATTATGACGACTTAAGCAAATGATGACAATGCTGACCTGCTTGCCTCACTCTGCTAGTGGTGATGGGGAAGATGGTGGGGGTTGTTGGGGATGGAGAAGGTGGAGGTCGTGGTGGAGGGTGGTGTTGGTTCAAGGAGGGAGAAAATGTGCTGAAGGTGGGTCAACACACAGATGCACTTTCTTCTTTCCTTGTTCACTTGTAGTGTTTAATTTTCCTTACTCGTTGAGATTAACCTGTAGGCTTGCAGATTAAGTTGTTGATCGACGTACTTTATCATTGATACTGTTTCTCGTAATCGTGGAGTTGTGGTTTAGGAGCGATTAGGGACCCTTACTCGTTAAGATTAACTTGTAGGCTTGTAGAGTTGTTAATCGACGTAGTTTTCGTTGATACCATTTCTCGTAATCGTGGAGTTGTGGTTTAGGAGCGATTAGGGACAAGTTAAACTGCGTTGATGTGACGCCTGCTCTTGCTCTCTGCTTTGCTTGTTTGTTTTTGTTTGATTGCGTGAAGTCGCCAAATAGAGCATAGTCGTAGATTGCTGTGATTGAGACATTAATCGGCTTTGTTTACAGCTCGCCACCACTCTCAGTGAACGTAGTGAGGTGGATATCATAGTTTACCATTATAGCGGTTGTGTATACTCGTAAGGCGTAGTTTGTCGTAGTTTACTCGTAAGGCGTAGTTTCATTGTGGCTCATTTTTACCGCTGTTCACCAATGTAAGTGAGGGTAGTAGGTTCGTTTTTACCGCTGCTCACCAGTGTAAGTGAGGGTAGTAGGTTCGTTTTTACCGCTGCTCACCAATGTAAGTGAGGGTAGTAGGTTCGTTTTTGCTGCTGCTTACCAATGTAAGTGAGGGTAGCAGGTTCGTTTTTACTGCTGCTCACCAATGTAAGTAGACGTAGTCGAGGGGTGTAATTATACAGAGAAGGTTATCTGGCCACCAATTTTGATAGCATAGTTTTAGGTACTTGTAGTGAGATGTGGCACTTGATTTTGGATCGTTAAGCTTACAAGTTTATTGCACAGAGTTATAGAAAAGGTGAGCTACAGTTTAGTATAGTGTGATACTAACGTCAGACATTCTCCTCAGCCTTCTCTCCCCTTTCTCTCTTTAACCCCCTTCTGATATGAAGGGAATGCCTCCGACATTATATAGAGCGTGGGGAGGATGTGTATGGTAAATTTCCTATCACGTGGACTAACTGACTAGGGCTGGTTACTCCATGTGTTTGGATACGTCATGAAATTCTTATTCGTCTGGCCTACGAGGAAGTTTAAGATACATCGTATGGCTAAGAGTTCTTGAGGGTTTGGAACAACAAGGGTTGTGGATATACATTGTGTAAATTGACATTCCTGGTTCGTCTAGGCAAGGGGATGTGTTCTTTAACTCTTCCTGGAGGACTCAGACATAACTACCTGCTCTACATATTGTTACCTATAGCTATACACAGTAGTTACATATTGTATTGTGTTATATTATGCCTACATACAGTAGGCGCAGATGACCCTTGTGTGGTGTGGCGCGGTGAGAATCTGTCCCTTGTCCCCTTTGGGGCTAAGATGCGAATGAATGTGTCTGAATGGAGGAGTAAATGGGGAGTGTGTCGTCCTGTCTCGGCTATCTCCCTTTCCTTGGGGGAAGCAGCCTAGGTATATATATATATATATATATATATATATATATATATTGTTACATAGCCTATGATTTCATCATCCTTTGTGTAATTTTAACGCACAGCATGCTGCATGTTTGATCACGAGCGTGTTCTGCCTCAGTCCCCCCCTTCTACCGTTATAGTAGAGTAAGTCGTCCTTTTTGTTGTTCAGAGCGGGATTGTCAGCTCTTTGTCCCCATGGCTTCATTTGCGCGTCCTTCTTACAAGTTGTATCAAGCTCTGCCGGCCCCTATATAATGAGCTCAGTCTCTACATCATTGCCACTTAGATCTACTCCTTATTTTGTTCACATCTCTGTCCTCCCCTGTACAGTTATTGTTGTGAGTGCTCAGGAAGTCTCCAACCATCTAGCAACTGTGTAATTTGAGTATAACTGTTGTTGCATTTTTTCTTGTGCTGTGTAGCATAGGGTTAATTCTTAGGCCTACTGAGGTTTTTTGTGATTTATGTAAAGGTTCTTTTTGTCAGTCATTTTTGATAATATTTTGTATCTGTAATAATTTATCTTGCATTAACTGAGCATTACCCAGTGTATTTTCATTTTATCAGGGCTGACTTAGATAAATTTACTCATGCTAATTTCGTGTTAATAGAGGCTATTGCAGTTAACCATATATTTAACCTGTTTTTTGCCATTACATTATCCTTATGAGTCCTGAATGTTTTGTTGTTAGTTTGAGCATTAAACTTTAACTTGTAATTTTTCCTAACTCTTTTGTTTTGAACCTGGAACTTTACGGGACAGTAGTGATTTTTAGTGTTCTCACTTAAAGTGTACATTATCTTTCTCTGTTCCGTAACATAAATTTGGCGACCTCATATCAAGATATTCAGTATATTATCATAAGGATATTGCTTGATATTTTGTGACTGTTACTTATTCATGATGTCTACTATTACTACACTTGATGAAGCCAAAGATTTTTTGTCAAATGTGCAAACAGTGTGTGATGTAGAAAACAGAACAAAGAATGAACTTAAGCTTGTTGCTCAACAATTGGGAATTGCAGTTCACTCTCATCATTCTAAAGATCAAATTGTTGACATGATTAATGAAAGCTTGTTTAATGTAACTCCTCAAAATGAGCAAACGCAGATTGAATTAGCTAAGTTACAGCTAGCCCTGCAGGAGGCTCAGGCTAAGGAGGCGGAGTCTCGTGTTAAGGAGGCTGAATTTCAAGCACGTGCTAAGGAGGCTGAGTCTCAGGCTCGTATTCAGGAGGCACAGATACAGGCACAAATTGAACTTGCCAGGATTCAGGCAGACCATGAGTATCGCATGAAACAATGTGGAACTGGATCATCTTGCTCTGATGATTTTGATGTGGCTAAAAATGTTAAACTTGTCCCTCCTTCTAATGTATCTGATTTAACAAAGTATTTTCAGTTGTTTGAGAGGGTAGCTACAGGTTTTAATTGGCCCAAAAAGTATTGGCCAGTACTCCTTCAAACTGTTCTCACCAGTAAAGCTCAAGTAACTTATGCATCTTTGCCTCAGGATCAATCTGATAATTATGATGTAGTTAAGAGCTTGATTCTTAAGGCCTATGAGCTTGTTCCTGAAGCCTATAGAGTAAAATTTAGGACAACTTACAAGCAAGATAAGCAATCCTATATTGAGTATGCAAAAATCAAAGAAGATCTGTTAGGGCAGTGGTTAAATTCTAAGAATGTGGATTCTGATTTTGGTAAATTTAAGCAGATGATTTTGCTGGAGGACTTCAAAAGGTGTATTAATAAAGATGTAAGCCTATATCTTGATGAGAAAAGAAGAGATAATTTGTCTGATGCTGCAGTTTTAGCTGATGAATATGTTCTCACTCACAAGAGATATTCTAAAGAAAAAGGGAAAGCTGAGAGCAAGTACGTTGCCTCTACTCAGAGTACAGGTAACAGGAAAGAGAATAAAGATGATGTTTCTCAGGAAGTAAATACCAGCTTCACCTCTAGATTTCAGAAAAGTAAATGTACTTATTGTAGTAAGCTTGGTCATACTACGGAGAAATGTTTCAGGAGACAGCGTGATGTGAACAAAAAGGAGTCTTTAAATATTCAGTCAATTGGTCTAGTGTCCACCCTTGAGAGTTCCCATAATTCTTTAACTGAGTTAATTGAACCTGCTTTGAGGGGTAACTTAAATTCTCATGATGGAGCTCCTCTTTTGAGCAGTAACGTGGGTGACACTCTCAAGAGTTCATGTGCTAATTTCCTGTCTGATGATTTTGTCAGTCCTCTGGACAGTAATGACAGGAAATCAGTTAAAATATATCGTGATACAGGTGCTTGCCAATCCCTTATGCTGACCAGTTTTCTAGGCTCTAATGTTAATTCCTCTGATGAAACTGTAATCTTACAAGGTGTAGGGAATAATTACTTCTCTGTCCCTCTGTGCAGAGTGAATTTAGAGTCTGGTTTTGTTAATGGTTCCGTTATGGTTGGGTTGGTTGAGACACTCCCAATGTCAGGTGTAACTTTCTTACTTGGAAATGATATTGGTGGAAGTCAAGTGTGTCCAGCTCCTCAGTTGTCTAGTGAGCCAGTGGCTGCGACCCAGGATTGTGATGTCCCTGATGTGTTCCCTGCATGTGCTGTCACTAGGGCTAAGTCTAAAGTTACTGGTGATTTAGAGGATAATGATGATGATGATGTTATCCTAGCTGACACTTTTCTCGCTAATTTGGACCACTCACCAGATGAGGCAGTACCCCGTAGTGTTGATAATTTGTCTCGTCAAGAGTTGGTTGAGTTGCAGGTTGCTGACCCTGAGTTGAAAGGTCTAGCTAACTCTGCTTACAGTGAAGATGAGTCAGCCGGTGCTTCTACTTGTTATTATGTAAAGTCAGGAGTACTTATGAGGAAGTGGAGACCCCCAACAGCATCAGCCGACTGTGAATGGGAGGTTGTACATCAAGTTGTCATCCCTCGTGTTTGTAGGCAGGATATCATCAGAGTGGCTCATGATTCCAGTTTGGCAGGACACCTTGGAGTGAGGAAGACTGTGGCACGCATTTTGAAACACTTCTACTGGCCAGGTATCTTCAGGGATGTTTCCTGGTATTGTAAGTCTTGTCACACCTGTCAAGTTGTGGGGAAGTGTAATCAGACCGAAAAGGTTGCACCTCTAGTTCCCATTCCTCCTTTTGAGGCGCCATTCACCCGTGTGTTGGTGGATATTGTGGGCCCTCTTCCTAAGACTTCTTCAGGATTTTCTTATGTGTTAACCCTGATTGATATGGCTACTCTTTATCCTGAAGCCATTCCACTTAGAAATATCTCAGCAAAGAACGTGATTAAGGAAATGCTAGGGTTCTTCACAAAGTTTGGTCTGCCCAAGGAGGTACAGTCAGACAGGGGAAGTAATTTCATGTCAAATGTTTTCAAGCAGTCTCTGAAAGAGTTGGGCATCTCCCAGATCACGTCTTCAGCTTACCATCCCCAGACCCAAGGAGCGTTGGAGAGATATCATCAAACACTCAAATCGATGCTCAAGAAATACTGTTTGGAACATCAGAAAGACTGGGATAAAGGTCTTCCATTTGTTGTATTTGCCGCAAGAGAATCTCCAAATGAATCACTGGGCTTCTCACCTTTTGAACTACTGTTTGGCCATGAAGTAAGAGGACCCCTTAAGTTACTCAAGGAATGCTGGCTGTCGGAGGAAGATGACGTCAACCTGCTGGAGTATGTGATGAAGTTCAAAGAACGGCTGTCCACTGCTTTAGAGCTGGCGAGAGAGAATTTAGGAGTTGCTCAGGAGAAGATGAAGACTTGGTATGATAAGAAGTCCAGGTTACGCCACTTTCAGCCAGGAGATCAGGTTTTGATTCTGCTACCAGTTCATGGGCAACCTCTTCAAGCCAAGTTTAATGGTCCTTATTTCGTGGAGAAGAAACTCAGTGATGTCAACTATGTCATCGCCACACCAGATCGTAGAAAGAACAAGCAACTATGTCACATCAACATGCTAAAGTTATATCACAGGCGGGACGAAAATAATCCAGTCTGCACTGTAGCTGTTCCACCCGAGTCTGCAAGTGAAGCTCTCCCATGCAGTATGAGCCTGAGTGATAGTTTGGGGAAGAATCCTGATATCATGAATGATCTCCAGACTAAGCTTTCTTATCTACCTCCCGAGGAAAGGCAGGAGTTTTCGGTATTACTGCAGGAGTACCCGCAAGTGTTCCGTGCCACTCCAGGTAGAACCACTGTGTTGATGCATGATGTCGATGTTGGAGACGCAAAGCCAATTAAATTGCCTCCTTACTGTGTGAACCCAGTGAAAGTTCCTCTCATCCAGAAGGAGCTTGACCACCTGTTGGACCACAAGATGATTGAGCCCTGTCAGAGCGAGTGGAGTTCTCCTGTCACTCTAGTCCCTAAGCCAGGTGGGTCACAGCGGCTTTGCATCGACTACAGACGTGTTAATCAGATAACCAAAACAGACACTTACCCTCTCCCTCGCGTGGAAGATTGCATAGACAAGATCGGAAAGGCTAGGTACATAAGTAAGTTTGATTTGTTAAAGGGATACTGGCAAGTACCTATGACTGAACGTGCTAGGGAGATCTCATGTTTTGTAACACTAGGAAAGAAAATGTTATTGCAGATTGCTTATCTAGACTTTAGACAGATTGTTTTAGAGTAATAAGAAATTTCCTTTGTAAATTTCTTTTTCTTTGTGGGGAGGTGTTACATAGCCTATGATTTCATCATCCTTTGTGTAATTTTAATGCACAGTATGCTGCATGTTTGATCACGAGCGTGTTCTGCCTCAGTCCCCCCCTTCTACCGTTATAGTAGAGTAAGTCGTCCTTTCTGTTGTTCAGAGCGGGATTGTCAGCTCTTTGTCCCCATGGCTTCATTTGCGCGTCCTTCTTACAAGTTGTCTCAAGCTCTGCTGGCCCCTATATAATGAGCTCAGTCTCTACATCATTGCCACTTAGATCTACTCCTCATTTTGTTCACATCTCTGTCCTCCCCTGTACAGTTATTGTTGTGAGTGCTCAGGAAGTCTCCAACCATCTAGCAACTGTGTAATTTGAGTATACCTGTTGTTGCATTTTTTCTTGTTCTGTGTAGCATAGGGTTAATTCTTAGGCCTACTGAGGTTTTTTGTGATTTATGTAAAGGTTCTTTTTGTCAGTCATTTTTGATAATATTTTGTATCTGTAATAATTTATCTTGCATTAACTGAGCATTACCCAGTGTATTTTCATTTTATCAGGGCTGACTTAGATAAATTTACTCATGCTAATTTCGTGTTAATAGAGGCTATTGCAGTTAACCATATATTTAACCTGTTTTTTGCCATTACATTATCCTTATGAGCCCTGAATGTTTTGTTGTTAGTTTGAGCATTAAACTTTAACTTGTAATTTTCCTAACTCTTTTGTTTTGAACCTGGAACTTTACGGGACAGTAGTGATTTTTAGTATTCTCACTTAAAGTGTACATTATCTTTCTCTGTTCCGTAACAATATATATATATATATATATATATATATATATATATATATATATATATATATATATATATATATATATATATTAATCATCATCATCATCATCAGCCGTTTGAGTGTCCACTGCAGGATTAGCCTATTCCGACTGATGTCGGGACGACACAGCCTATGTATCTCTACCTAGTGTCTTAGGCTGTCTGGTAGAGATTGTATGTAGGATGAAAAATACTTGTAAGTGTAATTGTAGTGGCTCTGGATGTGCGTGAAGTCTGTGAACTAATGTAATCGGCCTGCGCAAGCCGCCTGGGTGCAAGCATACTTTATAGCAGTGGTACTCAACTGGCAATGAGCTTTTGTGTAGACCTCAGCACACTAGCTGCTAGTGGAATGGGTTGTTACTTCTAGAATAAATGTACAATGATTTATTTTATTTTTTTGAAAGAAATGATTTTTGTAGTTTATTCTCATCAACGATTTAGACAAAAAAAATCCATATAGCTTGAAGTAAATTGTAATGTGTGTTCTTATATATTTCTAATTATCACATGTTGAATTAAGACTTTCATCTGGACCCTTGCTACATAGGAAGCTGTATGTCTGGACCTTGACACATAGTAGTTGAGTACCCCTACTTTATAGTATGCGACACTGGTTCAACCACAGCACCCCTTATGTCCGCCAAAGCAGTACGTGGCCGGAAGAACGCTCCCAATATATATATATATATATATATATTATTTTCCATGCTACTGTCAACTACTGCCTCACATGCTGGAACTTCCCCACTTGCTAATAATGGATGTCTCAGATTTAACTCTTTCATGGTCGAGACAACTCTAGCACTTCAATTCAGCTTACACTACACGGTATGATTCAGCTACGAGTGAGTCATGGAAGCCTGAGAGTTAATACAGTCACCATTAACCCTCTCAGAGCTGGGACAACCAATATAGTATATTCCAGCGAAGGGTTAGAGTACTGTATTTGCCCTGAGTACTTTGGTTTTGTCACTTTTAGCCCTCTCATCGTAAGAACAATTTCTAGTATTCCATTTCAGCTAATATTGGAGACTGTTAGTAGACTAAGCATGAGTCATGGGGACCTGAGTACTAATACTGTCACCACAACCGCTGAAGATCCGGACAACTCTAGTACTTTATTCGAAATGGCTTTTATTCAGCTGTGAGTGAGTCATAGGAGCGACAGTGTTTTATTCTCACTATTAATGCTGTTATGATCGGGAAGTCTTGTATTATACTTCAGCTAACGTTAGATCACTTCATTCACCTATGGTTTAGTCAGAGGCCATCAGGTAATTTATTAATTTTTATACCCATATGTATTTTTATTTTATGCAAGGAAGACGGAACCGAAGGCCAGAAGCTCGTAAAATTGTTCCTTCCAACAAAAAACAAAAACAAGACAACAGATAGCCAAATTCAAGATCTCGTCATTTTGAGATGCCTGGACACACTGCGTTTGAAAGATTGGTGATCATATGCAGTATGAAAGATTGGTGATCATATGCAGTAGGAAATACAGATAGGGGAAGACAGCTCCAGAATGACCTGTTGCATACATGAAGGACTGGGAGTACCGATCAGCTCTTACGTTAGAGAGTTGGACAGAAAAGGGATGACAGTTCGTTACTAGACGAGTGCTACGCACCAGCCATAGTGGTGGAGTGATGCAAGTAGACTGTTCAGAGGAACAATGACCACTGAAGTTACTGTACCATACGATGTTGTTATACATTTGGGTCACCTTACTTTTGTAATAAGTATATAATGGAAGTATAATGTTTATTTAAATATGAGCGGTCAAATAATATTTGGCATCTTCACAATGATGTTGCCACTTTCATATACTCATGCTAACGTTAAGCATTTTTATTAAGCTTATGCAGTGAAGGTGTTAAATATTTTACAATGTTTCCTTCAATATAATGGTGTCTATTACATTTCATTCATGTACTGACATTATGTTTTTCAGTATCTACTATGCGTTGTTGTGACGGTGGTAACAGCTGGTGTCATTGAATGAAAACAATAAAACTGGGTGATTAACCCTAGAAGGGTAATGTGGGGTCTCAGAGACCCCAGTCCCCGAAATTCAATTTTAAAAAATATGAGTATAAGGTCTTCAGATCTGTCCATCTCATTGCCTTCCTGCCTAGTGATGCTCTTCATGGGGATGATGGGGTCATAGCTGTACCTGGCTCTGATTTTGCTCTATAGAGCCATTGGGGTATGTTAGACCCCAGGTTACCTATAATGTAACCTCAGTTGAGCCCTCTTGTGATTTTTTTATTTCAGTTTGCTGTCTTTCTCCTTTTGTATACAGAGGGTCCCAACATCGGTCTACTGCAGACCACTCAAGGAATCATGATATTGCTTTTCAATTTTGCAAGATTTAATTTTAAAAATTTTATACCTAAAATTTAACAATTTTTGTATAAACGTTAAAAAAATATATATATTTTTCGATTAAACTTTATTTTTTCTGGCCCTATTTACAGATAAGGGGTTGAATTATTTGTGTATTGTAGCATTTTGAAATATCTCAAACGGAAGTTTTTTTTTGTTTTCTGTGGGGTCTGTCAGACCCCACGTTACCTAATATAGTAACAAAATCAAGATTACCTTACAAGGGTTAAAGAAGCACACGTCGGACAATGTTTTTTTTTTTCTTTTTTAATGTTATCAAGTACAAATATACAGCATAGAAAATATATATACAATTGAAAGAAGGCACATACTGGTCATATATTTAAAACAAAATACAGGCAAACACAAATTCACACAGACTGTGTATGAAAACTTCTCCCACAAGTTCAACCTCGTAATCTATAGAATAACATACTTTAGAACATATATTAATATTTATACTCACTCAGGCTTATATATACTGTACGTATATATATATATATATATATATATATATATATATATATATATATATATATATATATATATATATATATATATATATGAGGGCACAAACACACACACACACACACACACACAGTGTTCGGCATTTTGTATTCCTGTTGCCTCTTCAGCTTTTCTATCTCCATGGACTTCGAAAATAATAATGGTCTTTCGAATTTGAAACACACGACATTGATGCCACTGATCAGTGACCAGATGAAGTTACCATATTCAGTAGCGACGGAGTCACCTAACAGGTTTTCCAGTGGCAACCGAACCAGGAAAGGCAAAATACACTTGTTACTGATAGTGTAGTTCTTTTACCTCACCAGTGTACTTTGTGATATGATGTGCCTTGATGTGATTTGGGTGCCAGTGATGTACACAACTTATTATTACATCTGTGGTTTCCATTGAAGGAGAGCGATACTAGATGATATTATATTTATGATAGCTGACACGCAGTAGTATTTATCTACTTACTTTAATGAAGACTGACGACGGGAATGAAAAAAAAAAAAAACTGTAGGCACCATAACAATAAATACCCTTACTGAAATTTTCAACTTCTTGACTTACCACCAGTCCATTAATAACTGGAAGAAAGCATCCATCATCGCTGTATTCAAACCAGGAAAATCTCCCAGTGGTCACGCATTACAGAGACCAGGGGCCGGATACTCAAAACGAGCCTTTTGCCACGGCGCCAGTTGATGAATGGCACCTTTTTGTACGGCAGGTCAAAGGCGCCGTTGGGAACACACCTGACTCCCATACTCAAACAATTTTAAAGGTGCCGCTGGTGTGCCTTTCCGTGAAAAGGCAACTTTCCCTCAGTGGGCGCCGTTTGATACCCCAGCCAATCACAGCAGCGTTAAAAAAATACTCTTAGGAAGTGTCTGCCAATCGCAAAGCAGCATTTCCTCTCAGCTGACGGACATAAACAAAAAAATAAGTGAGGATGCAACACAGTAGTCCCGACATATTTCCGTTTTCGTAGTGATATTTTGTGGGAATTGCGAATAAACATAAGCTGGGATGCAATCGCACTAACTTCAGAGTTTTATGAGGGACCTAGAACTCACTGCACAAAATAAAGATACGGTCTATTCATGTGTGTACAGTACCGAGGATGAGATGGAGGGTTGGGGTGGAGAGGTATATGAGAGAGGGGTGTGTGAGTTGGGAGCAGGGGAGTGAAATGGCGGGGGACAGGGCGACTTGGAGGCGATTTGTTTGTGGCCACCCCAAACGGGATTGAGGCGTCTGGCAATAGATAGACAGATAGATAGGGACTTCGTGCTACCTGTGAATTTATGAAATCCCCCTGGGGGTAGGGGGGTTTTTCAAGAATACTCCCCCAGTATCCCTGCTTGTCGTAAAAGGCGACTAAAAGGGTTGGCGGAGGGTTAGTGCCCCTCCCCGGAAAACAACTAACTAAAAAAACAAACAATAAGCCTCGGACAAGGACTGACCAAACGATGATGACCCAGGACCGGACAAAGGACTTGGTAATGGGTACTTGGAATGTAAGAGGAGCGAATGATGAGGTGAAAGAGAGAGAGATTGTCCAGGTGCTTGAGGGTGCGAAAGTGGATGTATGTGGAATAACTGAAACAAAATGGAGAGGAGAAAGTGTGAGAGACTGGGAGTATGGATGGGGTATATGCGCAGGAGTAGGTGTCAATGAGAGGGCGAAGGAAGGAGTATGTATAGTTGTGAGTAAATGATGGAAGAAGAGCATAAGACAGTATGGATCAGTTGGGTCAAGGATTGTGTGGGTAAAGTTGAAAGTTGGAATACAAATGTAGCGATTGTGTGTGTGTGTGTGTGCGCCAACGCAAGATCGTGCTAGAAGAGTGAGAGAAGAGTTCTGGACAAATGTAGAAGTGTGCATGGAAAAGTTTGGAAGGAATGAGAGAGTGTTTTTGATTGGTGATATGAATGGTAAAGTTGGGAATGTGAAGGTGGATGGAATAGTTGGTGAGTGGGGTGTGCCTGCTGAGATAGATGAGAATGGGAGTGCGTTAGTGGACATTTGTGCTGGGAGGGGGTTGGTGGTAGTCAATACCCTCTTCAGGCATAAAATGATCCACAGGTATACATGGCGAGTAATGAGAAGGGTGGGTGGTGAACTGAATGAAAGGAAGGCAATGATTGATTATGTGTGTGTGGATGAAAGGATGCGAAGATGTGTAATGGATGCAAGAGTTTATAGAGGTTGGGGGAGTGGACTTTCTGACCACTACTTGGTGGTGGCCAGAATCAAGGTCCAATTAGAATGGAGAAATAGAAGAAGGGAAAGACGAGAGGAAGGAGTAGTTGCAAGGAGAGTGGAAAGGTTACAAGAGGATGAGAAAAAGGCAGAGTATAAGAGAGAAGTGGAGGAACGATTGGGCAAATATGAATTGGAGCAGATGGGAGACGTGCAAGGTGTGTGTAGCATATTTACAGAAGAAATATGTGCAGCATGTAATGCGGTGTGTCGAAGGAAGAGAAGACAGAGGGGGGTGCAAGGAACAGCGTGGTGGACAGAAGAGGTGAAACAGGCTGTGGCACAAAAAAAGAAAGCATACAATGAATGGATGAGAAATAGGGGCGTGGAAGAAGTTGAGAGGCGGAAGAGAGAGTTATATGTAGAAAGAAAGAGAGAGGTGAAAAGATTAGTAAGAGAGAGTAAGAAGAGAGTGGATGAGGAATTTGGAAGGAATTTGAGTGTAAAGTGGAGGGACTGTAAGAAAATGTTCTGGAAAGAGGTGAAAAGAGTAAGACAGGGTGGAAGTGAAGTTAGCAGGGGAGTGAAAGAAAAAATGGTAGATTACTAGTGGAGAAGGGAGAAAAAGTGAGCAGATGGAGAGAGCACTTTGAGGAATTGTTGAACGTAGAGGATGGAAGTAATGCGAGTATAAGTGGCTGGGGAATGGCTGGGAGAAGGAGGGAGGTGAGAAGAGAGGAAGAAATCAGTAGGATAGAAGTTGTGGAAGCAATGAAGAAAGTTAAATCTGGGGAAGCCCCAGGAATTGATGGGGTGTGTGGTGAAATGCTGAAGCATGGGGAAGAGATAGTAGTAGAATGGATGTGGAAGATGTGCAGATTAGCCTGGGAGGAAGGTAGAGTCCCGGAGGATTGGAAGTCAGGTATAATTATTCCCTTGTACAAAGGAAAAGGGGAAAAGAAGTGTGTGGCAATCATAGGGGCATTTCTCTTCTTAGTATAATAGGAAAAGTGTATGGTAGGATACTTATTGACAGAGAGAAAGAACAGAGAAACAAGTTGGAGAAGAACAGGGAGGCTTTAGGAATGGAAGAGGTTGTGTAGATCAGATATTCATTCTTAGATCTTTAGTGGAAAAGTTTCTAGAGAAGGGAAAGAAGTTGTATGCGGCTTTCATGGATTTGGAGAAAGCATATGACAGGGTGGATAGACAAGGATTGTGGAAAGTGTTAAGAATATATGGAGTAGATGGGAAGTTGTTGAATGCTGTGAAGAGTATGTACGATGGTGCGAAGGCTGCAGTGCGTGTGGATGGTGAACTAAGTGAATTTTTCTCTTTGAAAGTTGGGTTGAAACAGGGATGTGTCATGCCTCCATGGTTGTTCAATCTGTACATGGATGGGGTAATAAAAGAGGTACAAGGTAGGGTAGTGGATGTTGGAGTGGCCCTGGTGAGAGAGGATAGTGTCTGGAAACTCCCTGTACTGTTGTTTGCAGATGATACTGTGTTGTTGAGTGAAGACGAAGGGGAGCTGCAAGGCTTGGTGGATGAGTTTGGGAGAGTGTGTAAGAAACGGAATCTGAAGGTGAATGTAGGGAAGAGTAAAGTGATGGTCTTTGAGAGAGGTGAAGTCAGTGAATGTACAATGAGGTTGGATGGTGAGGAATTGGAAAATGTGAGTACGTTTAAGTACTTGGGTAGTGTGATGAGTAAGGATGGAGGTTTGGAGGGTGAATTGCTTGAAAGGGTACAGCAGGGAAGAAAGGTTGCTGGTTCTTTGAAAGCAGTGATAAGAAACAGGGAAGTGAGCATGGAAGTGAAAAAGTTACATGACAGTATTGTGATACCAACTCTAACGTACGGAAGTGAAGCTTGGACGTTGTTGGAAGGACACAAGTCAAGAGTGAGAGAAGTGGAAATGAGTTATTTAAGAGGAGGCTGTGGAATCACATGGAGAGATAGGCTGACGAATGAGGATATAAAGGAACGGTGATGTGGATGTGATAGGGAGCGTTATGAGGAACACACTGAGGTGGTTTGGCCATGTGGAGAGGATGGAGGGTGAAAGACTGACGAAGAGAGTGTATGTGAGTGAGGTGGAGGGGGGAAGAGGGAGGGGGAGGCCGAGGATGAGATGGAGGGATGGGGTGGAGAGGTATATGAGAGAGGGAGGTGTGAGTTGGGAGCAGGGCAGTGAAATGGCGGGGGACAGGGCGACTTGGAGGCGATTTGTTTGTGGCCACCCCAAACGGGATTGAGGCGTCTGGCAATAGAGAGATAGATAGATAGATAGTTTAAATTAGGATAGTTTAACAAAGGTTAGGGTAAGACAATCGAGGTTAAGTTTAGTTTAGGCTAGGTTAGTTAGGTTAGGTTAATTTAGATGAACGATTAACAACTTAGCATCTTTATACATTAAATTTAACCTACCCTAACCTACCTTAACCTCGATTATCCCAGCCTAACCTAACTACAGCCCAAGTTAACCTAACCTAAACTTAGCCTCAATTATCCAAGCCTAACTTAACTGCAGCCTATATTATACTAACCCTAATTGGGCCATCCTAATTTTAACTCATTTCATGAATTCCCTAGGGATTTCATGAAATCACTGGTTAAACAAATCCCCTGAAACAAGTAAATATAACAAGGCATTTGTCAGGCCAGTATTCCTCTTCTCTAAGCAAGATAAGTAGTTGCTATTTCATTTCCTAGACCTACTGGTGGAACAACAGCTGCTGTCCCAGGGAGAGAAATTAGGGTAAAGATGGGAGAAACACCAGCATTATTGCATTTCAGTTTCAAGCCAAATTTTTCTTGATTTTGTCTCTCTTGTAGTGTATAGACCAAACCACAACAGCAGATATGTCTCATCACATGCACAACATTCTCATAAAGCTATATTTTTCCTGTCATAAATGATTAAGAATAATTAGGTTTAGTAAGTTTAGGCTGAGTTCAGTTGGTATAACATAGGAAATCTGAGGGGAAAAATTTGTAGTTTTGGACAACAAACCTTAATACAACCTACCAATATCCTAAACTGGCCTATCATAACCTTGGCTATCCAAATCTTACCTACTGTATTCAAAGCATAATTGTAGGGAAACCCGTTGTGGGTGGATTTTCCGCTGTTGCATGTTACTGTAGTGGGCCTTTGCACCTCCAGGTTAGGTGCCATACCCTTAACACAATGAGGATGTGGTTTAATGACCAAGGGATATTATAGGGGAATGGTGACTGACCAAATAAAAATAAAAAAAACACCTGTGCTACCCAAACCAAAGTTAGACTACTATAATCTTCATTCCTAACCACATACTTCACAGTACTCAGCAACCACAGCAACAAAAAAAACAGTAGCTAGGCTATAGCCTATAATGTTACAGGAAATCTGATAAAATAGTCATTTTATGAAATCACTAGTCAGTCTGTGAAATGGATTTTTAGACCAGGATGGTTTTGGTTAAAATCAGGTCAGGTTTGGTTAAATATGGCTAAGTTGGATTAGATCAGATTAATTTAGATTATGCTTTGTGCAACTTATCATAACCTACTATAATATAGACTACTATAATCTTCATTCCTAACCACATACTTCACAGTACTCAGCAACCACAGCAACAAAAAAAACAGTAGCTAGGCTATAGCCTATAATGTTACAGGAAATCTGTGAAAATAGTCATTTTATGAAATCACTAGTCAGTCTGTGAAATGGATTTTTAGACCAGGATGGTTTTGGTTAAAATCAGGTCAGGTTTGGTTAAATATGGCTAAGTTGGATTAGATCAGATTAATTTAGATTATGCTTTGTGCAACTTATCATAACCTAGTCATAACTTTTATTAAACAAACCTATACTAACCAAACCTATTATTAACATTACCTAACCTAACCTAACCCAACCCTTCTTAAATATTGTAATTTAACCTCACCCAGCTACAACCTTCATTTATACTAATATAACCATGATCAACCTAAGTTAAAATCCACTTCACAAACTGACTAGGGTTTCATAAAATTACATTTTCGTAAAATTTCATTCCACATTCCCTGGAATATAAAATTTACCTGAAACTAGGCAACCTAACTTAGATCAGTAACTGTTAGGGTGAAAACTGAATATATCCAAATACTATTCACTGAAGTACTGCAATACCTCTAGCTGAAGCTAGTGGTTTAGGCTTACTCTAGGAGCGACTGATCCAACAGAAATCACACTGAATTGTTAATATATTGCTGAATGTAAATACCTATATGCACTGAGCAAACAACTGTAACAATAGATACACGTTGGTGCAGCATGAATTATGGCAACATGTATTGAAGAAACAGCATTAAACAGTGTGTGCTTCTACCGCAAAGTTGGCTACATCCACATACTGTACCACACATACTCCCCAGTTACGTCATTATTACTTGAATATGATATCTTGCTACCCAGTAACTACTTTTGACGCAAACCATTCCACTCCAAATAAGGTAATGAGGCAGTATTTCATCTAAATACGAGCGAGGAGCATCGCACACATCATCCACGACTTGTTGTTGTTGTTCAGGAAAGGCGCCTTTCAATCGCTAGGGCTCCCACGACCCTGCCGGTCCTATATGGCGCTAACGAACCATGTTTTCCAATATGGCCGCACACAGCTGAGCTTTTGAGTATGCGCCTTTCATGAAAAGGCAATGTGTAATGGAGCCTTTGGCACAAAAGGCGCCGTTAAACGTTTTGAGTATCCGGCCCCAGTATCGGTGTTTTGCCCACCATCCTAAAATCATGGAAAGATCAAAGAACACCATACCACACATCCATTTATCTGATTGCCAGCATGAAATCACCGACCATGTGTCCAAATATCCTTAATGGCTTCGGCAGAAGCAATCACCATTGTGAATTGCCTATGTACATAAGAACATACAAATATAGGCAGTCTGGGACACAGACACTAATGAAAATGATAAAAGATGTAAGGTCAAGATGAAGGTGATGGCAGACGAAATGAGGCACTTAACCATTATACTCACACCACATCTTTCAGACCTTTGAAGCTATGGCAGGTTTTTCACTCAATACCCAAGAATACAAGGCCACTGCAGGTTACCAAAGGTAACTCCCCTAGGTGTAACACAGGTAACTCTATATATATCCAAACCATCATCCATGGATGACACTTGGGTCATGTGCTGGAAGCAGGATTCGTTTCCCGGTGGTAAGGGGCCAGCAGCTATGCAGCCAATGGCGCTGAACACTCAGCCACCATGGCGGTGTTCCACAGGGCTCAGTCCTTTCACTCTCACTATTAGTCTCCATGTCCTGGCAACTGCTTCCGCTTTAGTAACGGTACTGTCCGATGCTGATGATATTGCAACAGTTTCACAATACTCAAAGTTCAAACAGTAAGTAGAAGCTCGGCTAACTTGTAATTATGTTGTGTAGAATATTTGTTCAGACATAACAGAATGACTTTCTCACCAGTCAAATCAACCATAACCTCTTCATTCCAGACATACATGAATCACAGACACGTCATCAAGTGTCTCTCCTTAACCTACCACTCCCACTGGAAAGACATCTCAAACTACTACGACTTAACATGGACATACACACATGACATGTTCTCAGCAAACAAGACAGTAACATTAGAGCAGAGGCATTTCGTACACTCACAGCCTTGAATACACTTACATGCAATACCGCTGGACGGAAGAAAGACCCCTGAAGACTTTCTATAAATATTGCATCAGCATAACGGTGAATTATGCAAACCTATGCTGGGCTCAAATCATAACCACCACAAGCACAGATAAGATTAACACACACACACACATACATACACCGAGGCACCGAGAGAGAGCGGACGCATCGTCGACACCGCTCTATACCTGGCCAACTTGGCCAGCGGCATTACCTAAATATCTTTATATGAGTCAAGCTCTGTACAAGGTTAGACTAACTGGTGTTCTAATATAAAAAAAAAGATGTTTTAAGTAAGACTTAGTCAAACAGAAAAGTAAACAAGCAGCGCAAGAATGCGCACAACCAGCTGATCGTTGTTTAGTCTACAATCTGCCCCAGGGAATGTAAGTACTATATGCGCTATTAGTATGCAAAATGACCACATACTTTAGTAAAGCAAATTTGGAAAAGAAAAGGGATAAAGGTAGAAAGCAGGATGATGATTTCTACCAAGAACTGGTTCAAATGGAGACTCACAACAAACTGGTTGAAAGAGTACATAGGTTAAATATGGCTTTTCAGAATGAGATTGATGAAATTAAGAAACAGATGCACTTGCAAAAGGAAGAAATAGAAAAATTAGGAAAGGAAGTCAACAAGAAAGACACAACCATAAATGAGCTGACAGTTGAAGTGGGTACACATAGGAGGAAAATTAGTGAAATGGCAAGTACAGTAGTCAATCACGAGAGTATTGTGGAAGAGTTCAAAAATGATACAGAGACAATTAGGCAAGTGAGCAGTCTGATAGATCAGAGCAGTGATACTGAGAAGATAACACAGGTGAATGAAGCTGTGCAAAGCTACAAGAATGATGTGGAAACCACTCATGCTGAAATGGTGAAAGTAAAGAAAGACTTGGAAACAAGGGTGGAAGAAAAAAGCATTAAAAAGGAAGTGAAAAGAATAATCCAAAACAATCCTAAGTTAGTCAGAGATTCAGTAGATTTTAATAAATCTATAGTAATCACTGCTATGGAAGAGGAAGATGTAAAAAACAAGATCTCAAGAAACAAAAAGGAGATGGCAAATGTAATGAGCATATTGAAAGAAGTATCAGAGGAAATCTGTAGTAAAGACATAGAGGAAAACAAAAGGTTAGGGAAATACGAGAAAAAGCAAGTCAAGACCCCTAAAGGTAACTTTCCAGAGTGTAAACACCGTGGAGGAGATACTAAAAAATGGAAAGAACCTTATGGAAAAAGAGGAGTTAAAAATGTATGGATAAAAAGATGCCTAACACAAGAGGAACTGGAATTACTGAAAGAGAAGAGGGAGGAAGCAAAAACAAAAAATGAGGGAAGATCAGAGGAGGAGAAGAATACATTTTTTTTTACAAAGTAATTGGATTGCAGGTATGAAAGTGGTACATAAACAGGAGGGAATAAAAAGGAGGAAGGTAGTAGAACCAAATCATGATAGGTATATAAATAAGATGATTAAGTTGATGTACTCAAATGTGGATGGAATGGTACCTAAATTATTAGAGATGAATGATTATGTCAGAGAAAAGGAACCACATATAATATACCTAACTGAAACAAAATTAACACCAAGGATATCGAATGACATACTAAACTTAGAGGAATATAATATATGGAGAAGAGAGAGGAACTTAAAAAAAGGAGGAGGAATTATAATATTAACTAAGAAAAATCTAAAAGTCAAAGAAATAGAATTAGATATACCCTCACAAGTAGAACTGATTGCAGTAGAGATAAATACATCTGAAGGGAAAGTAATTGTAGCCAATTTGTACATGCCACCCACATCAAACACATGGGAAAGAGACGAATATGAGGACCTGGCGGAAAGTACAATTCAGAGTTTAAGAGCATTACTACATAAAATGGAAGAAAAAGCGAAAAGAATTATACTAACTGGAGATTTTAATACAAATATAAATTGGAATACTCTAGATATAATAAGCCAAGAAAGCTGTTGGGACCAAAAGCTCCTGGATCTTGTGCAAGAGGTTTTCCTAACGCAACATGTGAGGGAAACCACCAGAAAAAGAGGACTCGATGTGCGCTCAATGCTAGGTCGCATATTTACTAGGCAAGAAAACGATGTTGACAATTTAATATAGCACCCTCCATTCGGCAAAAGCGACCATGCAGTACTAAATTGCAATTTCAGGATTGCACATGACACAGATAACAGCAATGAAAGTTACAAAAAAAAGAAACTAAACTATATAAAGGGAAAGTATCATGACCTAAAGAAGTACTTCTTAGAAACTGCTTGGGAAAAGGAGCTTAGAGGACAAGATTTAAATGCTGCATATGAAAAATTCTGTGAACTTTATGAAATAGAAGTCCAGAAGTACATCCCACAGCACAAAGAAGCAGAAAAGAAAATAAAGAAATGGTTCAAAATAGAATGTAAAAAATCAAAAGAAAAAAGAGATTTGTTGTGGAATAGATACAGAAGACACAATAGTGAAACGGCATATAATAATTACAAACAGGCAAGAAACGATTATACAAGAATAAGGAGGAAGCCCAAAAACAGTTTGAGGAGGATATCATAAATAAATGTAGTGATCAACCAAAGCTATTTTACAGCTATATCAGAAGCAAAACCAAAGTAAAAGATAAAATACAATCCATTACGGACGATGGAATCACCTATACACAAGAGAAGGATATTTGTGAAGCACTAAACAAGAATTTCCAATCAGTTTTTACAGAGGAAAAAAATGTTGAGAGGGATTATGTGGAACATGCATGCCCACAAATACTACCAGATATACAAACATCAGAAAAAGAAATACAGGAGGAGCTAAGTAAACTAGACAAAGGAAAAGCAAATGATCCTGGTGAAATTTCATGTTGGGTACTACATGAATGTGCAAAGGAGTTAAGTAAATCATTATTTTTAATTTTCAAGAAATCCTTGAGTCAAGGTAAACTACCTGATATTTGGAAGAAAGCAAAAATTGTTCTCTTATTCAAGAAAGGGAATAGACAAAATTCACTTAACTACCGACCAGTATCACTAACCAGTGTTGTAAGCAAGGTATTAGAATAGCTTATAAGAAAAGCTTGGGTAAATCACCTAGAAGAACAGAGTATGATAACAGAAAGACAGTTTGGTTCCAGAAAAGGAAAATCATGTGTTACTAATCTGTTGAGCTATTATGACAGAGTAACAGACATATTACAGGAAAGAGAAAGATGGGTGGACAGTATATATTTAGATTTCAAGAAAGCATTTGACACAGTACCACACCAAAGACTTTTATAGAAACTGTACCATCAAGGAGGAATTCGGGGCAAACTGTATTGTTGGATGCAAGATTTTCTCATGAAAAGAAAAATGAGAACAGTACTAAGGGGAAATTACTCATCATGGAAGGAAGTGACTAGTGGAGATACCACAGGGCTCAGTGCTGGCAACACTCATGTTTCTAGTGTATATAAATGATATAGACAGTAACACTGGAAATGAAAGCTATCTAAATACGTTTGCAGATGATGCAAAAATACAAAGGAGAATTACTAACACAGACTCTTGTAAAGAGCTACAAGAAGAATTAAATAAACTTCATGAATGGAGTAATACATGGCAAATGGAATTCATTGTGGACAAGTGTCATGTAATCAAGTTTGGTAAAAGTGGAAAAAGACCTGATTGGGATTATTCATTAGGAAATAAAACCCTACACACATCAGATAGAGAGAAGGACCTATCAATAACAGACTATCTCCAGCTGACAACATCAGTGAGAAGGTACGGAACATGTAGCCTATACACTACTTGCCAATATGAGAATAGCGTTTACATACATAAAGGAAGACATGTTAAGAATGATAATAACATCATTCATCAGACCAACCCTGGAGTATGCATCAGTAGTCTGGAGTCCTCATCTCAAAAAATACATAGACAAGATTGAAAAAGTTCAAAGGGCTGCTACAAGATGGGTACCAAGCCAAAGGGATCTAAGCTACGAAGAAAGACTAAATAAACTGAATCTACCAACACTAGAGGAGAGAAGGAAAAGAGGTGACATGATTATGCTATATAAATACATATCAGGGAAGGAGAAAATAGACATTTAATGTTTACTTAACGTATGGGGAAGCATCAGCAAGAGGACACTGCATATAACTGCATAAAAAGAGAGGTGATAAAGACGTAAGAAAATTTAGTTTCCCAAATAGAGCAACTGATCAGTGGAATGCACTACCGAATGAAATAGTGTGTGCCAAAACAATTCACAAATTTAAGGATATGTACGATAAATATGGTTTAAGACATGGGACAGTACGAGCTTGACTCATTCCTGTAAAGATACAATTAGGTAAGAACACACACACACACACACACACACACACGCACACACACACAGCCTTAATAATGATAACAGGATGCACATAGGCCGTACGTATACCGGAACAGTACATTACTTCCATCAGAAACTCATTGATCGAAGTATTATACTGCCAGGGTCGTATGCCGCAGGACATTGCTGGACAATAGGTAAAATTCAGGGTATATATGACACAAAAACAAAGTTTAAAGGCATACAACAAAGAAAAGATAAAATGGAGTAAAAAGTACTAGAGCATAAAATGAAATCGGGCTTTATCCAAATAAGAGAGGGTGCCTGCTCCCAAATAATAGGCATCAACCCTAAGCATTGAGGGAAGGGAGACTAATTCATTACTCATCGATACTAGGAGAGGCACTTAGGGCGTAGGTTTCCAAAACAGAGGGACAACATTAGCAAGTACCAGACAGTCAGATAAAACAAGCAATCCTTACAGAAAGGATGGGGGACACTCTTCTTCAAGTAACCATGAATGATAGTGTGTGGCCAATGCAGAGGTGATAATTATAAAACCGTCGCCCACTGGTGAGACAAGCCCTGGTAACTAAAGGAGCCTACCTTATTGCAGACTGTGCACATCCTGTTGACCCCACAACATAACAATATTTCTA
This sequence comes from Coenobita brevimanus, assembly GCF_032717465.1. Lineage (NCBI taxonomy): Eukaryota > Metazoa > Arthropoda > Malacostraca > Decapoda > Coenobitidae > Coenobita > Coenobita brevimanus. Next base: position 28,393,054 of record NC_137055.1, read on the forward strand.
AGACAATGTTGGACCTGTCCATCAATAAAGGAGCAAAAATCTGACAAGCCCAGCTGATCCTGAGGAGGAGATCTCAAGGCAGGAGTAGGGCAAGCTCTGCTACCTTAGCAGACAGATAATCTTGTTCATTCTTCGACACTAAAACATGGGCTCAACTCTACAAAACCTGCTTGATGACCACATTAGCCAGGGAGGAAAATACACTCTAATATGGATAAAACCAACAAATTTAACAAGTGTAACTCCAGTGAAGAAAGTGCACCTAGAGGATCTCTAGAGGAAAGTAAGTAAGATTGATGTCTGTTCTGCCGTAAAAACAGAGGAAATCCCCAGAAGGTTACCACCCAAACAGAATGAAAGGAAATAACACTAAAACCCATCCCCTCATCATTCTGTGCTAATAGGAATGTAGCTCTCATGGGGCGATGCATGTTCTAAAAAGAGAGAAAGAGGGAGTAACACCTGAGAGGGAAGTGAACTCTGTTTTTCCAGAAATGGATCTAGAGAATGACAAACAGAGGGAGAAGCCATTAGCCCACCCTCGGGATTGGATAGGGATAACCAGACAGGGAAGAGACAGAATGAACAGACATAACAGATTGCACTCTGTATCCATCAGGCTTTGAAAACCTTGGAGAAAATAAACAGAAGACTGGGGGTCTAGGGCAATCATGACACAGGAAACTGAGTAATGAAGACGGTAAAGATGATACCTACATCTAACCATCAGTGACTGGTGGCTCAAGTCCAAAGGAAGGGCAACAGTATCCTCCAAGAAACTTCAAATCGGAGACGACCTGAATGCAAAGGTCGCCCTGTGAGCATGAGTATGATTAACCAAATCCATCTCTCAGAGACCCAGTAGCATAAGTGAGTAACGCAAGTAAGGCGTTCATAAAATATAAGACCTAGAAACCATATCTCTTCTACACAAAGAGATTCTCTGACCATACAGATAAAGGTCTGGGTCTGGTTGAACCCTATGAAGAAAACAAAAATGCATAACCAATGTCTCCAAAAGAAAAACAGACCAAAGGTCTTAGTCCAAAAGGAAATTCAGTTTAGTGTCACCTGCAACTTTTTCTTGACTATGGACTCCTTAGATACGGTGACACAGATCGTCATTTACACAGAACCATGTGCACATCTCAAGAGCACATTTACACTGTTGATGACCATAGCAAAGAGGATGACACTAAGGACTCTCTTCTGAGGTACCCTCATCTTCAAGTGTACGTTCATTAAAAAGCAGTTTTCTCCCCCATACCCTTAAAAATAATCCAGATTAATCAAAAAATGTATATCAGAGGGTACTCAATGGCAGAGTCCAAAATCGTGAAGTGATTAAAAAAATGGCATGATGTCTGTCAGAGTCATGTGCTTTCTCCAGATCGAAGAACATGACCTGGTGTTGGTGGGCCCAAAAGGCCTCAAAGACAGAAGATTACAGGGAAAGAATTGCATCAGAGGCAGACAGTAGTATACAGAACCCATACCCAAGCAGCAATAAGTAGTCACTCCTCTGGATATACCACATGAGTCAAACATGCATCATCTTTTCCATCATCATCGTCATCATCCGGACCTCATTTCCCACCTTAGGTCATGGACAGGAGTAGCAACGTCCAGACAGCCAATGTTTGCCAGTTCAGTGGGCTATGCTTCCATTCACTCATGTTTCAAGCTGTCGAAATCCTAGCCCCATCAGATAGGCCAAAAAAATCTCACCACGTTCTGTAGCTTCACGTATGCCTATCTGATAGAGCCAATCCGAACGCTGTCAAGTTAAAAAGGGGTGCCAATTCCAAGTTATGTGCTTCTCCACACAAAATTAATCCTTCTAGTTTGGTCTCTTGTCAGTCCCTTAGCCTCATCAACTTCCATACCTGTCTCCCTCATGACTCATCCACCATATCCCTTCAGTTTCTTGGCAACCTCACCTTCTACCATCTTCAAATTTGCTCAGATGTACCTTTATCACTCTGTTCTTATCCATTCTCTTCACATGGCCATACCATCTCAGTACACTCTCTTCGATTCTGGTGTCCACAGATTTCCTCACTCTGCATCTTTCATGTATCACATTATTCCGTATCCCATCCACTCTTTGTACACATACATTCCTCAGCGGTTCCATCCCCACTGCTCTTACTCTTGACTTTTTATTTTCTTGCCACACCATAGTCTCACATCCGTATGTTAAAGTTGGCACTAGCACTCCTTCATGTAAGCATCACGCAGCTGGAACACTCAAGCCTCTGTTTCTTATCAAGGCCTTCATAGCACCAGCTACTTTCCTTCCTTGTGTCACTTTACTTTCGCCTTCTTTTGCACATATTCCTCTCTTTTCTATCACTGTACCCAGGCATTTGAACCCTCTCACCAATTCTAGTCTCTCTTGATTCCCTATAACATCACACTGGGAGCCACATTCTCACTCAATAACCGTCAGTTAACTCTTTTATGCATTTACTCCCAAGGCACAATACTCACAGATACCTACAAAACTCTGTACTAGTCTTCCAAGCTCTTGTCTGAAATTGCAAGTAGCACTGCATCATAAGCATGCAACAAACTTGAGATATTCCATCCATCACCATTAGATTCCAATGCCATACCTCTCTCCATTACTGGTGTTTTTACGTCTCTTATCACCCCATCCATATATATATATATATATATATATATATATATATATATATATATATATATATACTGAACAACCATGTGGACATCACAAAACCTTGTCGCACACCCACGTTCATTGTGAACCATTCAACTGGGTGCCAATTTACCCTTACACATGCTTCATTACCATCATAAAATCGCTTAACGGCACCTAGCAGCTTACCATCTACACTGTACATGCATAATACCTTCCACAATCCCTCTCTGTCTACTTTGTCGTATGCTTTTACCAAATCCTAAAATCCCATGAACACCTTCTTGTCCTTCTCACACACACCATCTCCACTATCTGTCTATCTATCTATCTACCTATATATTGCCAGACGCCATAATCCCGTATCAGGTGGCCACAAACAAATTGCCTTCCCCCTGTGGGTAGAAGAGTTTTCAAGAATACTCCACTAGTATCCCTGCTTGTCGTATGAGGCGACTAAAAGGGTTGGCGGAGGGTTAGTGCCCCTCCCCTGAAAACAGTTTACTAAAAAGACGAACAAGAAGCATCGGACAAGGACTGAACAAAAGATGACGATCAAGGACCAGACAAAGGACATGGTATGGATCGCGACATGGAATGTAAGGGGTGCGAATGATGAGGTGAAAGAAAGATTGTCCAGGTGCTTGAGGGTGCGAAAGTGGATATATGTGGAGTAACTGAAACAAAATGGGGAGGTGAGAGTGTGAGAGAATGGGAGTATGGATGGGGTATATGTGCAGGAGTAGGTGAGAATGAGAGGGCAAAAGAAGGAGTGTGTATTGTTGAGAGTAAAAGATGGAAGAAGAACATTAGAGAATATGGATCAGTTGGCTCATGGACTGTGTGGGTAATATTAAAAGTTGGAATACAAATGTGGGCATTTGTGTGCGTGTATGCACCAATGCAAGATCGTGCAAGCAGAGTGGGAGACGAGTTCTGGACAAATGTGGAAGCGTACATGGAAAAGTTTGGAAGGAATGAGAGAATGTTTTTGATTGGTGATATGAATGGTAAAGTAGGTAATGTGAAGGTGGATGGAATAGTTGGTGAGTGGGGTGTGCCTGCTGAGACAGATGGGAATGGCAGTGCCTTAGTGGACATTTGTGCCGGGAGGGAGTTGGTGATAGCCAATACCCTCTTCAGCCACAAAATGATCCACAGGTATAGATGTCAAGTGATGAGAAGGGTGAGTGGTGAACTGAATGAAAGGAAGGCAATGATTGATTATGTGTGTATGGATGAAAGGATGCGAAGATGTGTAATAGATGCAAGAGCTTATAGAGGCTGAGGGAGTGGACTTTCTGAGCACTGCTTGGTGGTGGCCAGAATCAAGATCCAAGGAAGATGGAGAAATAGAAGAAGGGAAGGACGGGAGGAAGGAGTAGTTGCAAGGAGAGGTAAGGTTACAAGAGGATGAGAAAAAGACAGAATATAAGAGAGAAGTGGAGGAATGATTGGGTAGATATGAAATGGAGCAGATGGGGAACATGGAAGGTGTGTGCAAGATATTCACAGAAGAAATATGTACAGCATGTGATGTGGTGTGTGGGTTCAAGAGAAGACGGAAGGGGGTGCAATGAACAGAATGGTGGAATGAATAGGTGAGACAGGCTGTGGCACAAAAGAAGAATGCATACAATGAATGGATGAGAAATAGGGGCGTGGAAGAAGTTGAGAGGCGGAAGAGAGAGTTATGAGAGAGTAAGAAGAGAGAGGATGAGGAATTTGGAAGAAATTTGAGTGTAAAGTGGAGGGACTGTAAGAAAATGTTCTGGAAAGAGGTGAAGCGAGTAAGACAGGGTGGCAGTGAAGGTAGTAGGGGAGAGAAAGATAAAAATGGTAGATTACTAGTGGAGAAGGGAAGAAAAAGTGAGCAGACGGAGAGAACACTTTAAAGAATTGTTGATCATAGAGACTGGAAGTAATGCGAGTATAAGTGGCTGGGGAATGGCTGCGAGAAGGAGGGAGGTGAGAAGACAGGAAGAAATCAGTAAAAGTTGTGGAAGCAATGAAGAAAGTCAAACTGGGGAAAGCCCCAGGTATTGATGGAGTGTGTGGAGAAATGCTGAAGCATAGGGGAGAGATAGTAGTAGAATGGATGTGGAAGATGTGCAAACTGGCCTGGGAGGAAGGTAGACTCCCGGAGGATTGGAAGTCAGGTATAATTATTCCCCTGTACAAAGGAAAATTGGAAAAAGAAGTGTGTAGTAATCATAGGGGCATTTGTCTTCTTAGTGTAATAGGAAAAGTGTATGGTAGGATATTTATTGACAGAGTTAGGGAAATAACAGAACAATTAGTTGAAGAACAGGGAGGCTTTAGCAAGGGAAGAGGTTGTGTAGATGAGACATCTATTCTTAGATCTTTAGTGGAAAAGTTTCTACTGTAGAGAAAGGAAAGAAGTTGTATGCGGCCTTCACGGCTATGGAGAAAGCATATGACAGGGTGGATAGACAAGGATTGTGGAAAATAAGATGGGAAGTTGTTGAATGCTGTGAAGAGTATGTATGAGGGTGCTATGGCTGCAGTACATTTGGATGGTGAACTGGGTGAATTTTTCTCTCTGAAGGTTGGGTTGAAACAGGGATGTGTCATGTCTCCATGGTTGTTCAATCTGTACATGGATAGGGTAATAAAAGAGATACAAGGTAGGGCAGTGGATGGAGTGGCCCTAGTGAGAGAAGATAGTGTTTGGAAACTCCCTGTACTGTTGTTTGCAGATGATACTGTGTTGTTAAGTGAAGACAAAGGGGAGCTGCAAAGTTTGTTGGATGGGTTTGGAAGAATGTGTAAGAAACGGAATCTAAAGGTGAACGTAGGGAAGAGTAAAGTGATGGTCTTTGAGAAAGGTGAAGTCATTGAATGTACAATGAGGTTGGATAGTGAGGAAATGGAAAATGTTTGTACGTTTAAGTATTTGGGAAGTGTGATGAGTAAGGATGGAAGTTTGGAGGATGAAGTGCTTGAAAGGGTACAAAAAGGAAGAAAGGTCGCTGGTTCCTTGAAAGCAGTGATAAGAAACAGGGAAGTGAGCATGGAAGTGAAAAAGTTACTACATGACAGTATTGTGATGCCTACTCTAACATAGGGAAGTGAAGCTTGGATGTTGTTGGAAGGACACAAGTCAAGAGTGAGAGGAGTGGAAATGAGTTATTTGAGAGGAGCCTGTGGAGTCGCATGGAGAGACAGGCTGACCAATGAGGATATAAAGGACCATTGTGGTGTGGATTTGGATGTGATAGGAAGCGTTAGGAGGAACACACCGGGGTGATTTGGCCATGTGGAGAGGATGGAGGGTGATAGACTGATAAGGAGAGTGTATGTGAGTGAGGTGGAGGGGAGGAGAGGGAAGGGGAGGCCGAGGATGAGATGGAGGGATGGAGTGGAGAGGTATATGAGAGAGGGGTGTGTGAGTTGGGAGCAGGTCAGTGAAATGGCGGCGGACAGCACGAGCTGAAGACTATTTGTGTCACTGCAAGTATTTGATCCACACATCCTCTGCCACTCCTAAATCCACCCTGTTTGTCACCAACTAGTACTTTTGCAATCACTCCTAGTTTCTCTATAATAATTCTTCCATATACCTTCCTTACAACACTCAATAGACTTTTGCCACGATAATTCTTATTTTGTTCACCTATAATTTTGTACAGAGGTACAGTCATTGCCATTTTCCACTCCATAGGCACAGATTCAGTCATCCATGCCTTCTTACATATTTTCAACATGTTTTTCATTCCAATTTCCCCACTACACTTAATTATCTCTGCATTCACCTCATCATCCCCAGCTTTTTCCCTTTTTTCAGCTGCTTCATAGAATTCTTCACCTCTGCGAGTGTCACGTTTCTTAGTACCACATTCCTTCTCTGCACATCTCCAAAACCAATCATGTTAATAGTTGCATTTCTCTCTCCACTCCCATTGATCAGCCTTTCAAACTATTCTTTCCATCTGGTCCTTACTTCATCCCCATGGGTTAATAATCTACAACTTAACCCCTCCTTGGCTGCCTGAGTCAAATGACTTTTAGCTAATAAATGGCCGCAGGCGTCGATTAAGCATGGCCTATAAAAAACTGCGAAAATATTGGGGAAGTGAACGAACATTCGGAACATCTTCAGACTGACACTACACTCTCATACACCCCATCAAGGAGTTAGGTCAGAGCCCGTTGCTGTGATGAATGGATTTTCGATTTTTTCACTCGTGGCTATGCCCAGACAAGCACAACTACACCCACTATCTCGACCCGGACAGAAATCTCATCTTTGTCCTCTCTTGCGAAATACACAACCACCCTGTTTATGATTTTGAATTTATACAGGCACAAACAACAAAGACATGATAATAAGAGAAAAATACATTTTTGTCTTGGTATGTTTACCTATTTGCTCAGGTTTGTTGTACTGGTTTGGATCATTCAATGCAGTACGACTTGCAGAAAACTGAAAACTTTCGGGATGTGAACGAACACCTGGGACATGAAACTGACATGCACTTCATGCTCTCACACCTCATTTGTCAGTTCACCACCTGCTGCCGTGACGAGTGGATGTACGATTTTTTCGCTCGTGGCCATGCCTAAAAACACATAGTTACACCCATTATCTCCACCCAGACGGAAAATATAATCTCTCTCCTCCCTTGTGAAACACACACAACCACCCTGTTTACGATTATAAATAAACACAGGCATAAACAAAAAAGGCATGAAAATAAAAGAAAAATTAATTTTTATTTTGTATATTTACCAATTTGCTCAGGTTTGTTGTTTTGAATCATTTTACATATTCTTTGCCTTTTACAAGCATAACAGGAAAGTTTTTTGTGTTCACGTGATGCTTTCGTGGGTGAAAAGGTCTCCCTTCCCTTCCTGCTAAGCAGCTCGTGCGAGGTGCGAATTGCAGGTAGTTTCACATTTCAACCCTCACTGTCCACCCTGTACCCTCAAGGGATGACTTTTGTCTCATTTAGGTCTGAAAACAGACATTCTCGCCTCCCTTTTAAAACAAATTCCACCACCCAGACTACAAAAATAAGTCGATACTACCATACACAATATAAACACTGAAAAATGCAAAATAAATTCATAATTTTTTACATTCAAGCCTTGCATATTATGTACTGAAAAACTTCAAAATACACACACACACACACACATATATATATATATATATATATATATATATATATATATATATATATATATATAGTTATTTCCCACCTTTTCAGCACCACTGACAATGTTAAAAAAAAAAAAAAAGTGCAATGTTGCATCACTGCAATTCCTACAGTATGTGTGACTTGTATTAGCTGCATAAATTTATGCCATAAGATGGGACTAGGAAGCTAATATTTGCACTGCCAGGTGTGTCAGAACTTCCTCTTCAATATGGCAAGGATATAAAAATCAATTTTTGAAACTTCAGAAAATGGCCCCGGTGTAGGCCAGGGGCACATGTAAAATTTCAGACTCATGGCCACGGAAGGGTTAACCCACCGTGTACTGTCGACATATGGGTACGTCACAACTTTTTTCCATGCTAAGACCCAATGACGTTCTAGTACGTTCTGCAATTGCAAGGTCCGTCATTTGCACATTTTTCAAGTTTCGCCGGTGATTTTTGGTAGGCATATGTGGAAGACCTTCTTCTAACTGCCACCAAGCCCCAACACTGCCCGACCCCCCCCCACATGACCCCCCCCCACACGCCATTGTCTCGGCAAATCACCTGTTAGCAGTGACCTGGCCAGTAAAGACATGTCACACCACAGTACGAAATTCAAGGTGAGGATGATTCCCCAATCGATGATGATGTGGAGGACAAAGATTACATGGTGCCAGAGGAAGAAATGAGCAGAAGTGATGAGGAAGTAATGTCGCCAAGGAAGGTGCAGTATGTTGATGTGTTCAGTGAGTGAAACAGAGCTTTTATCGCCTATATTATTGTGTGAAAACCAATATATTTTTATACTACATATAAACTCGTACCAAATGAACAAATATCTATTTTGAGTGGTTTGCAATAGTTACTGCTACCATAGAAAACGTCACAGCCGCAGCGCGGCTCCAGAGAAGACGGTATCAGGTGTTCAAAGGGACTCCTGTATATCTCACTTATAATTTGAGGTGAGCACTTTTTTTTTTTTGGTATTTTCCAATGTTTCTCATAAAAAACAGGTTTGAGCCAAAAAAAAATCCAAAATTGGTCGGGATTGAGGAGGGGGGGCGGGCATTGGTGAAAAATTGGCTGGGATGCAGCGGGTTAGATCCTTCACACTTTCACACATCCCTCCACTGTCACTTCTACTTTTCTGCATCTCATTCCAGAATAACTTCCTATTTTTAGAATACTTTTTATTCATTTTTCTTCCTTGGTCATCATTTACCTCCTTCTTTTTCCTCTTCACTAGTCTCTTTACAAGCTTCTAACTCTCAGCACAGTCAGCTCTTTTTTCAACTGAACCCCTGTCCTGTACCCACTCTAGCCACTTTTTCCTCTTTCTTTTTCCACTGCTTTCTTAACCTCTTCATCCCACCATGCCATACCTTTCTTTTTTGTTGTTACTCTTGCCACACCACACACCACATTTACATTCCAAACTAAGCAATCCCTAAATCGGTATGTATTCCACAGTCCGTCCAGATCCATTTCATTCCATTTCACTAATTCTAACTCCTCCCCATACTTTGGCCCTGTATTGATCAGCCATTTCTTTGATCCTGAGCTTCTTGACTTGTCTCTCTCCCTGACTGTTCTTGTCTCTCTTGGTCCACCTCATTCATCTCAACTTTATCATGCATACTGTGTTTTCCAACATCTTATAAATTCAAGAAGGTAGAGATATGGAACGATAGTTCGTTGCCTGATGATCGTTATTTACAGGCTAATAGATGGGAATGACTATGGCAGCACCCCAACAAGCCGGGATATCCCCACTATACTAGACTTAATTATACAAAGACAACAAAAAAGAGAGGGCCCTCTCAGACAAGTGACGTAAATAGCCGTAAGAAGCATCATTGTAAGCAGGACATGAAATATGGTCTTCATCATAAAATATGATCTTTTGATAAAGCAGATTGGTGTTCACAAAAAGAAAGGGGACATTGAATGGTTCCCCCTCAGAACAGATAAAACTGACAACAAGAGATTTCATTTTGGTGTGCGGAAGGTGACTTGTATCCTATTTGGATACACCAACGAAGTGGCCACCAATTAACGCAGTGAATGTTGAAGGGTCAGCCACACTCCCACATGCATCAGAGAGAACAAGAAGGAAAAGAACAGTACATTTGGCTGAAACTTTCTGCACCTGGCTCCTCCCTTCAAAGTAAGAAGTTCTCATGTTGAACTTCCTTTAAACCATGCCTTGTATGAGCTTGCATTAGCCAATTCTCCACAAAATAATGAGGATCTTCAAGATGATGTTTGTGTCCTTTTTAGCTTCTACTGCTGAGATGCATGCAAGCATCCACCCTGGAGTGAATGCATAGAGAACCTGCTAGTCGTCTTGGGAATAGATCCTAGGGCTGTCAAGTGCATAAGTCTGCTAAGAATTCTCAGTCTCATCTCGACCTTCAAAATTGCATACACAACAAACAAGGCCACAAAACTCGATGAAGAGCAGGCAGTTAGTCCATTCCAATTGCCACAGAGGAAGAGGGAGCTGTGGCCTATCTTCAGCAGCAGATAAAAGAGTGAGGAAGGTGTCATTGCCATGCAAGTCAGTCAACACGGCCCAAACAAAATCCATAGAACACTAGCTGAGCAGGACACATCAGTGACAGTAAATGTACCACCATGGTAATGGAAATGTGTTAACACATGGGAGATAAATACACAGCACTTCATCCTCCACAAAAAAGGCCTGAAGAATGCTGTTACCTCACAGTGAGTGATTACTATTCAAGTCTTTCCGTTAGAGAAATGGAAAAGAAATTATAGTAATAAGGCATGAAAGATCCACCTTCTAAACCGAGGGAGATAAAGACTGCAAACAGAACATCAATGATGCAGAAACCCTGAACAGCAACAGCTTTTAGGAGAGTGGAAAGACACAGACATCGGAATAAGAATCACAACAAAGGACGACAGAAGTATCACAAAACAGGCGTGGATGGGGAGGCTACAATGGCGACACTATGAGCCCCAAGTGGAGTAGCTATGGTATCCACCTGGGACCCAAATCTCCCCATATTTTCCTGCATCATGCAGTAAGAAGGACCCTGATCCAACCCTGGCCAGGAGCCGTATAGCACGGCGGGAGGGGGGGGGGGTTGAGGGTTGCAATCCCTAGTCTTTCTATGAACTATACTGTATCAGTAGAATGACAGCATGGAAACAGTTGCTTACATGTGGATGATGGGTCTACGCAGCCATTCAGATATGGGTTAAGCAATAACAACTGCCTTGACGTCCTTGACCTTGAACAGGATCAACATAAAAGTCATGGTAACCACGAGGACAACATGGGACAGCATTGCAAACTCAGGTCTCATGGATACACATGAAAAAAAAAAAAAATAGTGTCAAGAGAGTGCAACTCCTCCATTATGGTATACAAGCTACAACAAAGGCATTGAACGATAGCATCCATAAAAGAGGGAGTATCGAGAGAAGCATATTCCCTGACGAGCAGTCACATAAAATTTTGGTTTAGAATTAGTAGAAGCCAGAGTCTGGGGTGAAGCAACAGACAAATGGACAGACCCAGTCCCAGCAACAGGATCTGCCGCATAAACAGGCATAGATGTGGTACAAGCAGGTTTAGTCAGGGGAGCAGGTCTAGTGCAAGCAGAGAACAACTATGTGGACACCAGGGTGAATACTGGCAGCAGTCATCACCAGCAGCTAGTTTTGTACTAGAGGCAGGCTTTCTATAGGCAGCACTTTCATCCTGGAATGTAGGTTCATGTAATAGAACAGGTCAACAGAAGCCACCAGTCTCAATGGCAGGTGCTCATTCCTAATAGGAGGTTCAACCTGTGTAGCAGACTGTGAAGCAACCTTAGATTCAGACTAGGATGCTACAACAGATACTTTTGTTGAAGGAGTGTCAGTTAGAGACCCAGAACTAGATGCACACATGGAAGATCCCCAGATGGAGTGGACGGAAGGCAGGGGAAAAGGTTTCCTAGAAAGAAACCCATTGGAATGAGTCTCAGCCACAGCAGTGACAAATTGGACATAGTAGGAGCCGATCAGAAGGCATTGGAGCAGCACATCCAATGACTGGGGGAGATGGAAGCAATGAAGAATACAACTACATGACATAATTCAGATGTCAACACAGCATAACAATAGGAGTACATGACTTTGCAAGGACTGATCCATAAGTAACCATATAGTGACGGGATATCGATATGACCCTATAATCTTCCTGGCACGAACAGAAAGAACCTCCAACTTAAGTCTACCTGTCATAGACACTGGAAGAAGCGGGATCGGACCCATCGCAATGAACATATATTAAGGGGAGTAGAAACATTTGAGATCCTCAAAGACACCCCCACAGTCGCAAGAGTTTTGCAGGCCATTGGGAATTCACCTGCATGTGTTGCTGATGTGACCAAAACATTGGCGATGGTAACAACGTCTGGGTAGAGGTACATACTGCTTCACATTGCAGTGTTACCGTGCAGCAGGTAGAAGTAAAAATGAGGGTAAGTGATGCAGACAAGATGCAATTCATCCTCTTAAGGATATGTTGGAACTTCACCACACCTTGGCCAGCTAATTCCTTTTGCAGGACCTTCACACTATAGCTGACGAGCTCCCTGATGAAGACTAAACCAAGTGACTGATTTAGAGAAGGATGAAGGCAAAAAAGAAATAGGGAGACTACCAACCACAGGTACGATTTGAAGACGCTAAATCAGAGTAGTATCATTAAGGGCATAGATCTTTGAGGGATAGGTAGATGTATCCCCCTGCGACTGGGTTATGCGGGTGTCCTATATAATCATCCCCACCTGCAAGTAAAGTATTCCAAAGGAAACAAGAAAATAGCAGAGAACACACTCCATTTCCAATAAAATTTATCGCTTAATGCTGTAATTTCTCTTTCCAACTAATCGAATACTCTTATGATCTCACATAGTCAATTACTTGTACTGTCTTAGTCTACCCTGTTACACAAACTCGGAGACTGCATTTCCCCAGTACCAAAGAAATATATTATTCATTCCAGATTTATCTCAAAATCATATTAACTGTTTCTTGACCCACTGCCCACCTATCCAACAGAATTCATTGAATTTAAATACAAATTATCTGAGATATCTTTTATACATAAAGGCAAACACATAAACAGGTACAGGTGATTAAATGACGTTCGTCCAACTTTGTTGGCAGAAGAAAATTTACACAGTTGTATTTGTAAGTGCTGTCAAAATACTGACAATCTTTATAGTGAAACTGCAGTTATTTTAATAATAAGAAAACTAAAATTGCATGGTATATAATAAAACACAAGTTCATCTGATGTGACGAGCCAAGTATTTAAAATAGGCCTCAGTATGAACATGAAGCAATGCCACATATGGCTACAGGTAACGAACTGTGCTACTCGTCATACTGTTACCTTTAGGAGGCATTTTCCTATTTTCATAAACTACATAAGGAACTTATATATATATATATATATATATATATATATATATATATATATATATATATATATATATATATATATATATATATATATATATATATATAAGATACTTTCTGAGGCATATCCTGGCGAGTAGTATTATGGAGAAAAAAAAATGTATAAATGAAGTAAACTTATAAACACCGTCAGTACTCCTGAACTCTTCTATGTGCTGAGTAGGGCGCCGAACATGCCAGCATGTAACAGCTAAGCAGTGGTCCACAGGTACTGAAGGCTGCAGCATGGCCATTAGGGAGGAGCCATTTAAAGAAGGGTCAGGAAGAAGTGAAACTGAGGATCATGCAGGCCCCTCAACAGGAAGACAATAAAAAAAAAAAATATGGCCATGAGAAGTAGAGTCGTTGGCCTACCCACCTTCTGCATGAGGACCAATGGGGTTACTGTGCCATACAAATCATATCGTATTGTTAAAAATGGCTCCAACATGCTTGTATGCGTCGGCTTTGGCCACCTAATGGCAGCTGTCCACGCTGCTTGATTTTGACAACCTCCTATTCAGTCCTTTATCCCTGAGGTCACACTCAGTGACCTCGTCCAAGGTCTTCTTCGGTCTGCCTCTTGCATCCGCATCCCAGACATTCACACCTCTCACTTTCAGCACCCAACTGTCATCCTCCGTCCCCTGAACATGTCCAAACCATATCAATCTACCCCTCCTCATCACAAAACCAAATATACTCCTGTCCCATCCTTCCTCTCAACTCTTCAGTCATAATCCTCGCATTCAAGGATGCACTAAACCTCCATCTAATAACTGTTACTTCTGTACTCTTGAGCCTACGAATATCCTCTTCCCTTATTGCCCACGTACCATATAAAACAACCAGAAAACTCCCACTCCCTAGTAACACCCACCCACCATGATGGAGCCCTAATAAGGGAGGGATGATGGCGACAACAGAGAATTGTGCTCTTCTCAGCGTCAGGGGTAGAAGAGACGTATTTGGAGGTAACCAGCACAGGCACAAATGGTAGCTCCAGACCAATGGAATGCAAGGCCATATAGGTCTTGCTTAACCATAGCGTGTAATGACAAGCTGATGGACTTGATCACTCCACATCAAGCCACCTGTCTTGCTAAATCAGACAACCAAAGACGTGAAGTGTCAGCCACAGTGTATAATATGCAATATCATTCAGCTACCAGGCAACCTGCCTCACACATCATGGGATGATGGGATGCCAGAAGAGTAAACATGTGGGAGGGTAAGGGGCAATCTCAATGCCCTAAGATGGCTGAGGCAGGGAACATCATTACCAGCAGGCCCCTCTCCATTAGCGATGAAGATGGAGTACTTGGTCGAAGAGTCAAATGGACATCAATCCACAAGGGGCAGTCAGGCCACCCAAATATGAAATGCCGTCAACCTCGCCTTAAGCCCCTCCACCAGTCAAGATGGCCTCTTCGATTGTGGCCTGCCATTGGTGGGGACAATCACAAATACTTCCAGTCAGTAATTATATCAATGTCATGAAAGGGGTACACAGTATCTTTTCAGTTCATAATGCATCTCACCCTCGTAATTCATGTCGTATCACCTTCCTCAAAGAAAGAAAAAAAAACTACTACTCAACACTACATGAAGTATCTCATCAACATTCCAACACCTACTGCATCCAGCAATATAAACTGCAAACACATATATAAACACACAGCCGCCAGACCCATCCAAAATCTTCACTCAAGTAGAATCCTTCATGAAACACCCCATAACTTACAACCCCCAGAAACACCCGACCCTGAGAGACAATGAAATGGAGCTCCTCCACATCACAGACGCACGTTATGCATCACATTGTTGCAACACAGAGTCCTTCACTATAACAATAGCGGAAGACGTCAGACAGTGCAATTTTGAAGTGACCTATTTCCTTCGGTCCACTTGATTCACTTTCAGATTAGCCTTGAATCACAACAAAAAAACAACTGTAAAATATAAAATAATTTATGAGCATCTCAAAGGTTGTAAATTCTGTGAAAATAGAAAATGAAGTTATGGAATATCAGCTATGAGGAAGGAAAGTCTATGATTGTATCGGGCAAAGAAAAAAAAAATATTGATTGTAATGTTAATGATGATTTATCGACAAGACCCTATAACATACCTCTGTTGTTTTTGTTCACTAGGACAGCACTGCTGAGGAAAATCATAAACAGATGTGTAGACAGCAAATCCAAAAGGATGCTTGAATGTTGCCTGGTACAACACTGAAGTCTAGTAATGGAAACAGATATGCTGGAATCTATGGATTGTTGTTAATATATTGATATCTGTCTTAACACTCTCTTAACAGACCCACTGGTCATGAAATTTTGGAGACTGATAGATGTACATATATTTCGATCGGTCAAATTGTATCATAACCTAGTCAGCAGCATTTGTGTTTCACGACACACCCTTGAATTGAAATGTCACCTCTTCAAATTAAAGTAAAAATACTTGGAACAAACAGAACCTACTTCCGAAATATCATTTACAAAGATTATTAATGTAAAATGGGTATCGTTGGTCCAAATTTCCAGAATTAATGTGTCAGCCAGGAATATCTGGAATTTTTTTGAGGGGGGAATCCTAATCTATATCGGAAGATACTGTTATAATTTATTTACCGAAGATGAGTTTCAAATATATTCTCTAACTGGCACTTGAAAAGTAGTCGGACTAATTACAGAAGGTATCAAAATGTTTAAGAAAAGTGTGTGTGTGTGTGTGTGTGTGTGTGTGTGTGTGTGTGTGTGTGTGTGTGTGTGTTCCTTACTTTTTTATAAAATAGCTGTACAATACACTGTGCCTCAGAAATCTTGCACTCGCACACTAGTCAAAAGCAGCAATTTCATGGCCAAAGCCTACGAATCTGAACATAGGTTTCACTCTATTGTTATTTTTTTTTAATTATCATTTTAGTATATCCCTTTGTGATATTTAAAAAAATGGCCAATCTATTTGTCATAAGGTTTCATATATATATACTGTATATATATATATATATATATATATATATATATATATATATATATATATATATATATATATATATATATATATATATATGTAATGATTTATTAAATGTTTTATTTGCAAAGATGAAAAGTATTCCAAGTGTATATATATATATATATATATATATATATATATATATATATATATATATATATATATATATATATATATATAATGATTTGTTATATGTTTTATTTGCAAAGATGAAAAGTATTCCAAGTACCTATTTGTATACTCGTATAATGATTACCTTATTTCTTCCTCCATTACATTTAATCATCACCATCATCATCATAATATATATTTGGTTCTCTTAGATGTGCAATCACGTCAGGGGAGAGTGATTTCTCGTGTCTGAGGTATCTTGCTTTTCTGTGGCATGCTACCAGTGGATCAGATAATGCAAGAAGCCAATGAATCAAGTCTTTGTTGATTCGTACTCTTGAGGTTTACATGTATGACTCAGTCTAATGTTTACCATACATATTTAATTTTCTTTAAATACAGTAATGTTAATGTTCCTATATTTTAGGACATAACTGTTTCTCGCTCATTATCAAATTTATTGTCCTCCTGCACAATTTTTAAATATTTTCATATATATCGCACTTTTTGTCATCATATACCTATCCACAAATCATTCATGTCGCTGTTCTGATAAGAAGTTTTACATATGAGGGCACCTACCCCGTCTTAGTGAAATGCATTGATGCAGAAACTCATCACGGGTGAGCGGTTGACATTAAGAATGGTCTCTGAAGAAAACTGGAAGTCCGCAGCAAATTTAAAATATGGCACTGGCTGCTTCCAGGAAAGTTTGAGGGAAATTGGCGTGACTTTCTAATGTGCACACATGAACAGTTGATTTTTGCATCTGTTATTCCTATATACTTCTTCCACAAGTACATCATTCAATATGGCTCGATCTGCCTTGCATAAGGCTTGTATTGAAAGTACATACTATCATCTTTATATTAGAAATTGCTGAAGTTCACTATTTCGGTGAAATGGTAAAGTAAGACCATTTGTAGTCAAAATTACATGAAGGAATATCGTTAAACAAAAAAGTATAGAAAGTTTTTTTTGTATAAGGGAAAAATAATTTATTGTTGTGCATCTCGTTAACATAAGGTAATATTCCTGCAAAAACCCTTTAAAATTGTCGTAAATTATGTATATCAGCTCATCAGTTCGATTACATGGTAAATAGTTACCCTTATTTATTGGCCAGGAAATTGCGCTTATGGACCACTGTGACTCGTCCTGAATGAGGAAACGGTTTAAAAATATGCACCTCCCAACTACTTCATGTTCACATCATCAGTAAACGTTTATATAAGAAACTAATATACTGTATATATATATATATATATATATATATATATATATATATACCATTAGAACAAGTGGGAAAGTTCAGCATTTATAACTGCTGAGAACCGAGATGCGAACTCACCATACTTAACATGCTGATCAGTTCCCTGTGTGGTGTCAGGTTGTCCCATTCTTGTCGATGTCAGATATTTTGTAGCACTTTTTCCTTAGCTATTTCTTTTGCATATGTTACCGATTGCATAATAACATGAAAAAGATTGTTAATGCAAAATCCGCCGAAATACAGTGGTAAGGTACACGTGCTTGAAAGGCTTCCAAGCTGATGAAATTACGATTCTTGAAATAAAAGTCTGATGAACGCTTTGACGTGACCTGGTCATCCCTCACCAGACGGTACAGCAGTTGGCGAGGATGGCTGTCACTATGATGAGCGCAGCCAGTCTTTGAATATGTATAGTGCTGGAGTTTGTCTGGATTGCTTGCTGGTGCTCTCCTAAACATAATACAGACAAGGGGATATTTAGAAGCTAATATATGTGCTCCATGATGTATGAAGAACATGCTGAAAATCTGGTAGATCGGGAAAGAGGAGTATTAATAGAAATGAAAGAGAAGGCAGTAATTAAAGGGAACATTCCTGAATATCACCAGGTAATGAAAGCTTGTTAAGAAGACTATGAGGGCAATTACCATGGTATATATATAGTATATAACAAAAGTATTTATATAACGAGCCGTAACAAAGTATGCTAGTCACGTGAAAGGTAATGATCATTTGTAACTGTTTTGAAGACCAACTTTTTCAGTCAAATCTGGAAATACAATGAAAATTCATGAAGTTTAATGTATATATTCACTTGTGGTACCGAGCCCTATGTTTAGTATACTTAAAGTTAATAGGAAAGATATACAAAAAGACAAAGATAAATCTAAATTCCACACAAAAAAGTTGAATGACGATTATGCTTTAGTACACGTGGAATGCAAATATGAACTGAGTACTGGTGCCACAGACAAATATGACTGCTGTTATAATCCTTCTGGGATAAAATAATTCCTTCAAATTATAGACCATTTGGATTAACAATAACTCAGTAGTTAGAATTAATATTGCATACCACAAAGAAATTATATACCGGTAAGTTAAATAAGAGTAAGCACGGATTTACTGAGGTTTGCTCTTTTTTTTATATTTTTTTTATCAGACATGAAGGATATAGTTGACCGTAACTGTAGTTAGGCATTCAGCTATGTTCTGCGTGACAGAATAATTATGAATGGAATAACTGTGAAGTGGAGGGACGGGTTGGAAAGGTATATGCACAAGGGTGGTGTGAGATGGAAAGAGGGCAGCTTGTCATTCGGGGACAAGGTAAGCTAGATGCGATAAATATGTTCATAGGCATCCTGAGAATTAAGCAGTAAGGCTATAAACAGTATCAAACGGGATGCCTCAGGGATCTCCGCTTGCTCTTTTATTATCTATAATTTCCATATCTTAATTCCTATTGCACAGATTATTAGCGAATTTCACGAAGGACACCAGAGTTTGCAAAGTTTTAAATAATATAATTACAGACCTTCAGACAGACCTAGATATTTCATGTTGCCAGTCAGTAATTGGCAGATGAACTGTCAGGAGTAAAAAAAAAAAAAAAAAAAAAAAAAAAAAAAGCAAAACGCTAACAGAAGATAAACTAATGGGAAATGGCATGTACACTTAGTAAGGGCTTAAAGCCTCTGCAACACACGCCTAGGTATGCATAACAAAGTGAACAGGGTACACTAAAGTGTGAGTGAAGGGACAGTCAGAGTAACATTGCTGCTATGCCTTGCTCTAGTTAGACCACTTCAAGAAAATGAAATGTTGTTCTGAGCATCAAACAATACTGTATCCATAAAACCATAGTTAAAAGAGAAATGTTATAGATGATACACAGCAACAGAACAGAACCATGAATAGAATATTTACTCATTTACAACCATAAGAAATATGGGATGCCAAACTAAGGGAATACACAGAACAAGACAAATGAATGGAACACACAATAGTAGTTTATACGACCTAATAGTACTGATGAGTCGTCGCAAAAGATCATGCTCAAATAGAAAATTAGAATTATATTACCCTTGAAGTAGCACTCTTCCCTCCCCCACCTCCCCTATAATATGGCTCACCTTTTTCAGTGTGTATGATAATCATTAGTTTGAATTGTCTGTTTCTTTTTAGTAGACATTACTGTCAAACAGCAGGAGGCCAAAAATGTATCCCACTTCTGTGATAGGATCCCCCACGACCTCACGACTACTGACTGTCAGCAATTACTGTCTAATAGCTCTCGTTACTCCAGCAAAGTATTAAGAGTGACTAACACCATTTCTGATCATATAC
Organism: Coenobita brevimanus; assembly: GCF_032717465.1. NCBI lineage: Eukaryota > Metazoa > Arthropoda > Malacostraca > Decapoda > Coenobitidae > Coenobita > Coenobita brevimanus. Next base: position 28,413,124 of record NC_137055.1, read on the forward strand.
ATGGATATCTTATGAGGCTGCCATAGTGACGATATCTTTGTATCATTCCTCTAGCCGCCAGAAGCTATTTAACTTTTGGCGGCATATGTATGAGCTCTCGTGAAGGAGATAACATCTGCCACCTAAGACCCAAGTCGTAATCATTTCCCATAGTACCAGACTGTGATGTTCAGGTTATGAGGGAACTCTTGCTATCAAGCGTTTCAGCCTACCTTCAAGTACATGTAGGTTGACAGTGGCAGGCATCATGCCCTCGGGTTGGCATGTGAAGATGCCGATGTCGGACGGCCTGGCGTTCTGCAGCAGGAGGAAGCTTGTGGTGGTCTCACCTCGCTCTTCCACCACGCTCACACCACCCCGGGGGGACGTGTAACTGATGCTCTGGCGGGTGGAATACTTTATATGGATAAGGGTACTGATAGCAGATGGTCAGCCGACAGAAGGTCAAATATACGGCTTGAATTTCAAGCCATAAGTGCACTAGTTTCCATTTCGAACCGCAAACAGGATACGTAGACGCTGCTCTGACCAGTGGTACATTGCATTTGCATAAGGTTACATTTCTAGATAATATAGCTCAATTCTCATATACTCACAGGATAATTACAATGGACTCTGTAGCGAAGCCAAACAGAGAAGTTACGTGTTGAACATGTAGTTAATTATTCTTTATGAACTTCACATAGACCTCCCAAAGTGTTGAGCAGATGTCAAAATGAATTCAGGCAGTTTTTTTTTTTTTTTTATGCAGTTTAATGTGTCGTAATAGGCAGGTACACAGGGTGGGAATTGGATGCCATATGTCCCTCACTGTAGGCTATCTGACAAAGGGATGTGGCGACTCCTTGGGAATATGGACTCGGGATTTTCTTTTTCCTGCACCATGCTTCCAGTGGCACTACGAAACTCTCCAATCCATAAAATTTTCGGGAAATACTTTTGAATAATGATGATGTTTTGTCAATGTGATTAATTGTAGCTATTGTCTGTGTACCTTCACTTTACAGCTAATTTTGAAGAGTGAAAAACAAAGCCAGAGAGCTGGACGTGGGTGCTGATAAGTTGGCTTCATCTACCCAGAAATCCAGAACTGAATCACAAACAGTACTGCAATTAGATCCCTCTCTTTATTCGCATATGTTTTTTGTAGGAAGACTAGTAACAGTATACAATCGTTATATTTCTCATGTTTTATTTTTAAAAATTGCTTTGATTGCAAAATGATGATGATGACGATGATAATGATGATGATGATGGTGATGATGATGATGATGATGATGATGGTGATGATGATGATGATGATGATGATGATGATGATGGTGGTGGTGGTGGTTGTTGCTGCTGCTGCTGCTGCTGCTGCTGCTGCTACTGTTGTTGTTGATGTTGTTGTAATTTTTAATTAATTTAGGAAGAAGAAGGAAACCGGCTGCATAATATTTTAGTGTTCATTTCCGTCGGTGAAAACATGTAACTTGCAACAGAGCATGTCTGTAAAAATGCTTGTGAATGTGGTGGCAGTATTGCGGTGTGCATGTGGACTAACCTTGTTGTCATGGTACCATGTTATTTCCTCCGGTGGGTATGGTGCGTGATGGACGACACAAGTCAGGTTGATCATACTGGCTCTGTTGACGTACATATCAGGAGCGCCCAGCACCTCCACCCACGGTTCTGGGGAACGGAGAAGAACACGACTTAAGGTTGCATTTTTGTAGGATTAGGCGTTCTTGCACATCTTCCTCAGCGATTTGTTTGATGTACTATACCTTGTTTTTCCCGTGTATGGCATCTAACCGTTGGTAACAAAAATACAAATTATACTGAAAACATGCATGGGAATAGGAAGGTGTCAGATAAAGAAATGAATCGATAAACAATTGCTAGAAAGCCTCATAGACCCACATGATTATGTGGCCCACTGATAGGGAATTGTTTTTATTTATTCATTTTTCCGCGCGACTAGGACATAAGCTTAACAGCCCGTTCTGTAAGACCCAGCAGTCCTACGTACCACAAACCTCCACATGTCCCCACATCGGAACTAACACCCGGCGACCATATGGAAATACATGCATGGGTTGTCTCATAGAGGCCTGCAGTACTGACATCAGCGGGGGTGTTTTATGACATGTAGGTGGGTAGGTGTGTCTTACAGTAGATTATTAATGTCTGTTTAAGGAAATTCAAGTTCTCGAACTGTTCGTACCCCAGCCGGGAATCGAACTCACTTCCATATGACGGCATACAGCTTCTCTACTGACTCGGCAGTCACCGCCTTTTATCTAGAAAAAAGTTGGCATGATAGCAGTAAGAATTTATCATTCATCTGAAGGGTGAAACACAAATGGCTAAAATACACATATATTCACGACCAAAATATGGTATATTATCGAGTATGAGAAGGGTATTTCATGGGAGATATCAAGGTATTTTATACATATATAGGCTACTGTATATATATATATATATATATATATATATATATATATATATATATATATATATATATATATATATATATATATATACAGTATCTATTTATCTCTCTATCTATATACAGTATCTATCTATCTATATATATATATATATATATATATATATATATATATATATATATATATATATATATATATATATATATATATATATATATATATATATATATATATATATATATATATATATATATATTTACCTAGACTGCTTCCCCCAGAGAAAGGAAGGTAGCCGAGACAGGATGACACATTCCCAATTTACTCATCCACACACACACATTCATTCACATCTTAGCCCCAAGAGGAGAAGGGACAGATCCTCACCACACCACACAGTACGAGGGTCAACTCCGCAGAGCAATCAACGACATCCGCAGCAGGGCCCAACAGCAGAGCTGCATCATCATTTATTCATTCACAATTTTTCTCCAATAATTCCTATCACGTGCAGGCACTCTTCCATCCTCAACAGACATCTCTTTTGCATCCAACACTCTCTTCACACTGCTCATCCATCCTATTCGAGGTCTTCCTCTCATCCTTACACCTCTCACATCCGATCCAGTTATATTTTTCACCAATTGCTCATCATCCACTTTCTCCATATGCCCAGACCATCGCAACACCCTCTTCTCAACTTGATCAGCCATCTCCCACACAACTCCATTTCTCCTTCGCACTTCATCATTTTACACTTGATCCATACGCGTCACTCCACACATAGTCATCAGTCATCTCATCTCCATTACATTCAAACTATTCCACTCTAGTACACTCATCTTCCATGTTTCAGCCCCATATAATGCGGTCGGTGTCACAACACCCTCATACAGCCTTCTCTTTACATCCGTTGTAAGCGAATGACATCCAAACACTTTTTTCATTCCTCCCAGGACCTTTCCTACTTCATTCATTCTGATCTTCATTTCTGCACCTATTCGTCCATCCACAGCAACATGTGACCCTGAATACTTAAACCACTCTACTTCCTCAAGCAACTCACCTTTCAAAACTATATTCATCCTCCTACGATCTACCAACCTCGCCCACTTTATCACTTTACTCTTATCTCATTTACTCTCAGTTTCCTCCTTTCACACACCCTTCCAAACTCCTCTGTCAACTGCCTCAGTCTCCCCTCTGAATCACCCACCAGTGCAGTATCATCCGCAAACAGCAGCTGTTTCAGATTCCACTCTCTACCATCAACATTCACCAGACTCAAACCTTCACGTAACACTCTTGCATGCACCTCCCTTACAACACCATCCATATAAATATTAAACCACCAAGGCGACATCACACATGCCTGCCACAGCCCCAGTCTCACGGGAAACCAATCAATCACAGTATTTTCCACTCTTATACACGCTCTACTGTTTACATAAAAACTTTCCACTCCTTTTAGCAACCTACCATCAAGTCCATACAGTCTTAAAACAGTCCACAAAGCCTCCCTATCAGTTTTATCATACACTTTCTCTAAATCCATGAATGCCCAAAACACATCCTTACCTTTCGCTAAAGTACTTTTCACACACCTGTCGCACAGAAAACACCTGATCCAAGCATCCTCTCCCCTCTCCTAAAGCCACACTGCTCAACACCAATCACTCCCTCTGTACCCTCTCTAACTCTCTTAATTAACACTCTGCCACACACCTTCCCTACAACACTCAACAGACTTATACCCCTAAAGCTAGTACATTCATACTTATCACCCTTTCCTGTATGAAATGGAACCACACAAGTACATGCCTAGTCAGTTGGCGCCATACCTCTCAAAAGACACACAATCAGCAAGCGTACTAACCACTCAACAATAGTTGCTCCACCACCTTTCTGATGTTCCACAGCACACCCATCCACTGGCAGCTTTCCCTGTTTTCATCTCCTTTACTGTCTCCTGCACTTCCTCCATCGTGATCGAAGAATCATTCAACTCTCCCAACACATTTATTTCTTGCACTCTTCCATCTGCCACAATCTCAGCCTCTCTTTCCTCCTTTGCATTTAAAAATTTTCAAAATACTTCGCCCACCTCTTCCTTACTGCATCCATCTCAGTTAACATCCTTCCATCCTCTGCTATTACTCTCTCCTCCTTCCCAGACTCTCCCTTTCGCACCGTTTTCACCTCCTTTCAAAACATTTTCTTATTCTGTTGAAAATTCTCAGTCAACCGCCTACCCCATCTCTCATATGCTGCCACTTTTGCATCACGCAGAGCCCTTCTCGCACTATTACTCTCTTCCTTATACCCCTCTTATGACACCTAATCCTTCTTCTGCAGCCACACTTCATATGCATGTCTCTTCTCAGCCACAGTCATACTTACTTCCTCACACCACCATTCACTTTCCTTTCTTACACCACCACCCACTTGTCTCACACCACACACTTCTTGCGCATGCCCCACCACAGCACTCTTAAACAACTGCCATTCCTTGTCCACACTGCAATTCTCCTGATCTTTCAATGCGTTCCACTCATCTTTCAATTTCTTCTGATACTCTGCCATTTTCTCTCTTTTATCCAACTCACTTTCAAAACCTCCCTGCCACACCCAACTCTCCTAGCTCTCATGCATTTGTTTCCTACTCTCAACTTTCCATCCACCAGGTAGTGGTCAGACATATCTCCACCCTCCCCTCTTAGAACTCTCACATACAACAATCTTCCTCTTACATTCCTGGACACAACCACATAGTCATCAATGCTCTATCAACAACCCTTCCACCCTCCTGTCTCACCCATGTATTCTTATGAATATCTTTCTTCTCAGAGAAGGTATTTCCAATCACCATCTTTCACTCAACACACATCCCTATCATTCGTTCCCCATTTTCATTTCTTCTAGGCACACCATGCATACTAGGGTGGTTTTAAATCCGTAGGTGATGGTATTTTTCCTCTTTGGTATAAAAGAAAGTCAGTGACATCATTTTTAATAAAATTTAATTTCGTCCTGCGCTTCCTCATCGAGCTCAAAAATTGTGAATTTTTATTCAAACCCCTTCGACCTGCATTTCATTTTGTTCGTCTTGATGAGAAAATGAGGAGTAAAGGAGTAAAAATCACATATTTTGTACCGAGACAGTGTCTAGGCACAGTGGAGCACAGACAAGCAATCCTCATTTCTGGAGGTCCTGACTACATAGAAGGCAGAGGCAGATCTCGAAGATGGGACTTGTAAACTCCAAGCAAATGCGAAAATGGATGCCCTGAACAATTGGGAAGTAAGTGATGCTGTTGCAGGACTCTGCTACTACATTACTGCCAGCAACACAGGACGAATTCAAGGTGCAGTAAGTAGAGTTAAAAGGATGTTGGGGAAAAAACTGCTACTTCTAGAATGCAGGCACCATATCCTTAAGCTAGGGATAGGTGCGGTTTCAAAAAGACTTTATGGAAAGACTACAGATCCATCTGAATCAAAGTTCGAAGAACTGAAAAAGAGTTGGTCAACAACAGATAAGGAGAAATACATAATACTTCCGGTCAACGACGAGTGGTTAACTGACATCCGAGGTGGAGTTATCGCTTACATTCAAGAGCTGAACCAAAACAAGAAATGCTTTTTGCGGGATGATTATCGAGAGGTTGGAGAACTGACACTGAAAGTACTTGAAGTCACTGACGTTTCAGAAGCCAAGTTCTGCCGTCCGGGTGCCTACCATCATGCACGCTGGATGTCCAAGCTGATATATTATACCAAAATGTATTTGTTTGGTGACCAACTGAACCTTGATCAGGAACTGAAAGCGTCGCTGAAAAGGATGGTACAATTTACCAGTCTAGTGTATGTGCAGCCCTGGCTCAGAGTTCCTATTGCTGCAGAATTATTCAAATACTCAAGAAAGCCTTTGTCATAAGAAAAATGTATCGAAATCATTCTCAAGGCTGGTTCGGGAAGCTGTCACGAGGTTGCAACGACCTTTAACAGAAAACATGGCAACACAGCACACAGGACACTGTTGCCAAACTTATTGACGTGAGTTCAACATGAGTGGGAGAGATGACTCTGTGTATGTTTACAAACGGCAGTCATGTCGAAAATGTTTTGTACATAAAGTTACATTTTGCTAAAAGTGTTAATTTTCCCTATGTATGGAGGCTTTTGGGACACCCTATAGTTTTCATCGCTAATATCATCTTAAATCTGACCTTTTTTCCAGCAATATTTTATTATTTATGTGATGAAAATTATCCAGTGTGTCATTACCACTACTAAAATATATGGATAATATCCTGAAATAAATATAGAAAAACACAGACTTGTGGAATTATTAACAGATATCTTACTGAATGGGCGGTATATGCATATAATTTTTATTTAAGCCCTTTAAGTTCTCAGTTCCATTATGAGCCACACAAATGATTCGTGAGAACGTGCATATATATATATATATATATATATATATATATATATATATATATATATATATATATATATATATATATATATATATATACACACATGAGGCCCCGTGTGCAGGAATATACCCATTTGCGACCTTGTCGAAAATTGAGATAATGCTATCCCACAGTCCCTCAGAATATGTACTTTCATGTGGACTTGGTAGATGTGATGTATGACCCAAGACAAAAGGGCGAAAACCCATAAAAATAACATTGGGTTTACATTGCCAACCTTTATCAAAAGCTTTTCGCCACAATGTTGGAGCAAGAGTATACCCATGCGCCATCCTCATGGAGAATGGCTTCTCAGTGCGCCATTTTATGCGTGCAGTAGTGTTAACAATCACCAAGGCAATGAGGATAGTCTCATCCCAAGCCTTTTTGCTATGCTGTAGTAATACTAATGCTCTCGTCCCAGGCTTTTTCTGGCTGACCAAGCAGTGTGCACGCTCTGTTGTGTGTATCATAACCTACGTAATTAAGGTGGTTATAACACCACAGCGGGACACAGTGTGAGTTTTGACTTTGTTTTTTCAGCAAAAAGAAATAATAACCTTTCATAACTTCCCATGGCTTTATGTTTATTAACTCTTTCAGTGAGGTTAGTTTTCTTACTGAACCATTGTATTATTTATTGCAGCAGACACTGTATTCATTAATAAGATTATTGATGTAAAACATCATCATTCCTAGTATAATTGATGTTATTTTGTTTGTTATTGCATTTAATAGATGTAAAGTGTCTCTTGTTCACATCAAAACACAGAACAACAAGGACCAGGTGAAAAAGAAAATGCTGCATATTGATTTTTTTTTTTTTGAAAAATTTATAATTACTTACTTTTAATGATAATAACCAGGCATATTCATAACCAACCATTCTACAGACATTCAATTTCATCTTACAACATAAAGGAACTCGCTAGCTATTGTCCTGCTGTACTAGTTTATGCATAAAAGTAGCAGCATTGTATGTTAATATGTCGATTTTTTTTTGCTTTTTTGGGGGGTAAAAACAATGGCACCTTTACTAAAAAGTTTTTGGATAAAGTAGAGACAATCAGCTTTAGGATAATGTAAACGCCATTATCCTAGGTATAATAGTATTTGCGGTATCGTTCTTCAAATTTGTAAAAACTTTAAACGCGATTTCTGCCACTTTTAAAAAATGGCGCATGGGTATACTCTTGCACGTGGGGCCTCATATATATATCATCATCCGATTGAGTGTCCACTGCAGGACCGGCCTATCCCAACCGAAGTGGGGATGATACAGCCCATGTATCTCTACCAAGTGGCTTAAGCTGTTTGGTAGAGAGTGTATGTAGGGTGAGAAGTACTTGTAAGTGTGATTGTAGCATTGAAGTGGCTCTGGATGTATGTGTAGTCTGTGAACCAAGTGTAATCGGCCCGCATAAGCCAACTGGGTGCAAGCATACTTTATAGTATGCGACACTGGTTCAACCACGGCACTCCTTATGTCCGCCAAAGTGATACTTGGCCGGAAGAACACTCCCGAAGTTTATTACCCTGCAGGGGTGCGAACCCTTGTTCTTCCATGTACGAAAATGCACACTATCCCACTGTACCACAGAGGCCTCATATATATATCAATGTCTATATCTACCTATCTATCTATCTATATATTAGGGTAATCCATGGTCATATACTGAAATTTCATCTAACGTATATTGACCCAGACCAAATATGCCCCTAATCCAATTCACTGCCATGAAAAACAATGAGGCTGATCTGGCAACATTTAGAGGTTGCTCTAAACACAAACTTTTAACCTGCCCCATCCCGTTGACGTACATATGTGCCCGAACATTTTGCCACTGTGACCCCCATTGACTCATCCCAAATGCAAAGTCCGTCATTTGCACATTTTTCAAATTTCATGCGGGATTTTTGGTATGTATAAGCGGGTCATCTTCCTCTACCCAAGGCCAGGTGGAAACAATGCCTTACCCTGTGTGACCTCCTCCCCCCCACGTCATTGTCTCAGCAACTCACCTGTTACCAGTGACCTGGACAGTAAAGACATGTCATGCCACGTTATGAAATTCAAGGCCAGAGTGATTCCCCAATCGATGACAATGTGGAGGACAAAGTTTACATGGTGCCAGAGGAAGAAACGATCAGAAGTGATGAGGAGGTAACGTCACCAAGGACGGTGCGGTATGTTGATGTGTTTGGTGAGTGAAAGAATGCTTATATCACCTATATTACTCCGTGAAAACCAATATACTCTTGTACTACATATAAATTCGTACCAAAGAAATAAATATCTGCCTATTCTGAGTGGTTTGGAATAGTTACCCCTACCATGGAAACTTCTTCTCCGGAGTCGGGCTCGATAGAAGATGGTACCAGGTGAGGGGATTGTCACCTGTACTGGGCATTTCTAAACTCAGGTGAGCACTTTGTCTCTGAATTTTTGATGTTTCTCATAAAAAGGAGAGATTTTAGCCAAAAAAAAATCGATAATCTGCCAGGATTGGGGGGGTCATTGGTGAAAAATCTGCCGGGACGTGTAAAAGAGGATTCGAGAGAAATGTAGGTTGCAGATTATTCTAGAGGGGTCTAGACTGTCAGCAATGGTTCAAGAAAATTGTGAAATGTTCTAGAAGGTTCAAGACTGTTCGAGAAAATTATGGAATGTTCTAGAGGAGTTGGCCATGGTCTTTTTCCTGTATTGCACTGGCAAAAAAAAAAAAAAAAAAAAAAAGTTGATATTCCATACCAGCATATTTTGGATATTTTAAAATGGCTTAGTGGGCTTCATACATCAATATAAGGTCCCTGGTACTAATAAAAGTAATCACTAAAGCCAAAAAGTTAGTAGAATCGAGTTGCGTTGGTGCCACTTTACCTCTGAAATCTTCGAGGTTACTGAGAGAGCAGAGCGGCTGTGAGCTTATGAACCGATTTTGGATTTTTCTTTACTGGCTAAATGGGCTTATTACATCAACATAAGATCTCTGGCACTAATAAATATAATCGCCAAAGCAAGAAAGTTGGTTGAATCGAGTCTGGTTGGTGCCACTCAACCTCCGAAATCTTCAAGGTTACTGAGAAAGCAAAGGAGCACTGAGCTTGTGAACCGATTTTTTTTTGTGTGTGTGGCTTTTTTGGGGCTTAATACATCAATATATGATCCCTGGCACTAAGAAAAGTAATCACTAAAGCATGAAAGTTTGTTGAATTGAGTCGGGTTAGTGCCACTCAGCCTCTGAAATCTTCAAGGTTTTTGACAAAGCAGAGTGGCTGTGAGCCTGTGGAAACGGCCACTCGCCTCCCGCGCTCCTAAGTCAGCATTGTAAGTCTAGCAGAGAAATGTCTGAAGTTAGTGAGATACCTTATTAACTTCCAATTTACTTCAGATGCTTGCAATGACTTATTAGTGCTGCACGACATAGATCTACGTCATTGGTGTTTTAAAGGGAGACGTGGATCTACGTTGCTAGTGCAGTACAGGTTAAATACTTCCAGGTGGCCTCCCTGCACAGTCAGGTAGTTGTGCAATGTGCAATTGTGCATACTGTACTGCTCGTTCATGAGGACAAAATGTGTGTGTGTGTGTGTGTGTGTGTGTGTGTGTGTGTGTGTGTGTGTGTGTGTGTGTGTGTGTGTGTGTTCTTACCTTACCTTATCGTTCTTATCTAATTGTACCTTTACAGGAATGGGTCAAGCTCATACTTTCCTGTATATTAAGCCATTTGGAGCACACACATCCTTAAATTTATGAATATATTTTTTTTTTTTTTCAGTAGTGCATTCCACTGATCAAAATCCCTGTTTGAGAAACTTAATTTCCTTATGTTTTATCACCTCTCTTTTCATGCAGTTTTTTGTAGTGTCCTCTTGCTGATGCCACCCCATGGGTTGTACAGTATACTCAATTATGCCTATTTTCCCTTGCCCTGTGATGCATTTATATAGCATAATCATGACTCCTCTTTTCCTTCTCACTTGTAATGTTGGTAGGCTTAGTTTCTCTAGTATTTCTTCATAGGATAGATCCCTTGTTACCTATCTTTTAGCAGCTGTTTGTACTTTTTCAGTCTTATTATGCATTTTATTGAGATGTGGGCTCCAGACTACTAACGCATACTCCAGGATTGCTCTGATGAATTACTGTATGTTATAATCTTTCCCAGCATGTCTTCATTTATATATATGAATGCTATTCTTATACTGACAAGCAGTACATACATGTTCCGTACCTTCTCACTGATGTGGTCAGCTGGAGATAGTCTGTTATTGATAATCACTCCTAGGTCCTTCTCCATTGCTGATATATGTAAGGTTGAACTTTCTGGCTTACAATCCCAGTCTGGTCTTTTTTCACTCTTTCTTATCTTAATTAAATGGCATTTGTCCACAATGAATTCCAATTGCCATCTATCACTCCATTTATGAAACTTATTTCATTCTTCTTGTAGTTCTGTGCAAGAGTCTGTGTTTGTAATTCTCCTTTGTATTTTTGCATCATCATCAGACATATTTAGATAGCTTCCATTTTCAATGGGCACTGACCCCTATGGATATCCACTAATTACTTCTCTCCATGACAAGTAATTTGCCCTTAGGGTTCGTCTCCTTTCCCTTTTTCTGAGAAAATCTTACATCCAACAGTACAGATTGTCTTGGATTCCATCTTGATGGCACTATTTTCATAAAAGTCTTTGATACAGTGCTGTCAAATGCCTTCTTGAAATCCTAATAGATAATATCTACCCATCCTCTTTTCTGTAGTGTTTCTGCAACTCTATCATAGTAGCTTAATAGATTAGTAACACATGATTTTCCCTTTTTAAAACCGAACTGTCTCTCTATTATCTTATTGTATTTCCCAAATGGTTTACCCAAACTTCAATTATCAGCTTCTGAGATAACTTACAACGCTGGTCAAGAACACTTATCACTAGTTGAGTGGATTTTGTCTATTTCCCTTCTTGAATAGGGGAGCAATGTTTGCTTTCTTCCAAATATCAAACAGTTTACCTTGACTTAAAGATTCCTTGAAATATCAAATTTATTGGTATGCTTAATTCTTCTGCACATTCATGTAGCACCCAGCTTTAAATTTCGTCAGTACCATTCCATTGTCTACTGTAATTTACTCAACTTCCCCTGGACCTCTTGTTCCGGTATTCATATATCTGGTATTATGTGTGGGCATGCATGTTCCTTATCATCTTCCTCATAATTACTTTCTTCTGTAAAAAGTGATTACAATTTTTCGTTAAGTACTTAACAAATATCTTCTTAGATAAAGGTTATCCTCTCATCCATGATGGACTGCATTTTATCTTTAACCTTGGTTTTGCTTCAGATGTAGCTGTAAAACTGCTGTGGTTGACCACTACTTTTATTTATGAGGTTTTCTTCAAACTTTCATTGAGCTTGTCTCTTTACCATTGTATTATAATTTCTTGCCTGTTTATAGCTGTTATCTACCCTCTCACTATTGTGTCTTCTGTATCTGTTCCACAGCAAATCTCTTTTCACTTTTGATTTTTTACATTCTGTATTAACCCTCTCGCACACAATAAGTTTTCAATAACTTTTAGTTTCACACACACAACAAAAACCTTGCTCAGGCTGGCTCCGCACGCGCGGCAAGGAAAAAAAATCTATGGCCCAATTTACCCTCGGAAAGTGCTGATATTTTTATAAATCGCTTCCCATCATCTTCGTTGATGTTTATACTATCAGATTTAAAAAAAAAAAACATAAAACAGATGATTAAATGTACAGAAATTAAGCCAGAATAAACCTTCTTTACGTGAAAACTAGCTTCTCATAACTTCCCACCATCACTATGAAAATTTTTTCCTGTAATGTGCAGTTGCAAAGGACATGTCTATATGCAGAATTTCACGTTCTTTCATCTGTGAAAGTTTCAAGTCGATATGTCCAATAGCTTTCGAGTAAATCGAAAAAAAAAAAACGAAAATTAGCTAAAAACGTCTGATTTGTTTATTATTTCGTATGTTGTTAGTGACACTATAACACACATATATGCAAATTCTATCCAGTTTTGTAGCCCAAAGGTTAAGGAAGCCCATGATATTTTATTGAGAAGGTGAATTTTGAAAAGATACGATGGGTTGCGCATGGTGACAGCACATACGCTCTGGCCCGTAGGCTGAGTACGTTCGTCTTTCGTAACTTTTCCCCAATTATTTTCACACATAGGTTACTCTGCTTTACAAAAGTTTGCATAAGAAATCATCAGCTTGATCAAGCTTTCTTCAGAAATTTAATGCGACCTATACTTTACGGGTATAATGACTGAGAGGATAGCAATGAAATCCACCACATTTTCCCTATCAGAAATATATAGTAAACACACATTTTATACCTTACAATACAAGAGTATAAAGACTAGACAAATAAGCTGGTTACTCACGTCGTCTAGCAGTGTTATAGTGTTACTTAAGAGGAGATGGCATTGCAGAGAGGAGGACAGGCACGATCACAGTCTGTATGTGTGTGTGTGTGTCGTTTTATACAGCCTACTTTGCATGCTTTCTTCTATTTCAAGTTGAGCTTCTGTTTGCAGATAATATGCCTACAGCCGTTACACGAAACAGCGCTTCTGTGTGGTTGATCAGTCATCCTGAATATATAATCACTAGTTGTTGACTTCCTTCTAAGGGTCATGTGCTCAGGCATACCTTTTACCACTATGAAATCCTAAAGAAAACTAAGTCTGACAGTACTTCTGCAGTGACTGCCACTGTTCTTTGTTTATGGGGTTCAGCTAAAGTTCCGAGTTCGATTATCTGCTACTACAAGAAGTTTCTGGGACTAGTTGAGCAACATGAAAAGTGGAAGAAAAATCAATTGAATGACTCAAGAGTCACGCAAATGAAGGAAAATATCTTTTTTGGAGACCATGAAGAACTGTTTTATATCACTAAGAAAAATCCCCACATGTAGATCAAACATGAGGAAGACCAGGCTTTCCTAAACAGTCAGCAGAAAGACTGCATGTAATCGACAATAGCAAGAGTTGACAAGCTGCTCCAAAAATCGTGTGAGGTGAAATGCAGGCGAATGGAGACAGAGCACAAGGAAAAGGAAAAGGCAAGGAAGCTATGGCTCAGACAGTCAGTTCGTTGAAGATTGAGTCCCTTTCTTCTTCATTGTCATCAGAAGTAGAAGATATACCTCTTTTTTTTTTTTTTTTTTTTTTTTTTGTCGCTTTTGAAGGCGTCAACATGCTTGCATGCGTCGGCCTTGGTAACCAAATGGCGGCTCTTCATGCTGCATAATCCATGGCAACCTCCCTGTTCAGTCCCATAACCCTGAGGTCACACTTAATGACCTCATCCCATGTCTTTCTCAGTCTGCCCCTCACAACCCCACCCCCAATAGTAACGCATCTCATCTTCTGCACCCAATTATAATCCCCCATCCTCTCCACATGCCCAAACCATCTCAATCTACCTTTCCTCATCACAACACCAATACACTCCAGTCCCATCCTACCTCTCACCTCTTCCATCGTAAACCCAGCCCCCCCAGGCCTTGCACACACAGACGCACTGCACATCCACCTACTCATTGTCTTTTCTGTACGTTTGAGCCTGCAAATATCCTCTTCCTTTGCTGCCCAGGTCTCACTACCATACAGCATTACACTCCTAACACATGCTACATACAAAGATTCCTTAGCACGTAGAGAGCGTCATCTCAATGTCAGGAGAGGCAACAGCTCCCTGAACTTCTTCCAACCACTTCTCACCTTAGCCACAGAGCTAGCTCCAGCCCCACCTTCAGCACATAACATGCCTCCCAAATAACAAAACTCTTCCACACACTCAAGAGACTCACCTGTAAGTTCAATCCTTTCACACCTGGCAATCTCCATCTGCTCTCCCCGACACGCCACACACATAAAATCATCATTATCTCGCAGTCTACCTCTAATACCACACAACACTGCACAAGATGGAATTACTTCCCACTCCCTTGTGTCAAACTGCACATGGCCATTCTCTCTCTTCTTTGACTGTACTGACACAAACCATAGATATCACTTTTGTTTTATCTGCATTTACCCTTAAGCCCTTGTGCCCCATATCACCTCTACACTTCCTAAATCTTTCCTCCATCTCCCTTTTGCTCTCTGCAATCAACACCAAATCATCAGCATACAAAATCTCCCACGGGAGTCCGATTCTGAAGTCACGTGAGAGGGCTTCAAGTACCATGATAAACAACATGGGACTCAAAACTGATTCCTGATGCACATAAATGTTCACGGAAAACTCTTCACTCAACTCTCCATTCACTCTTACCTGGGTCAGAGCACCCACATAAGTGGCCGTAACCATCCTATCCAGCCACTCCTCTAAGCCAAGATTTCTCATTGCCCACTTCACCACCTCTCTAGGGACTCCTCAAAGGACTTTTCCTAATCAGCAAAAACAAAATACTGATCCCTTTTCTTCCCAATATATTTTTCCTGAAGCATTCGAATAATGAATATGACATCGGTGGTCCCCCTGCCTGGCATAAACCCAAACTGCATCTCATCAATATCACTCTTTGTCTAATCCTACCTTCTACAAATCTCTCCATTATCTTCATTATCTGATCTAAAAGCTTTACACCTCTATAATTTCCTCTTTCCAGGGCACCACCCTTCCCTTTGTACCCATTTACAGTTATGCTCTTCAACCAATCATCTGGGACAACACACTCATATATAATCATATTTATCAGGTTAGTGACTAACCTCACCCCTATATCTCCTGAGGCCTTCAACATTTCGGCAGTCAACCCAGACACACCTGCTGCCTTCCCCACCAGCATCCTACCTATTGCCTCACTCACAGCAGCAGCGTCAAAGGCCAAGGGCCAAACAGTGGATCTGCTGGCTCAAAACCTTCCCAATCTCAGTCAAACTCCTCATTCAACAACCGGCTATAATGCATTCTCCATGCATCTTTTATATCCCCACTGCTCACCACTACCCTTCCATCATCATTCTTCACACACTGCTCACCTATAATATCCCGATTATCCCTCTTCATCTGATTTGCCACCTTAAATATCATTTTTTTTTTCCTTTCCCCATGATTTAGGTTATCAAGTAAAAGTCTTTGTGACTCAGACTTCGCCCTGAATACCTCTCTTCTAGCCCTACACTTGACAGTAATATAAGCTTAATGTTCAGCAAAGGCATGTGATGCACATTGTCGGCCTGTTTGTTGCACTCAGCTATGTCAAGTTTTTTTTTTATGCGAGGAATAAGGAATCAAAGGCCATGAGCATGCAATAAGAATTCCTTCCAAGAGAAAAAACAAAATAGAAGAGGGAGTCAAATTCATGATCCGATCATTTTGAGATGCCTGGACACACTGTGTTTGAAAGACTGGAGATCATACGAAGCAGGAAATACAGACAGAAGGAGACAGTTCCAGAGTTGACCTGTTGCATAAATGAAGGACTGGGAGTAACGGTTAACTCTTGCATTAGAGAGTTGGACAGAAAAGGGATGAGAGTTTGCTGCTAGACGGGTGCTACGCACCCGTTGTAGAGGTGGAGGAATGCATGGAGACAGTACAGAGGAGCAGTGACCATTGAAGTAGCGATAGGAATGAGATAAAGATCCAACAGTATGGCGAAGAGACAGAGGTTGAAAGGACTCAGTAAGAGAAGGAGAGTTAATGAGACGAAAAGCCTTTGACTCCACCCTATTGATAAGAGCTGTCTGTGGGGAGCCTTCCCACACATGAGAGTTGTACTGCACACAGGGGCGGATAAAACCCCTGTATAGAGTCAACAATTGTGCCTTGGGTAAAGAAGGAACGGAGTCGGCTTAGCACACCTATTCTATTGGAAGCAGATTTTACAAGAGATGTAATAGGATCTTTCCAAAATAAGTCCCGAGCAAATGAAACCCCAAGCATGTTCAAGGATGATGCAGGATTAAGCTGAATATTATTAAACATTAGTGGGTATACCTGTGGAAGATTTTGTCGGGTTGATAGGTGTAAGAACAACCAGATTATTTTTACCCCAGTCAGATATACGAGCCAAGTCAGACATTAGGTGTGCCATAGCCTCATTCCTTGTTTGTTGAAGTAACTGCTGAGATGGGTGTTGCAGGAACCGAATGGAAAGGTGAAGGGTGGAGTCATCAGCATATGAGTGGATACGGTTAGATGTACAGCTTAGAAGGTCGTTGATGAATAAAAAGAAGAGTTGGTGATAGGACAGAACCCTGAGGAACACCACTGTTGACAGATCTAGGAGAAGAACAATGGCTGTCTACAACAGCGGCTATTGAACAACCGGAAAAGAAGCTAGCAATGAAGGCAGATAGAAGGATAGAAACCATAAGAGGGCAGCTTACAAATTAAAGATTTATGCAAGACTCGATCAAAAGCATTTGAGATGTCAAGTGCAATGGGAAAGCTTTCGCCAAAGTCCCGAAAGGAGGATGACCAGGAGTCTGAAAGGTAGGTGAGAAGATCGCCAGTGGAGCGTCCCTGACGGAACCCGTACTGATGATCAGAAAGAAGGTTGTGATCAGAAAGATGTCTTAAAATTTTTCGATTAAGAATTGACTCAAAAACTTTTGAAATACAGGATGTTAAAGCAACTGGACGATAGTAGAGGGTTGGGAATGGTTACCCTTCTTTGGGACTGGCTGAAAAAGAGCAAACTTCCAGTAAGAAGGAAAGGTACAAGTTGACAGACAAAGGTGAAAGAGTTTACTTAGGCAGGGTGTAAGCACAGAAGCACAGTTCTTGAGAACAACAGGAGGGACTCCATCAAGCCCATATACCTTGTTAGTATTGAGACCAGTGATAGCAGAAAATAATTAGCTGAAGAAATTTTAATGTCAGCCATGAGGAAGTCAGAGGGGGGAAGTCATGCAGGAACACCAGAATCGTCTAAGGTGGAATTGGAGAAGAAAGTCTGAGCAAAGAGATCTGCTTTATCAGTAGAAGAAATAGCTACAGAACCATCAGAGTAAAAAAGAGGAGGGAAGAATGATGAGGTAAGTTGTTAGAAAGGTTTTTGGCAAGGTGCCAGAAGGAGAGGGAAGAATTCGAGTTGGAGAGTTGAGAGCATTTGGTATGGATGAAATTATTTTTAGCAGAGTAAAGAAGAGACTTAGGACGATTCCGGGCAGAAATGTAAAGATGATGTGATTCAGGGGTGGGTTGGCTCCGGTACCTTTCGTAGGCCCTCTCCTTGCTGTGGACAGCATTAGAACAAGCGTGATTAACCCGCCCCATCCCAACGTTTTCTGGGCAGTGGTACGCCCCAGTCCCGACATTTTTGGACCTTTTTTTTTTTGGCTCAAACATCCGCTTTTGGTGAGAAATATCGAAAATTCATAGAGAAATCGCTCACCTGAGGTTTAAAATACTTGATCCAGGTAGGAGTACCTCCTTACCTTACAGGGTTTTCTATCAGGCTGGCTGCAAAGAAAACGAGTTCTATGGGAGGATAACTATTTTACACCACTCATAAACGATATTTATTTATTTATTTGGTACGAATTTATATGTAGTACAAGAGTATATTGGTTTTCAAACGGTAATATAGGCATTATAAGCATTGTTTCACTCACTAACTCATCACCATTCCTGACCTTTTTTTGCCACATTACCTGACCATCATTTCTGACTGTTTCTTCCTCTAATGTTTGTCCTCCACATTGTCATCGATTGGGGAATCACTCTGGCCCTGAATTTCTTACCGTGGCATAACATGGCTTTCCTGGCCAGGTCACTGATAACAGGTGAATTGCTGAGAAAAGGTCATGCAGAGGGGGGAGGAGGTCATGCTGGGTAAGACATTGTCGCTGCCTGGCATCTTGTAGAGGAAGGTGTCCCGTGCATACATGCCAAAAATCACTTGCGAAAATTGAAAATTGTGCAAATTAGGGACCTTGCAATATTGCCGCATTAATTTACGTCTCCGGGATATGAGTGCACATCATGTGAGGACGTGAATTCACGTCTCCGGGATGGGGCAGGTTAAACCAAGGCTTTCTTGCGTTAGACAAGGGATACGAGAAAGGAATGCATGCTTCCATGCCTGAAAGAATAACCTCCGTAATACGTAAGGCACACTCAGATGGCTCCCAGCCATGGAAGCAATAATCATTCCAGGGAAAATCAAAGAAGTACTGTCTGAGGGGCTCCCAATCCGCAGCTCCAAAGTGCCACAGACGACGTTTCTTTAGAGGGTCCACAGACTGTACCAGAGTGATAGGACAGGTTAAGGTGATAAGGTTGTGATCGGAGGAGTCCAATGGAGAGAAAAGATTAACAGTGTAAACAGAAGGATTAGTTGCAAGGACGAGGTCAAGTATGTTGGCGCTCTCTCCAAGGCGGTCTGGGATACGGGTAGGGTGCTGTACAAGCTGCTCTAGGTCATTAAGGATAGAAAAGATGTAGGCTTGTTCACCAGGTGGATCAGTGAAAGGAGAGGAGAGCCAAAGGTGGTGGTGAACATTGAAATCTCCTAAAACGGAGATTTCAGAGAAAGGAGAAATGGATAGAATGTGTTCAATCGTAGAAGTAAGGTAGTTCAAGAATTTTTGATAGTCAGTAGAATTAGAAGATAAGTAAACAGCACAGATATATTTAGTCAGAGACTGACAGGAAAGCTGAAGCCAGAGTGTAGGGAATTCAGAAGTATCGAGTTCTGGAACACGAGAGCAAGATAAGTTGTTGCATATATACACACAACATCCACCTTTGGCTTTGAAATGAGTATAGAGAAAGTAGGAGGATACAGAAAAGGGTTTTCTGTCACTTGCCTCAGACAGCTGAGTCTCAGTTAGAAAGAGAAGTTGAGGTTTAGAGGAGAAGAGGTGGTGCTCAACAGAGCGAAAGTTAGAGGAAAGGCCGCGAATGTTGCAGAAATGAAGAAATGGTTAGTCAGACAGTTGTTCCAGGCGGCTCAAGTTGTCACCGGGAGAGGGGTGGAAGGTGGGGGCATTTATGGTCCACCCCTCCTGGGGACTCCAAGGCTGAGTGTTGAGTAGCCATGATTTTTTTTTTTTAATTTTGGAAAAGGAAGGGTAATGTGTACTATGCATGTAGTTTGGTGTAGATGGTTAGAGAAATTTGTATTGGAGAGCATGCTGCCCTACTCTCTGTGTTACTGAGACACTGAAAAAGTTCAACAGAGGGGGATGGTCAGGAACTGGTCATGAGGGCTGATGAAACAGGAGCTCCAGCTCTCCCTGTCATCAGTTTTCCATCCACCGTGGGAGTACTGCCCTGCTCGACTGGTGTTACAGTCTACTCATCATCTACAGTCTACTCCTGAAATGAAGCGATGATTTCCAGATATGCTCCCTCAAACGGCCTTGACTTCATGTGCCAGCTCCAGAGTGGCCTGCCTGAGTGAAGCAGCTTGTAAGCGGTATTTGGGCGCATTTCAGATGAGGTGATCGGTTGCGTTTTTCGACGAACGGATCGATTTGTCAAAGAAGAACTTGAAAAAGCCTCCAAAGAAGGACGGCTCTGAAGTGACTTGAAGACAAAAACTTTTTTCCTCAGCAACAGCTGAGTGAGCTTGCAACAGCCAAGACGATGTGCATTTCTGAAGCTCTCTTTCCAGATGGAGATGAAGAACTTGACCGACTTTTACAGAAGATGCCCCAGGAATGGGATGGAGACCCCATCTGCAAACGGTTCTAAGATGCCTATGATAAGATGTCCGTTGTCAATGACTGTTCTGAGAGACTAATTTCTCTTGGGACAAAATTCACCTCGACCCTTACGATGGGCGAGAGACAGAAACAGTACGGTACACCCTGACTGTTGTGAGGCAGCATCAGCATGACATTTTCTGTGCTGTTCGAAGGAGGTTTTCATTCAGTAACTTTCATTGTAAAATATCGGGTTTTTTATTGTGCTAAAATGACTTTTCTATGTCCTTACTATTTATTAACATTAGTTACAAAAACTTCTGTTTTTATGTTCAGTGATCACACTGTCTGTGGCGTAGTGAAATAATATGATGGTAACAAAAAGAAAAAACTGTAGCGACTTTTAATATTAAGCTAGAAAAGTGAAATTTTGCAGATTCGTTTGATTAAAAAAAGGGAACAGAAGCAACTTGTGTTTGTCATGCTATCCTGTTATTTGCATTTTTGGACCACCCTAATACACACACACACACACACACACACACACACACACACACACATATATATATATATATATATATATATATATATATATATATATATATATATATATATACTGTATTATACTGTACGAGGCTTACTCAAACCATCATACCTCATCTTCACTCACCTCATATCTTCCCCACGGTCGAGCTTCTCAAATATTCCACTCTGGCTAATATCACACCACTTTATTTAACATCAAATGAGTTCTTGTTTTTGTGTTTACTTCTCCTGTTTCTGCAGACATATTAGAAAATATTCTTTGTTGTATTCTATGATCTTATTCTAGTGGCTACCTACCAAAATACACTTTACTAAACCTATGCTAAAAAATGTCTTTTACCTATATGATAATCGCTATCTCGATTACTGAAATGTAAAAATGTATATGGAATGGCGTAAGATGAATCTGTGGATTTTATCTTTGTGATAACTGCTAAAGAGTACTTATAGGTTATAAGTCGTGCTCTGAAGAGCGAATGCTCCACGTGCTTGAAGAAACCTCCCCAGTTGTTGAGGTTTCATAACTCGCTCTTAGAACCTGATATTATGACTCCTCCAAAAGTTAAAGAGGCTTTGCGATTAGCTTTGCAATTAGAGTTAATATCTTTTAGCTGATTATGTTTAAAGCTGGGCTTTGCGACCTTTTTGGTGAGACTGCCCCCAAACTTTATATACTTAACACCATTTGCAACTGCGCTATTCACACATAGTAATTGCTACCAGTGCTGGGAACGCTGCTGATAAAAAGTAGCGGTGCTCCCATTCCCGTTACTAGTCGATAAAGTAGTGGCGTTACTGGTTTCGCTACTTGATACGAAATGTAGCGGCGCTCCCGCTACTTTGGATAAAAAAAAGGTACACAAAGGAAAGGTTAACAAAATTCTGTGATACAGCAATACACTAGATACTGTTTTGATATTCGTCAGTCTGGGTGGTTATGTTGTGTACCAGTAATGTCAGTATATACTTATACTGAAAAAAATAAAAACCATATACATGTCGGTGTCAATGAAGCTTAGAGCCGAAGGTACAGGAAAAAGCTATTTACTGTATAATGTAACAAATGTTCTTTTACACTGTTACCTAGTATACCTACTGAAAGTAACATACGTAAATAAAAGGCAAAAAAAAATGTGGCCTACCATTGATACATATTATATAGATTTATTATATTTTCAATGATACCTATTGAAGATATGTACGAAAACGAAAGTAAAAATGAACTGAGGCTTTCTTTTAAAGGCTATTTATACACTAGCATTTTTTTTCCATTACTTTAAACTGAAAGTAACACACTGTTACGAAATAATAACAGTAAGAATTAATCTGAAAGAGAGAGTGAGGGAGAGAGCGGGAGTTAGAGACGGGGATAGTTAGGTGTGTGTGTGTGTGTGTGTGTGTGTGTGTGTGTGTGTGTGTGTGCGAAGCAAAGGCGCAAATTGCAAGTTCAATATTCTAGTCAGTACAGGTGTCAGGTTTCATAAAAGGAATTAAAGTGCAAAGAAATTTTGAAAAATAACAGTCTGCTGACCACGGCAGAATAAACTGAGATTGAGTAGTCTGGCTCGCACTCAGTCCCCGATGCTGCTCGCCAAGCTGCCAGTTACTTAATCTAAATTATCAATAATTAACTAGCAAATTCCTGTCTAATTATTGTACATTACTAATAAAAAATAATTAATAAATTACTGATGTAATGTAGAACAAACATCATTAATTGGTAGAATTGACGAAAGTATTATTTTTCATCATAAGTACATACAACCAAACCGTCGGCATAACTGTATGTATTCACCGACTCAGGACCTGTATTCGTCGCGTGAGTAGCGAAGAGCGCGGTAACGCGTGAGTACAGCCCAAAAGTAGCGGCGCTCTCAGTTCCGCTACTGGCTAAAAAAAAAGTAATGGCGTTATCACCATCGCTATTAAAATAGTAGCGGCGCTATGTAGCATCGCTACTAATAGCAATGCTATTCCCAGCTTTAATTGCTACCATGAATACTGATAATCATTAATTATGGTAATAATCATCTAAGTTCCAAACTAATTTATTTTGTCTGTTACATAGTGCTTTCAGTCATTTCATCGCATATCTGTATCTTCTTTCATAATGTATTTTGGAAATCACAAAGGAACTTATCATCACTGAATTCTGTACATATTAATGGTTCACTTCTGTATATTATTCAGCTCTGTGTATTATGTATTAGCAGTCATAGTGGATAATGTTAGCACTGGCAATGTAGGGAACCGTACCCTATCTTCTAGTGATGGGAGGTGAGCAACATGGAAGCTGGGAAGGTGGCTGAAGGCTCCAAACCGTGTGCCCAAGAATTTCAGAAATAACTTCCTAAGCCAAGAATTGTACTAAGATTCAAATCGAGCTGCAAAACACATGGACGTATTATACAGTCTGGTTTCGTCACACGACTATTCATTATGTGATCGTATATGGCTGGTCATTGTGATAAATTATTAGAATGACATTTCAAAATCTATACTCTTTTACAGAATAACGTAAGAAAAATTGGTAGCAATTTCGCTAGAACGATATTTTCAATGGCCATTTCAGATAATCTCGTGCAGACACAGTGAAGCATGCAACCTGACAGTCAGCTGTCAGAGCCAGATGGGCGCCCAGTGTTTATATTAGCTGTGACTGTCTGCCTTCATTCTGTTTTGTGCATGAAAGGCCACAGAAGCACCATTGCCATCACCAAACAACAATGCAAATGCTTAACAAATAGTTCAATGTGCGATATTTTGTGAAGTGATACCTTTCTGTGTGTGAAATACTAACACTTGTGAAGTGAACATCTTGTCAACCTTACACACCCAGCTTCCCCATAACAGGGCCTCCAATCAGCTGACTGAGGAATGATGGCCGTCCAGTGATCACATGCACTGTGATCGTCTGCCTATCATTCAATTTTGTGCATGAAAGGCCACTGAAACATCATTGCTATCGGCAAAAAACACTACAAGCACCTAATAAATAGTGCAGTGTGCAATGTTAAGTGATACCTTTTTGTGTATGAAATATTAAAACCTGTGACTTGGTAATTGTGTCAACATTGTGTAACCAGGATAAAAAAAACCCACACTGGTAGATGAAAAAGATATATTTCCAAACAGTCTTGGTGACAGCTGTCACCCTCTTCAGTGGATCTACAGACCAAGACTGATACATTCAGTTACTGGGAAGCTGCTTATATGCAAAGTAACCACACCTGTTTTTTTTTTTTTTTTTTTTTTTCCAATCACACCAGATGTGACCTCACCTGACACTCACTCCACACTGTCCCCGACCTGAGTGTGGGATTACAAAGGGTGGCAAGGGGTGTCCAGTGTGGGTTTTTGTATCCTATATCATGTTCATGATAGTGTGACTCTTCAGTCATTGTGCACCCAGCTTCCTCATGAAGTGGCCCTCCATTCATCTGACTGAGGCAAAATGGCCACACAGTGTTTACATTCGCCATGACTGTCTGCCTTTCATTCAGTTTTATGCATGAAAGGCCACTGAAACACCACTGCTATCACCAGATATCAGTGCAAGTGCTTAACAAAAAATTAAGTGTGTGATATTAAGAGAAGTGAGACCATTTTGTGTGGAGTAATTGTCCAAGCCATCCACCAGCCTCAGAGGAGGAGATTTGATGGCAACTCGTGCTGGCGTAGGACAAACTGCAGGTGGGTGGGAGAGGTTTTTTGTGGCAATTTTAGGTTTTGTAGTTGAGATCACCCTCCCTAATCCTATGGAACTCATGTTATATCGACCTCGCTATGCAGCAAATTGTTATGTGATAGGTTTTCCCATGATGGAACCATATCACAAAATGAGACAATACTGTTTAATCATCCTGAAGACTCCCACAGAAAAGGATCAAAAGCACCATTCACCAACCACTTTGATACGATGACAATTATGAGACGTTATTCGTGCTTCTGCTGGGTGATTTCATTCTGGCTGAGGATGGATCTCTCATTAAAAAGAATAAAAGGTTATGACATTGTTAACTGTGATGATATTTTTTTATTATTTTACCGATAACTGTTCTTTGGATCTGTGAGTTAAAAGTCTCATCTGTACTCCTCTCACTAATGATCTATGAAGTTCGTGCCATACTTAAGTCCTGTATACAGTACATTAGCCCTTAGCCAGCAGCAGCAGGTGCTGAAAAGCACCCCTCAAAAAAAAAAAAATCGTCTCTATATAGATGCCCCCAATCACAGGATTCGAGCATAAAACAGTTACACAACATAATGTAGGGTTTTCACAAAATCTATACATAGACTGTACCACATGTAAGGTTTCAACATAATTTACTCTGCAGCAGTGTGTAACAGTTGCTATATTTCATTAACATAGCACAAAGTGTGTTCCAAACATCTGGCTGGTGGAGTGGTATGAGTAGATTGTAGGATTCTTTACTATGCCTTGTTAACCTCTCTGTTGCCGCCGGCGTCAAATGACGTTTTATTGTAGTGTGGTCATTCGAGCGTGCCTTTATAAAAAACGTTGAAAATTTTGGGGATGTAAACGAACGTTCTGAACGTCTTGAAACAGACCTACACTGCACTCCCATACACCCCATCAATCTTTTCAGAGCCTGCTGCTGTGATGATTGAATTTCGTATTTTTTTGCTCGTGGCCATGCTGAAACACATACAAACATATCCATTATCTCGACCCAGATGAAAATATCATCTTTCTCCCTTACAAAACGCACACAACCACCCAGTTTACGATTATAAATAAATCAGGAAAACAAAATAGACAAGAAATTAAGAGAAAAATGCATTCTTGTTTCAGTAGCTTTACCTACTTGCTTAGGTTTGTTGCACTGGTTTGGATCATTCGATGCAGTACGACTTGTAGAAAACTTGTGGGAAATGAACGAAAATCTTGGACATGAGACTAACCTTCACTTCGCACTCCCACACCTCATTTGTCAGCCCACCACCTGCTGGCGTGACGAGTGGATGTACGATTTTTTTTTTGTTTTTTTTGCTCATGGCCATGCATAAACATACATAGATTAACCATACACAGTTACAACCATTATCTTGACCAAGACAGAAATTATCATCTTTCTCCTCCCTTGCGAAACACACACAACCACCCTGTTTACGACTGTCAATAAATACAGGTATAAACAAAAGAGACATGAAAATAAAAGAAAAATGCACTTTTGTTTGGTATCTTTACCAATTTTCTCAAGTTTGCTGTACTGTTTTGGATCATTTTACATATTCTTTGCCTTCCACAAGCATAACAGAAAAGTTTTCCTTGTTCACGTGATGCTTTAGTGGGTGGAAAGGCCTCCCTTCCCTTCCCTTCCAGTTAATAATCAGCTTTGGTGCTAATGGCAGGTCGTCTCCCATTTCAGTCCACACTGTCCAGCTTGTACACTCAAGGGATGACGTTTATCTCGTTTAGGTCTGAAAATAGAAACTCTCGCCTCACTTTTCCAACGAACTTCACCACCCAGACTACAAAAATAAGTCGATACTACCATAAACACAACACCGAAAAATGCAAAATAAATTCATATATATATATATATATATATATATATATATATATATATATATATATATATATATATATGCACTAACAAACTTGAAAATACACATATATAGTTATTTCACACCATTTCAGTACCACTGACAAAGTTTTTTGGTACACACACACACACACACACACACACACACACACACACACACACACACATACTTTGTGCAATGTTGAGCCACTGCAATACCAACGTGTACCAGTATTGGCTGCCTAAATTTACGCAACTTCGCGTTCGAGTGCACGTCACAGGATGAGTCTAGGAAGCTAAGATTTGCACTATCAGGTGAGTCTGAACTTCCTTATGACAAGAAAAAAATCGATTTTCGAAACTTCGAAAAATGGCTGCAGGGTCGGCCTGTGAGGCCTGACAAATTCCAAACGGACAGCCACAGAGGGGTTAAATGACCAAATCTAAAAAGGTATACATCTCCCCAACACTAGTTTCCTTTCACATCAGATCTCTATTGTCTCATATTTTCCCATTCCTTGACTTTTCTTCACAGACCTTGGCAGCATGTTTCTTTGTTTCTCACAGTATAGCCTATGTTCAATTATATCCCTGTCTACAAAAGACAAAAATCTCCAGTGGGTTCTGAGGATTTTCCAAAACTACTTTGACCCCTGTGTCTCCAGTAAATGACAATTGTCTTCCCAGTGATTCTCAAAGTATGGGTCGCGACCCAATGGTGGGTCACGAGAGGAATTTTGATGGGTCGCAGGTACATAGAATAGACCTAATGCTTTTAATGTAGGCCTTTCTTTTAATGTATTTAAAATTGTAATTATCCTTAATACACTATTAGTATATTCTTAATAACTACGATAGGCTAAAACTGGTTACTCTCTTTTTTACCCTGTGGGTTGTCAGGAGATGAAAACAGGGAAAGCTGCAGGTATGGATGGGTGTGCTGTGGAATGCCTGAAGGGTGGTGGAGTGACTATTGTTGACTGGTTAGTAAGATTGTTGAATGTGTGCTTTGAGAAAGGTATGGTGCCAATTGACTGGGCAAGTGCTTGTGTGGTCCCGTTGTATAAAGGCAAGGGTGATAAGTATGAATGTACTAGCTTTAGGGGTATAAGTCTGTTGAGTGTTGTAGGTAAGGTGTATGGTAGAGTGTTAATTATGAGAGTTAGAGAGGGTACAGTGGGAGTGATTAGTGATGAGCAGTGTGGCTTTAGGAGAGGGAGGGGATGCGTTGATCAGGTGTTTGCTGTGAGACAAGTGTGTGAAAAGTATTTAGCAAAAGGCAAGGATGTGTTTTGGGCATTTATGGATTTAGAGAAAGCGTATGATAGAATTGATAGGGAGGCTTTGTGGACTGTTTTAAGATTGTATGGACTTGATGGTAGGTTACTAAAAGGGGTGAAAAGTTTTTATGTAAATAGTAGAGCATGTGTAAGAGTGGGAAATGCTGTGAGTGATTGGTTTCCTATGATAGTGGGGCTGCGACAGGGATGTGTGATGTCACCTTGGTTGTTTAATATTTACATGGATGGTGTTGTAAGGGAGGTGAATGCAAGAGTTTTAGGTGGTCTGAGTCTAGTAAATGTTGATGGTGGAGATTGGAATCTGAAGCAGCTGCTGTTTGCAGATGATACTGCACTGGTGACTGATTCAGAGGAGAGATTGAGACAGTTGGTAGAGGAGTTTGGAAGGGTGTGTGAAAGGAGGAATTTGAAAGTAAATGAGAATAAGAGTAAAGTGATGAAGTGTACGAGGTTGATAGATGGTAGGGGGATGAATATAGTTTTGAATGGTGAGTTGCTTGAGGAGGTAGATTGTTTTAAATATCTAGGGTCACATGTTGCTGTGGATGGAAGAATAGATGCAGAAGTGAAGTTTAGAATAAATGAAGTAGGAAAGGTGCTGGGAGGAATGAAAAAAGTGTTTAAATGTCGTTCGCTTAGAATGGATGTAAAGAGAAGGCTGTATGAGGGTGTTGTGGTACTGACTGCATTATATGGGGCTGAAACATGGAATATGGGTGTAGCAGAGAGGAAAAGTTTGAATGTAATGGAGATGAGGTGTCTGAGGAGTATGTGTGGAGTGACGCGTATGGATCGGGTGCGAAATGATGAAGTGCGAAGGAGAACTGGATTTGTTCAGGAGATGGCTGGTAGAGTTGAGCAGAGGGTGTTGCGATGGTTTGGGCATATGGAGAGAATGGATAATGAGCGATTGGTGAAAAAGATAACTAGATCTGATGTGAGAGGTGTAAGGCTGAGAGGAAGACCACGAATAGGATGGATGGATAGTGTGAAGAGAGCGCTGGATGCGAGAGGGATGTCTGTTGAGCAAGGAAGAGTGGCTGTGCGTGACAGAAATAAATGGAGAGAAATTGTGAATAAATAAGTGATGACGCAGCCCTGAGGGGATATTCTCCCGCATTTGGTCTGATCAGCTAGTCAGGTCAGGTGCGGGTAAGGGGATGGGTATGTTATGATGTGGCAGGGGTAAACCAGCTCTGCTGTCGGGCCCTGCTGTGGATGTCACTGATTGCATTGCGCAGTTGACCCTTGTGCGGTGTGGTGTGGTGAGGATCTGTCCGTTCTCCCCTTTGGGGCTAAGATGTGAATGAATGTGTTTAAATGGATGAGTAAATGGAGAGTGTGTCGTCCTGTCTCGGCTACCTCCCTTTCCTTGGGGGAAGCAGCCTAGGTATATAGATAGATAGATGGGGTTGTCACGAATCAAATTCGCGACATTTTCCTTTTGTGAGAAACCACGAACTATTAGTGAAAAACTCACTGTGTATCGCTCAGTTAACCGTTTCTCTCTCCATTTCGGTGGTATACTTTTCAAAACATTCGTCACTGTTTCAAAAGTGACCGATCTAATGCAAGTCATTGAGTGCTCTACTGAACGATATTATTGTTTCTTTATTGTTCGCCCCTGCCTGCCTCGACCGTTAAAAAAATGCAGCCATAGCGCTCCCTTTCTTTCCCACGAGTTAGTCAAGTGTCTGTCGTGACTGAGTGAGGTTGTGTGCTCCAGCAGTGAGAGTAGTGAGAGGTAAGCTAGCACCCAGACTCCACTAGACTACAGTTCTCCAGGCTCCCACCCTTCTTGGTGATACACCACATTCATTGACCAGTATTTCCTTTGTATTTTCCTAGGTTTAAGAGTTTAGTTAAGTGTGCTGTTTCCTCACATGCTGGCCGGCTGCGCCGCATGTTGTTTTTTTTTAGGCGTAAGAATTTAGCTCTTGAGTGAGTATGATCTCTTTATTTGAATTCATTTTGAGATGTAACGTTAAATTTATTTTTGTAATCAATAAATTTAACAGTTCTTTTTCTTGAGCTTAATGTAATGTAAAGTCGTGTTTCACTTCTCCACAGTTAAGCTTATTTCCCTTATAGCTCCTAGCTTGCATAAACGTTTGCCATTCATAACTGGTACTTAGGCCAGTCTTGTTGTATTAAGCTTAAAATCCGTTGTGCCTTCTAGGAGTTAAGCATCAGCAAGAACCTGATATCATTAATAGTATTAGTTATTTATTGTCAGGGGTGAAGTAACTTTCTCCAGAGGCTAACAGTACTAATAATCAGCATAATTGAGTAATTATTTTCTGCTGTGTACTGCTGAGAAAGTTTATAAATTTTCGTTCTGAGAGTCCGGCGAAGCAAGCCGGTATAAAGTAATCATTGCTTGATTTAGCAAGACAATTCATTGTCCCTGCTCTTCAGTACTATTGAACATTATCATTTAATATTCGCAATTATTTAAAAACCCCTTGACATGGGTCTCAAAGTCTTGAAATATTCCAAACAGGGTCACCAACAAAAAAGCTTCAGAACTGCAGTATTAACTGGAGAATGACCCAACCACCCATCATTGCCATCAACTTCTGCACTTAACAGATTATCATCTGGCCCCACTGCAATCGCAAGTTGTTTCCTTACCACTATCAGTGTCATTACCATGACAATCTGATGTAGAATCACTACTAATATCAATGAAATAATTATCCAAATCCTGATCTAGAATGTTTTATCTCATCATCACTAATGTTCCTCCTTGTTTGGGACAAGATATCTATACAATATCCATATATCAAATGAAAATTAGAAACTGAAGTCTGTGGGAGAAACAAAGGAGCGTTGCACCCCCTTTCGTAGCTGGGAACAGACTGATGAGCCACTGAGTGAGCAACCTTATTATAATGCACCTGCGACCCTTATGTTGTCAGTTACGGATATTTAGGCTCAAGGGCACTTACACATTGCCGACTATATATAGTTTCCACCAGGATGTACAGGGGACAATTTTGGGGAAGTGTCTGTATAGTCTCCACACAATTTTTCAGTAGATTTTGCACCGTCTATAATAATTATATAGTTCCGCCACTGGCTAAGGGTTTGAGGTTATCAATACACCCCATTCAATATTCTTGCAGCCTCTGTACTCTATTCTCTATTCTGTACACAGACCCTCACAGCTATGGCCACTTTACTTTCTTAAATCACTCTACTAAAAATTTTCTTCTCAGTATTTGCATCCTTGTTTTCTCATTCAAGTAAAGTAAAGGAGTATATTATGTGGTCAGATGGAACTGGCATGATATTCAGTGGAGAAGTAGAGTTCTTGGTTCCTTGACTACTTGCTGTTTGTGAAATATCAGTGAACATTAGTAATTCCATGCTGCTCACAGGCATCCACAAATTTTCTAACAGTCTCCAGAGATGTTAGTCATTATTAACACATATACAGTATACAGTTGTAAAAACATGGCAAACCCCAAAAGAGGTACATATATAAGATAGTTTAGATAATGGTAATGAGATGCAGTTTAA
This sequence comes from Coenobita brevimanus, assembly GCF_032717465.1. Lineage (NCBI taxonomy): Eukaryota > Metazoa > Arthropoda > Malacostraca > Decapoda > Coenobitidae > Coenobita > Coenobita brevimanus. The sequence goes on from NC_137055.1 coordinate 28,444,609, forward strand.
CTGAGAAAAGGATTACATACGGTATTAAAGAGATAGTGAAGGTAGGTGCAGGGTCAAAAATGGTTCTAGAAGCAACTCATTAATGATAAGAAAGACCGTGTAGATGTCGCATAGAGAATTCGTGATGATCCAACACTCTTCTTGAAAAAACATGAAAAAGAGCTAGTACAACAATAACTCGGAGAAAATCGATGAAAGTGTGTCTGGTAATGAATGAGGACCCTATGGAAAAAGTGGCCTACCTACAACTTTGAGGAAGACAGTGAAGGTGCGTATAGGCTTGGTGGTGATCTGACACTCGTAGTTGCCCTGGTCCCTCAGTTGTACCGACTTGATCCTTAGCGTCCATTCTGAGCTGGCCTCCTGGTGCAGTGCCTCAAACCTCAGGTCTGTGGTGTATGTGTACCGACCCACCGTAAGAATATGCAGGTCATGTCCCCGAAGCCATGTTACCTAAGAGAACATAAGGAATGCATGATAATATGGTATATGTATACTGATCCACTGTCAGGATGTGCAGATTACCCACTCGCAGTCATATCACCTCAGTATATGTGTAGGAACAGTTTAAGGATTTGAATTTCATTAAATCAGGCTTTACTGATCTACCAGAAGACCCGCCGACATGTCGTAAAAATACCCCCGCTAATACCAATACACCAGTCCTGTATGAGACAGCCCTAGCATGTATTCAATATGGACGGTGGGTGTTAGCGCCGAAGTGGTGACATGTAGAGGTGTATGGTATGTAGGAGGACTGCTGGGCCTTGATAGCAGGCTGTGAAGCCTATGCCCAGAGTCGGACACATAAAAAAAAAGAAAAAAAAAAAAAGAAAACCTGTGGCATTATGTTGCAGCCTATGATCACTGGCCTACAGTCAGGATGTCAGGACTCCATATTATAATAAAAGTCATAGCATGATAGATAGATAGATAGATAGACAGTGTAATAGATAGGAACATCAGCCAAGGTGTGGGAATAGGAAATGTGTCAGCGAGAGTCAACCAAAGGAAATGTGTTTGCGATTTCAGTGGGAAAGGAAATGTGTCTGCATTTCTGTAAGGAACGCCAGGCGTGCACTATGTCACCGGAAACGCTACATACACACATTCACACGGGCTTCTCGAACATTCACATGAGTCTTGCACATGTGACACTAGCCCTCCTTGGGAAGGATGAAGGAGTTAGAGAGCAGAAAGGGCTAGCCATAGAACTGAAAGGTTGTGGAGAGAGGAGGAGAGAAGAGGAGTCCAACGAGACTTAGCTAGTAAATTATGTTCCTGTGTAATATATACACTGCTCAGCTTAAACTCTTCCTTGAAGATAATAAACTACGATCAACTCCCTTTGACTAGAGCGATGTCAGGACTCCATTTTCCTGGGATGGGGACGGATGCTGGCAGGGGTGGATCAAATACAATTGTAGTTGTATTTGAGTTGTATTTAAATACATTTTCAATGTATCTGTATTTGTAATTGTATTTTGGCACCTAAAAGAAAAAGTATTTTGTATTTGTCTTTGTATTTCGAATTTAAATGCTGCGCCACTTTTGTCCGACTCACTGACTTAGATCACAGGTTCAGATCGAACATCAACGTGCATCTGGGCAGACTTGTAGCCGTACCTCCCGAGTCCCGAGTCCCGTGAGCTCTTGAGTTTTCCTATATTGTCACCAGGGGTGGATCAGATACAAATATATTTATATTTGAATTATATTTACATACGTTTTCAATGTATTTGTATTTGTAATTGTATTTTGGCACCCAGAAGAAAAAGTATTTGTATTTGTATTTGTATTTTTGCATCATAATGTCACAAGTAATTGTATTTGTATTTCACCTCTTAAAAATCAGTATATATTTGATCCAACACTGGATGCTGGCCACACATCTACACTGCTTCTGATGCACATTCTACGTGATGAATTGCAGACGTACTCCTGACAAGGATGCATAGGTCACTACCCTGCAGTACATCACTTGAGATTAAATATGCTGGGCAAGCATGATAGTCTGGTGCACATAAACTGACCAATCGTAAGCATAAGCAGGTCGTGTCCCAGCTGCCACGTCACCTAAGAATTTGTATGGCATGTATGGTAACATGATATACGTGCACTGACACACAATTAGGATAGTTAGGTCCTGCCTGGCAGCTGCGTTACCGAGAAGAACACCGGACGTAGATTGTTAATCATATTTGTTGCTAACAGATTTTTTTTTTCCTAATTAACGGCTCTAGAAGATAAAGTACACATCTAGTTTGAATATTATGTCCTACCTTCCCTTCTCCATCATCCCTTTCCTGCACAACCTCTTCTTTCGTTTTTCCATTTATCATGATTCCTTCCTTCTTTTATTGCCTCTTCAGATCAATATCTCTCTGTTCAGTAACCCTCCCCTCCCTTTACTCACACCTCGTCTTCCTAAGAACACTCTTGGTTGTGTTCTGTTTCCTTTCCTTTATAGAGTTCGCTCTCTATTGTCTTTCTTCACCATCTATACTAAACCATTCTTTCTACATCACATCATTCTCAGAAATCATCACTCGTTCCAAAAAGCCACCTATCCTTCTATCATAATCCCTCCTATATCGTTTCCATCCCTACCTTCAGTTTCATCTCCCATCCCACTCATCCCGTCTTACCGATTTATCACTTTTGGCTGCGTGCACAATACATGTCAGAGTGGCTGTCTTTCCCAGGTAGGCTGTGTATGACGACACCATTAGGGCGTCAAAATAAGGTTCTTCTTCCTCGAAGTCTTGTTCTCTCTCGACCTTTAAATCGACAACATTCTCGCCCATGGTCTCCCAGTCCTCCTGCTCGCCATCCACTAGCGTCTCCAACAACCTGGTGCTGTTGACTAGGGAGAGGTCTGTGGGGTCTGCTAGTGGATATGCGGCTTCTACATCTTCAGGTCTACCTCTGACACACACGGCAAGTACGACTGGCTTGGGAATGAGAGAAGGGTATTAGTAAAGAGGAATAAGAAATTGTTATATAATGATGGGATATAAGAAGAATTACTAGTAAAAGGAAATATGAAATGAATGTTAGAATGGAATCTGTACCCATTACGAAGTTCTTCTTGAGTGTGTGAGAAAGAACATCCTTAAACGTTAAAGTCTCTTAAATTAATTAAAATTGCTCTGTGAATAGGTTTGGGTTATCTCAGTTTTACGTGCCTATTATAGAAAACGTCAAAATTATAATTACAACTTATATAATCATTAATATGCGGTGCCATACGAAGTGTGGCAAGAATTCAGAAACCATCATTTGCAACAGCCAGAAAGAAACCGATATAGTCCAGTGGAGGGTGTCATATGTTGTGTACATGACCTGGAAAAGTTTATAAGTACAAGGTTTTGTGATAGACTCATGATCTAAAAGTGTATTAAGGATAATTCAGCTTGGATGCCACCTTGGCAACCTTGGGCATTTTTTTGTAATTAGCAAAATTAGCTACCGTAATTAGCTTATATCTAAAATTGGGTTAAATGTCATTTCTGACCCAGGAAGGCTAAAATTATGGGTAATACCTCTTTCCTATGGTAATTTGGGATAAGAAATTCATATCTGACACTAATTTATACATATCACCATCGCAGCCCTCTCATATGCAAGATGGTTGCCCCTAATTTGCATATCTTATCTATCTATCTATCTATTGCCAGACGCCTCAATCCCGTTTGGGGTGGCTACAAACAAATCGCCTCCACTTCGTCCTGTCCCCCGCCATTTCACTGCCCTGCTCCCAACTCACACACCCCTCTCTCATATACCTCTCCATCCCATCCCTTCATCTCATCCTCGGCCTTCCCCTCCCTCTTCCCCCCTCCACCTCACTCACATACACTCTCTTCGTCAGTCTTTCACCCTCCATCCTCTCCACATGGCTAAACCACCTCAGTGTGTTCCTCATAACACTTCCCATCACATCCACATCCACACCACAACGCTCCTTCATATCCTCATTCGTCAGCCTGTCTCTCCATGTGACTCCACAGGCTCCTCTTAAATAACTCATTTCCACTGCTCTCACTCTTGACTTGTATCCTTCCAACAATGTCCAAGCTTCACTTCCATACGTTAGAGTTGGTATCACAATACTGTCATGTAGTACCTTTTTCACTTCCATGCTCACTTCCCTGTTTCTTATCACTGCTTTCAAAGAACCAGAAACCGTTCTTCCCTGCTGTACCCTTTCAAGCACTTCACCCTCCAAACCTCCATCCTTACTCATCACACTACCCAAGTACTTAAACGTACTCACATTTTCTAATTCCTCACCATCCAACCTCGCTGTACATTCACAGACTTCACCTCTCTCACAGAACATCACTTTACTCTTCCCTACATTCACCTTTAGATTCCGTTTCTTGCACACTCTCCCAAACTCCGAAGTCTCAAATTGTGTCACAAAAGCTAGAATCTCGTACTACTACTTTTCTGCGTTGAGATTCATTTCTGACCTGAAGTAGCTTTTACTACCATTGTAATTGTAATGATTTTCATATATTACAATGACAACACTACAACATCCAATATGGCGAATGCTTTCCTCTAATTTTCAGTTTGCAAGAAACATGGCCCAGGGCAATTCAACCTGCATCCTTGAAACTGTCTGCAACACGAGTTGACGCACAAACACATTTAAGGCCACTAGAATTAACAAGTTGATCAAAAGTGCTGAGGAGCGATATGAGAAAGTCCTTCTGAAGATCACCGAGAACTCCAAATCTGGTTCAATAAACATTCATCAGTCATGCTGTTGCACATACACATCCATGGACTAAATTGCCTGATTCAAGAAAACGAGACCTGGAAATGATGACAGCACAGCCACACTTCAAAAAACACGCTAAGAAGACTCAATCTTTCAGGGGTCTCGATGCAAGAAGTACATTCAATTTAAAAAATTCTTGCATATTTTGTGGACAAGAATGCTTACTTATGCACCCCAAACACCCCAAATGTTGGGATCATGTCGTGAAATACATGGCAACTGTGTGTCCAAGTGCACCAACGTTCCAAAATGTGCTATTGGATGTAGCTAATCAAAAGAACGGCGATGTTGCCAGAGGGGTCAAATATAACCTTAGAAATGTCAATGACTTGCCAGATGCTGATGCATAATATCAGTGTTGTTATGATGGTTTTATGCATGTGCCAACACCCACTGTCTTGTGTTGTGTATCTGATAATGTTTATGATGATGCTTTGAATGCTGTGCTAACTCACATGCACAAAGACAGATCACGCCGTTGGAACTCACTTGAGCTACATAGACTGTATCGACCACGTAAAAGATATCTCACATTGTCACAGTCTTGTAGCTAATCAATGTCCCTCAGTTCCCATTGTGGGCATGACGAAGCTGAGATAACCCCCTGGCACTCGGGCAAGTTGATGCTTTTAATCTATCCCAAGCACTTACGGCAAGTCAGAATGAAGAGAGAAACCTTTTCTTTACACAGAACAAATCATCCAGTATATTACCACTATGCCGCGAATCGAACCCGGGACTCTCAGGTGAGACCCAGGCAGCAGTCCACTAGGCCACAACAGGTAAGAGTTACCTCACATTGCCACAATCCTGTAACCAATGTCCATCCGCCCCCACTGCGGGCATGAGAAACTGTTGGAAGTACACTGCAGATAGTTAAAGCAGATTACAATGACGATCTAGTGAGGCAGATTCGGACAGAGCCTGGGCTGTAAAGTATAACAGTGCCAACTACGACCTTTCTGCATTCACAGATATTGAATAGGAAGTGTTGTGTGTAATGTGCATGTAGTTTGGTGTTGATAAACTTGTACTGGACAGCATGCTGGCCTACTCTCTGTGTTACTGAAACACTGAAAAAAGTACAGCAAATGGGGATGATCAGAAACTGGTCACAAGGACTGATGAAATGGGAGCTCCAACTCTCCCTGTCATCAGCTATCCATCCACTTTGGGAGTACTGCCCTGTTTGACTGGTGCTACAGTTTTATATATATATATATATATATATATATATATATATATATATATATATATATATCTATATATATATATAAACACCCACTGCAAATTGACTTAGGACCTACACACACAGTTGTCTGTCTTTGCTTTGTGTTTCCACCTCTACCAAGTGAATTTTTTGGGCAAGAAGTAACTGGCAACTCCTCTGGTGTTGGCGGGAGGTGGTGAAACACTCAGCAAGTCAGTGCTTGCCTAGAAGCGAGAGTGGGAGTACATGTTCCCATCACTCCGAGTTTGCACCTCCCTCTTTTTTCTTATGAATTACTGTTTGGCCTGTTATTTTCCTAAAGTCGAGTTGTCATGCCTGGAAAGTACTGCTCAAGGGATGAGAGGGTCCGTATCATTGCGTTGAGGCAGGATAATGTCCCTATCAACACGATTTGAGAACGTACTGGACGAGCATAGTCGCCCGTCATGAAGATTCTTGCTGCAGCGCACGGCCTGCTACCTGATGTCGTACCAGAGCACAAACATGGCGGTGGAAAGAAGAGGACGACTTCCAGAGGTACAGATACGCTTCTGAAGAGGGAAGTAATCAGGAATCCTCGACTGACAGCAGCAGAATTGAAGAGAATGCATCCTCATCTGTTACAAGACGTCTCAATTCGAACTAACCAACACCGCTTGCAGAACAAGCTGGGTTTGCAAAGCCACACTGCAGCTAAGAAACTGCTTCTTGCTGACAGCATGAAGAAGCAGCGCATTCAATTTGCCAAGAAGTATGGACGCTGGACATCGGATGAGTGGAGAAAAGTTATGTTTTCTGATGGAAGCACATTTCAAGTGCTCCAGGTGCATTCTGCCAAGGTTTGTCGCCCTGTCTCCCATAGTTGATATGACCCTGCTTACACGGTGCCGACTGTTAAACACCCACAATCAGTAATAGTATGGAGGTGATTCTCAGGTGAGATGGGAAGGGGAGGCCTCTACTATCTTGCTAAGAACTTGATGATGAATGGTGGCCGGTACCTTCAAGATCTGAAAGATCATTTGTTAAACTTTTTTGCTATTCATAGGTACGACTTTTTCATGCACTATTCAACTCCATGTCGCAGGTCAAGATTGGTGACAAAATGGCTTCAGGATAATCGGATTGAGGTCCTCGACTGGCCTGGCAACAGTCCGGATCTAAATCCAATAGAAAACTGCCGGGCAAAGATGAAGAAAATCATGGCGGAGAAGAAGGCACCCAATCTAGACAACCTCAAGACTGAACTGACAAATGTTTGGTTTAAAGAAATGTCCTTAGATTACTTTACAGATCTAATTGTTTCCATGCCAAAACGCATCCAACTGGTCCTGAAAAACAAGGGAAACATGATTTCATATTAATAATTGGCATTTCATGAACAAACATTGTGATATTCTATGATTTCTGCATTTTTAATACCTTGTGGGGGGGAGGTCCTGAGTCAATTTGCGGTAGCTGTATATCTATCTATCTATATCTATCTATCTATCTATATATATATATATATATATATATATATATATACTGGAGCCTCTTTGGTACAATGATAGAGTGTGCGTTTCGTACACGAGTGAACCAGGGTTCGCACCCCGCCAGGTTTATAAACTTTGGGAGTGTTCACCCGGCCACGTACTGCATTGGTGGACACAAGGAGTGCTGTGCTTGAACCTGTGTCGACTACTATAAAATATGCTTGCACCCAGTCAGCTTGTGCAGGCCGATTACACTTGGTTCACAGACTACACACACATCCAAAGCCACTCCAACATTACAATTACACTTACAAGCACTTCTCACCCTACAGACACTCTCTACCAGACAGCCAAAGCCACTTGGTAGAGATACATTGGCTGTATCGTCTCGACTTCGGACGGGATAGGCTGGTCCTGCAGTGGATACTCAAACGGCTGATGATGATGATGATGATGATATACACACTATATACATATACACTATTTATATATATATATATATTCCTAGGCTGCTTCCCCCAAGGAAAGGGAGGTAGCCGAGACAGGACGACACACTCCCCATTTACTCATCCATTCAAACACATTCATTCGCATCTTAGCCCCAAAGGGGAGAACGGACAGATCCTCACCGCACCACACCCACAAGGGTCAACTGCGCAATGCAATCAGTGACATCCACAGCAGGGCCCGACAGCAGAACTGGTTTACCCCTGCCACATCATAACAGACCCATCCCCTTACCCGCACCTGACCTGACTAGCTGATCAGACCAAATGCGGGAGAATATCCCCTCAGGGCTGCGTCATCACTTATTCATTCACAATTTCTCTCCATTTATTTCTGTCACGCACAGCCACTCTTCCTTGCTCAACAGACATCCCTCTCGCATCCAGCGCTCTATTCACACTGTCCATCCATCCTATATATATATATATATATATATATATATATATATATATATATATAATAAATATATGTATATATATATATATATATATATATATATATATATATATATATATATATATATATATATATTATATTGTGTACCGTATATATAAATGTATTTATCTATCAATCAAGCTATCCGTCTATCTATCTATCTATCTATCTAGCTATCTATCTATATTTATACTCATCCTTGTTGAGAAGAGCTGCATTTGGGGAGCCTTCTCACATGCGAGTGCTGTACTCTACACGGGGGCGAATAAAACCTGTGTATAAAGTCAACAGCTGTGCAGTGGTAGAGAAAGCACAGAGTCGGCATATTACACTTAATATCTTGGAAATATATTTTACATGAGAGATAATATGATCTTAACAAGATTTATCCCAAGAAAATTTAAACCCAAATAGTTTTTAAGTTGTTGCAGGACTTGGTTGGATATTGTTAAAATTTTTTTAGGATACTCCTGCAGATGATTTTGTTGGGCTGATAGATGTAAGAACTGAGTTTTTGTTGCATTAAAAACAAAAATGTTACATTTACACCAATCATACTTGAGCCAACTCACAGTCAATGTTTCATCCTTTTATTTATTGAAGTAACTGCTGAGATGGATGCTGCCGGAAGCTAATGCAAAGATGAGGGGTGATGTCATCAGCTCCTGCGTGGATAGAATTAGATATACAGTTTGGGTCATTCATGAATAAAAAGAAGAGAGTTGGTGATAGGCCAGAGCCCAGAGGAACACCACTATTGTTATTGCTCTGAGATAAGAACGATGACCATCTACACCAGCTGCTATAGAACGACCAGAAAGGAAGCTAGAGATAAAGGCAACGATAAAGGATAGAAACCTTAAGGGGACAGTTTGGAAGTTAAATACGTATGCCTGACTCGATCAAATGCCTGAGATGTCAAGTGCTTTCGCCAAAGTCCCAAAAGGAGGATAACAAGGGATTTGAAAGGTAGGTGAGAAGATCGCCAGTGGAGCATGCCTGGAGGAACCCATACTGATGATCAGAATGAAGTTTGTGATAGTATTTTTTTTTTTTTAGAATAGACTCGAAAACGAGAGCAATCTTCCAGCAAGAAGGAAAGGTACCAGTTGACAAAGGCAAAAGAGTTTACCTAGGCAGGGTGTAAGCAGAGAAGCACAGTTCTTGATGACAACAGGAGGCACGCCATCAGCAGAAGAAATTTTAATATCATCCGTGATTAAGTTAGACGGGGAAGTCATGGAGGAACAGCACGGAATCGTCAAAGGTGGAATTGAAGGAGAAAGTGTGTGCAAAGGAGTCTGCTTTATCAGTAGAAGAAATGGCTATAGAGCCATCAGAGTGGAAAAGAGGAGGGAAGGATGATATAGTAAAGTTGTTAAAATGGTTTTCAGCAAGGTGCCAGGAATGGGAAAAGTTTGAGTTGAAGAGTTCAGAGCATTTAGTACGATTGAAGTTGTTTTTAGCAGAGTGAAGAACAGATTTAGCATGATCCGGGGAAGAAAAATAAAAGAGATGAGATTCAGGGGTGGGGTGGTCTCTGGTACCTTTTGTAGGCCTTCTCCTTCTTATGGACAGCATAAGAACAAGCAAGGAGTTTTTGCATTGTCACACAACATGAGAAAGGAATCTATGCTTCCATAGCCAAGAGAATAACCTCCATAATATGCAAGGCACACTCAATTTGCTTTCAGCCATGGAAGATCTAATCATTCCAGGGAAAATCAAAGAAGTACTGCCTGAGGGCATCCCAGTTAGCAGCTCCGAAGTGCCACAACCGCTTCTCCTTGAGAGGGTCCAAAGGCCTTACCGGAATGATAGGACAAGTTAGTGTGAAAGGTTGTGATTGGAGGAGCCCAACAGAGAGAACAGATTGACAGTGTAAGAAGAAGGATTACATGTAAGGAAGAGGTCAGGCATGTTGGAACTCACTCCAAGGTGATCAGGGATACGGGTAGGGTGCTATACAAACTGCTCTAGTCATTATGGATAGAAAAGACGCAGGCATGTTCACCAATGTTGTTGATGAACATTGAAATCTAGAATGGAGATTTCAGAGGATGCAGAAATTGATAGAATATGTTCCATCCTAGAAGTAAGACAGTCAAAGAAATGTTGTTGATGAACATTGAAATCTAGAATGGAGATTTCAGAGGATGCAGAAATTGATAGAATATGTTCCATCCTAGAAGTAAGACAGTCAAAGAAATTTTCATAGCCATTAGAACTAGGGGATAAGTAAACAGCACCGATACATTTAGTAAGAGAACGACAGGACAGCTGAAGCCAGAGAGTAGAGAATTCAGAAGATTCAAATTCACGAACACGAGAGCAAAATATGTTATTCCATACACATACAGAACAGCCACCTTTGTCTTTGAAATTAGTATAGAGAAAGTAGGAGGATAGAGAAAAGTGTTTTCTATCAGTTGCATCAGACAGCTGAGTCTCAGCGAGGAGTAGATGAGAAATGAGAGGGCAAAGGATGGTGTATGTATTGTTATGTGCAAGAGATGGAAGGGGAATATAAGAAAGTATGGATCAGTTGGTTCAGGATTGTGTGGGTATGAATGAAAGTGGGAATACAAACGTGGGTGATTGTGTATGTGGGTATGTGCCAACACAAGATCATGCAACGAGAGTGAAAGAAGAGTTCTGGGTAACTGTGGAAACATGCATGGAAAAGTTTGAGGGGAAGGAGCATTTGTGACTGGAGATATGAATGAAACAGTAGGGAATGTGGAGGTGGATGGAGTAGTTTGTGAGTGGGGGTGTGCCAGCAGAAGTGAATGAGAATGGCAGTGCACTGTTCGACGTTTGTGCAGGGAGGAAGTTCGTGACAGCCAATACATTCTATAGAACAAAATGATCCACAGGTTTAAGTGGCAAGTGATTAAAAGGGTAGGTGGTGAACCGAATGAATGGAAGGCAATGATTATGTGTGTGATGGTGATGAAAAAGTATGTAATGGATGCAAGAGCATACAGAGGTTGAGGGAGTGGACTTTCTGACTATCACTTTTGTTGGTGGTGAAAGTCAAGGTTCAAGTGCAATGAAGGAATACAAGGAGGGAAGGACAGGAGGAAGTAGTTCATACTCAGAAGTTAGAAAGGTTGGACGAGGATGAAAAATGGGCAGGAAATAAGAGAGAAGTGTAGGAGCGATTGGGTAAATATGATTTGGAGCAGATAGCGGAGGTGGAAGGTGCAAGATAGTCGCTGACGAAGTTTGTGCAGCATGTGAAGTGGTGTATGGGATGAAAAGAAAACGATACGGGGTCCAAGGAACAGCATGATGGAATGAAGAGTTCAGGCAAGCTATGGTGCAAAAGAAGAAAAGATACTGTATAGTGAGTGGATAGGAGGCAGAGGCATGGAAGAAGCTGAGAGATTGAATATACAGTTATATGTAGAGGGGAAGAGAGAGATGATGAGATTAGTACAAAAGAGTAAGAAGAGAGTGGAAGGAACTTGGTGTAAAGTGGTGAGGGTGTAAGGAAATGTTCTAGAAGGAAGTTAAGAGAGTTAGACAGGATGATAAAGAAGACAGTATGGGAGTGGACGATAAAAATGGTAGACTGACAGTGGAGATGGGAGAAAAAGGTGAACAGATGCAGAGAACTCTTTAAGGAATTGTTAAACATAGAGGATGAGGGTAATGCAAGTATAAGTGGCTGGGGAATGGCTGGGAGAAGGAGGGCAATGGTAAGGGAGGAAGAGATCTGTAGGCCGGAAGTAGTGAACGCAATGAAGAAAGGCAAAATGGGGTAGCGTCCCTGAGGATTAGAAGTCAGGTATAATTATTCCCCAGTTCAAAGGAAAAGGGGAAAATGAAGTTTGTCGTAATCATAGAGGCATTTGTCTTATTAGTGTCTTCTTGTGTAATTGGAAAAGTATATGTGTAGGATACTTATTGACAGAGGTAAGGAAATGACCGGGAAATTATTTGAAGAAGAACAGAGAGGTTTTAGGAAGGAAAGAGGTTGGGTAGATTAAATATTCATTCTTAGGTTTTTAGTTTGTGGTAGGTGGTAGTGACCATCATCCACTCCCTTGATATACTGATCCCTACTTCATCTTTTACCTTTATCATTTATTTTCTGTGTCTGCCCTCCTCTCTTCCTATTTCTCCCATCTTTTCTGTCACTTTATATTACTCTTCTTTCTTTTTCAGGTGGCTTTGCATTGGGTGACAAGCCTAATGGTTTCCTGTAAGCCAGGAAACCATTTATAACGCTGGGTGGTAACCATATAACCAATCCATACGTGCTCCTTACGTGTCAGCAAGTGGGCTGGCGAAGGGTTAGTGCCCCTCCCCGTAAAACAACTAACTCAAAGGCTAACGGCCACCCCTTAATATGATAGATAGATATTGGGGTAAAGTTGTTTAAACGGTTCTTGGCAAGGTGCCAGGAATGGAAAAATTTTGAGTTCAAGCGCAGAGCATTTAGTACGAATGAAGATGTTTTTAGCAGAATGAAAAACAGACTTAGCACAATCCTGGGAAGAAACATAAAAGAGTTGAGATTCAGGGATGGGTAAATAAATAGAATAGGTCTTTAGTGGTAAAGATTTTAGAGAAGGGAAAGAGGTTGTGTACGGCCTTCATGGATTTAGAGAAAGCACATGACAGAGTGGACAGAGAAGTAAAGTGGAAAATATTAAGAATATGTGGAGTAACTGGGAAGTTGTTCAATGCCATAAAGATTATGAGTATGCACCAGGTGCTACCCAAAATTTCCAGTAATTTGAAGAGGTAGTCAACCGTTTGCGGTTTTGCCTTTTGCCGCTAGGAGGAGTCAGCAATACCCCTTGTGCATCAGGGTGGCCCCGGCCGTGTCTGCGAGTGGACTTGTTGTTGAGCTACACTTACTATTGTAGGGTGGTGTGTAGGTGTTTTGGTAGTTTTGCAATGGCGGACCTCACGGAACAAAGAACCAGCATCAAGTTCTGCTTCAAGATAAACAAGACGGCTGCAGAATCTCACCGTTTGCTTCAGCAAGCCTTTGGTGACAATCCCATGTCCCAAAGCAGAACATTTTTCTAGTACAAGCAATTCAAGGAAGGACGAACGTCCTTTGAAGACTATGACTGTACACCATCAGAAAACGTCGGAAATGTTCGTCAGCCTATCCTTGCAGATCGTAGACAAGCTATCCATGATGTTTGTGATATCGCTGGACTGTTGTACGGAAGTATGCACCGCATTGTGTCCGAAGTGTTGGGCATGAGATGCATCACTGCAAAATCTGTGCCATGGCTGCTGAGTGATGAGCAGAAGTCACATCGCATTGCAGTTTGCGGGGAGCTCAAGAATCAGGTTGGAGATGATGCCACCTTCATCTCCGAGGTCATAACTGGTGATGAATCATAGGTTTATGGTTATGACCAGGAGACCAAGCAGCAGTCATCATAATGGAGATCTCCCAATTCACCGAGGCCAAAAAAAGCACATCAAGTTTGCACCAATGTTATGTCGATGTTGATCATTTTCTTCAGTATCCAAGGGATTTTTCACAAGGAATTTGTCCCACCCAGTCAATCCGTCAGCAGAAAGTTTTACTGTGAAGTTTTACAGTGTCTGAGGGAGAACATCCGCCGTAAACGTCCAGAACAGTGGAAGAATAACGAATTGGTCCTGCATCATGACAACGCCCCTGCCAACACATCAGTTGTTGTCTGGCATTTCCTGGCTTCCACTAACATGGTAGTCATTCCCCACCCTCCCTATTCGCATGACCTTGCCCCTTGAGACTTTTTCTGTTTCCCATGCTGAAATTCCAACTGAAAGGGTGTCAATTTTACTCAACTGAGGAGTTACAGACAGAATGCCAGGAGGTGCTCAAGACCATCATGCCTGAAGCCTTCCAGGGATGCATGGAGTCAGAAATAATGCTGGGACAACTGTAGACATGCCCAAGGGGCATACTTCGAAGGCGACAGTGAGAACTAGGAGGTAAGATAACTTATTTTCCTAAAATATTCAAATTACTGAAACTTTTGGGTAACACCTCATATGAGGGTGCTATGGCTGCAGTGCATGTGGGTAGTGAACTGAGTTAATTTTTCTCTCTGAATGTTGGATTGAAACAGAGATGTGTCTTGTCTCCATGGTTGTTCAGTCTGTATATGGATGGGGTTATAATGAAGACACAAGGTAGAGCAGTGGATGTTGGAGCGCCCAGAATGAGAAAGGGCAGCGTTTGGAAATTTCCTGTATTGTTGTTTGCAGATGATACTGTGTTGTTCAGTGAAGACGAAGGGGAACTGCAAGGCTTGATGAATGAGTTTGGGAGAGTGAGTAAGAAATGGAATATAAAGGTTGAATGTAGGGAAGACAAAAGTTATGGTCTTCTAGAGAAATGAAGTCACTGAATGTACACTGAGGTTAGATGACAAGGAGATGGAAAATGTAAGTACACTAAAGTACTTGGAGGGTGTGATTAGGAATGATGGATGTTTGGAGGAAGAAGTGCTTAAAAGGGCACAACAAGGAAGAAAGGCTGTTGTTTCTTTGAAAAGCAGTGATAAGAAATAAGGAAGTGAGCATGTAAGTAGAAAAGTTGCTGCATGATTGTATTGTGAAATAAACTCTAATATACTGTATTATTAGGTGTGCTAAGCCGACGCCTTACCTTCTTTACTCCTGCGAAGTTGTTGACTTTATACACGGGTTTTATTCGCCCCTGTGTAGAGTACAACTCTCTTTTGTGGGGAGGCTCCCCACATACAGGTCTTCTCGATATGGCGGAGTCAAAGCTTTTTGTCTCATTAACTCTCCTCCTCTTACTGGCTCCCTTCAACCTCTATCACTTCGCCACATTATTGCATCTTTATCTCTTTTCTATCGCTACTTCAATGGTCACTGCTCCTCTGAACTGTGTGCTTGCATCCCTCCACCTCTACGATGGGCGTGTAGCACCTGTCTAGCAGCAAACTCTCATCCCTTTTCTCCCCAAGTCTCTAATGCAAGACTTATCTGTTACTCCCAGTCCATCATTTATGCAACAGGTCAGTTCTGGAACTATCTCCCACTGTCTGTATTTCCCACTTCCTATGATCCCCAGTCTTTCAAACGCAGTATGTCCATGCATCTCGAAGTGAATGGATCTTGAATTTGGCTCTCTTTTGTATTTTTTTTTCTTGGAAGCAACAGTTTATGGGCTCCTGGCCTTTGGTTCCTTCTATCTTGCATTACAAATAATATATATAAGGAAGTGAAGCTTGGACCTTGTTGGAAGGACACAAATAAAGAGTGAGAGCAGTAGAAATGAGTTACTTGAGAGGAGCATGTGGAGTTACATGTAGAGACAGGCTGACGAATGAGGAAGTGAAGGAACGTTCTGGTGTGGATTTGAGTGCAATAGAAAACGTTAGGAGAAATACACTGAGGTAGTTTGGATATATGGTGAGAGAGAGAGAGAGAGAGAGAGAGAGAGAGAGAGACTAACGAGGAGTGTATGTGGGTGAGGTGGAGGGGGGGAGAGGGAGGGGGAGGCCGAGGATGGGATGGAGGGATAGAGTGGAGAGGTAAATGAAAGAGGGGTTTGTGAGCTGTAAGGAGGGCAATGAAATGGCGGGAGAGAGGGCGACATGGAGGCAATTTGTTTGGGGCCACCCCTTCCAGGATTAAGGCATCTTAGATAAATATACGAGGTGCTACCCAAAAGTTCCAGTAATTTGAACAGAGGGAGCCAACCGTTTTCAGTTTTGCCTTTTGCCACTAGGAGGAGTCAGCAGCATCCTTTGTGCATCAGTGTGGTCCAAGCCGTGTCTGTGAGCAGACTTGTTGTTGAGCTACACATACTATTGTAAGGTGTTGTGTAGGTGGTTTGGCAGCTTTGCAATGGTGGACCTCATGCAACAAAGAACCTGCATCAAGTTCTGCTTTTGGATAAACAAGACGGCTGCAGAAACTAGCCGGTTGCTTCAGCATGCCTTTGGTGTGAATGCCATGTCCCAAAGCATAACATTTATTTGGTATGAGCAGTTCAAGGAAGGACGAACTTCCATCGAAGACGATGACTGTTCTGGACGACCGTCAATGGCAACATCACCAGAAAACGTCGGAAATGTTCGTCAGGCTATCTTTGCAGATCATAGACGAGCTATTCATAATGTTTGTGATATCGTTGGACTGTCGTACAGAAGCATGCAATGCATTTTGTCGGACGTGTTGGGGATGAGATGCGTCATTGCAAAATTTGTGCCAAGACTGCTGAGTGACGAGAAGAATGCACATCGCATTGCAGTTTGCAACGAGCTCAGTAATCAGGTCAGAAATTATGCAACTTTCATCTCCGAGGTCATAACTGGTGATGAATCATGGGTTTATGGTTATGACCCGGAGACAAAGCAGCAGTCATCGCAATGGAAGTCTCCCAATTCACCAAGGCCAAAAAAAGTGCATCAAGTTCGCAGCAATGTCAAGTCGATGTTGATAATTTTCTTTGATATCCAAGGAATTGTTCACAAGGAATTCGTCCCACCCGGTCAATCTGTCAGCAGAAAGTTTTACAGTGAAGTTTTGCACTGTGTGAAGGAGAACGTCCACCACAAACGTCCAGAACAGTGGAAGAATAAGGACTGGGTCCTGCATCATGACAACGCTCCTGCCCACACATCAATTGTTGTCCGGCAGTTTTTGGCTTCCACTAACATGGTAGTCATTCCCCACCCACTCTATTCGCCTGACCTTGCCCCCTCTGACATTTTCCTGTTTCCCATGCTGAAACTGCAATTGAAAGAGCATCGATTTGACTCGATTGAGGAGTTCCAGACAGAATCGCAGGAGGTACTTAAGACCATCATGCCTGAAGCCTGCCAGGGATGCATGGACTCGTGGTAGAAACACTGGGACCACTGTATAAATGCCCAAGGAGCTACTTTGAAGGCAACAGTGAGAACTTGACACACTTTTTTCAGCCTTGGTGAACTGGGAGACTTCCATTGTGATGACTGCTGCTTTGTCTCTGGGTCATAACCATAAACCCATGATTCATCACCAGTTGTGACCTTGGAGATGAAGGTGGCATCATCTCTGACGTGATTCTTGAGCTCCCTGCAAACTGCAACGTGATGTGCCTTCTGCTCATAACTCAACAGTTTTGGCACAAATTGTACAGCGATGCATCTCATGCCCAACACGTTCGACAAAATGCATTGCACGCTCCTATACCCACAGTCTAACGATATCACAAACATCACGGATACTTCGTCTACGATCTGCAAGGATAGCCTGAGGAATATTTCCAACGTTTTCTGGTGTTGTTGCCATTGACGGTCGTCCAGAAGGGTCATCGTCTTCGACAGACGATCCTCCTTCCTTGGACCGCTTGTACCAGAAAATGTTCTGCTTTGGGACATGGGATTGTCACCAAAGGTTTGCTGAAGCAACCAGTGAGTTTCTGCAGCCGTCTTGTTGATCTTGAAGCAGAACCTGATTCAGGTTCTTTGTTCCTTGAGGTCCGCCATTGCAAAACCGATAAACCACCTTCACACCACGTGACAATAGTATGCATAGCTCAACAACACGTCCACTCACAGACACGGCCGGGGTGCTGCTGACTCCTCCTAGCAGCAAAAGGCAAAACTGCAGTTACTGGAACCTTTGGGTAGAACCTCGTGTATATGTATGTATGTATATCTATCTATCTATATACCTAGGCTGCTTCCCCCAAGGAAAGGGAGGTAGCCGAGACAGGACGACAAACTCCTCATTTACTCATCCATTCAAACACATTCATTCGCATCTTAGCCCCAGAGGGGAGGACAGATCCTCACCGCACCACACTGGACAAGGATCAACTGTGCAGTGCAATCAGTGACATCCACAGCAGGGCCTGACAGCAGAACTGGTTTACCCCTGCCACATCATAAAAGACCCATCTCATTACCCGCACCAGACCTGACTAGGTGATCAGATCAAATGCTTGGGAATATCCCCTCAGGCCTGCGGCATCATTTATTCATTCACAATTTCTCTCCATTTATTTCTGTCACTTCCTTGCCCAACAAACATCCCTCTCACATCCAGCGCTCTCTTCACACTGTCCATCCATCCTATTCGTGGTCTCCCTCTCAGCCTTACACCTCTCACATCAGAACTAGCTATCTTTTTCACCAATCGCTCATTATCCATTCTCTCCATATGCCCAAACCATCGCAACACCCTCTGCTCAACTCTATCAGCCATCTCCTGAACAACTCAAGTTCTCCTTCGCACTTCATCATTTCGCACTCGATCCATACGCGTCACTCAACACATACTCCTCAGACACCTCATCTCCATTACATTCGAACTTTTCCTCTCTCCTACACCCATATTCCATGTTTCAGCCCCATATAATGCAGTCGGTACCACAACACACTCATACAGCCTTCTCTTTACATCCATTCTAAATGAACGACATCTAAACATCTTTTTCATTCCTGCCAGCACCTTTCCTACTTCATTCATTCTAAACTTCACTTCAGCATCTATTCTTCCATCCACAGCAACATGTGACCCTAAATATTTAAAACACTCTACCTCCTCAAGCAACTCACCATTCAAAACTATATTCATCCCCCTACCATCTACCAACCTCGTACTTCATCACTTTACTCATATTCTCATTTACTTTCAATTTCCTCCTTTCACACACCCTTCCAAATTCTTCTGCCAACTCTCTCAATCTCTCCTCTGAATTAGCCACCAGTGCAGTATCATCTGGAAACAGCAGCTGCTTCAGATTCCAATCTCCATCATCAACATTCACCAGACTCAGACCTCCGCCTAAAACTCTTGCATTCACCTCCCTTACAACATCATCCATATAAATATTAAACAACCAAGGTGACATAACACATCCCTGTCGCAGCCCCACTCTCACAGGAAACCAATCACTCACAGCATTTCCCACTCTTACACATGCTTTACTATTTACATAATAACTCTCACCCCTTTTACTAACCTACCATCAAGTCCATACAATCTTAAAACAGTACACAAAGCCTCCCTATCAGTTCTATCATACGCTTTCTTTTAATCCATGAATGCCCAAAACACATCCTTACCTTTCGCTAAATACTTTGCACACACTTGTCTCACAGCAAACACCTGATCCACGCATACTCTCCCTCTCCTAAAGCCACACTGCTCATCACCAATCACTCCCTCTGTACCCTGTCTCTCATAATTAACACTCTACCATACACCTTACCTACAACACTCAAGAGACTTATACCCCTAAAGCTAGTACATTCCTACTTATCACCCTTGCCTTTATACAACAGGACCACACAGTCACTTGCCCAGTCAATTGGCACCATACCTTTCACAAAGCACACATTCAACAATCTTACTAACCAGTCAACAATCACTCCATCACCCTTCAGGCATTCCACAGCACACCCATCCATACCTGCAGCTTTCCCTGTTTTCATCTCCTGTACTGCCTTCTCCACTTCCTCCTTTGTGATCAAAGAATCATTCAGCTCTCCCAACACATTTATTCCTTGCATCCTTCCATCCGCCACAATCTCAGCCACCCTTTCCTCCTCTACATTTAACAATCTTTCAAAGTGCTCTGCCCATCTCTTCCTTACTGCATCCATCTCAGTTAACATTCTTCCATCCTTTGCTTTTACTCGCTCTTCCTTCCCAGACTCTCCCTTTCGCACCCTTTTCACCTCCTTCCAGAACATTTTCTTACTCTGTTGAAAATTCTCAGTCAGTTGCCTACCCCATCTCTCATCTGTTGCCACTTTAGCATCACGCACAGCCCTTCTCGCCCTATTCCTCTTTTCCTTATACTTGTCATATGACACCTCATACTTCCCCTGCAGTCACACTTCATATGCACGTCTCTTCTCAGCCACAGCCATACTTTCTTCCTCGCACCACCATTCACTTCCTTTTCCTACACCACCACCCACACGTCTCACACCACACACCTCTTCTGCATGCCCCACCACAGCACTCTTAAACAACTGCCATTCCTCCTCCACACTGCCATTTTCCTGATCTTTCACTGCGTTCCACTCATCATTGAATTTCTCCTGATACTCAATCATTTTATCTCTTTTATCCAATTCAGTCACTCTCAAAACCTCCCTGCCACACCTAAACCTCCTAGCTCTCACCCATCTCTTACCAACTCTTAACTTTCCCTCCACCAGGTAGTGGTCAGACATACCTCCACCCTCCCCTCTCAGAACTCTCACATCCAGCAATCTTCCTATTACATTCCTGGACACAACCACACACAACATATATATATATATATATATATATATATATATATATATATATATATATATATATATATATATATATATATATATATATATATATATATATATATATATATATATATATATATATATATATATATATATATATATATATATATATATATATATATATATATATATATATATATATATATATATATATATATATATATATATATATATATATATATATATATATATATATATATATATACACAGGAGAGACAGACAGACAGACAGACATAGATATAGATAGATAGATAGATAGATATAGACATAGACTGATAGATAGTCAGATAGATAGATGTATGTATACATACATACACGAATACATGCATACGGTATATGAGTACAAGTCAGCAGCAGCAAGTATACCAACCCAGTATTCGTGGAAACCAAATATATGCTCTGGGGAGACTTTCTGAACTGATGGTTTTGTACACCCAGGGAGATGCTAACCTGCTACACGTCAAGGGACTGGTTGGCGATACCTAGTAACCTGCTGTGGTAAAGCGTAGAATTCTATGAATGAACATCGTCACGTGTAACGGTGATCCTGGTTGGCTGCTGTATTTTATGGTGTAGTCTTTATGACAATAAGGAATAATCGTCGATAAATATGTATGCACATTTATAGTGATGACAATTTATATCTTAATTTGTGAGTTGTGAAGAATACCTCAGTTTCTGAGGTATATCAAATATCAGGGAACGTATATATCACAGTAATTGTCATCGTGAAGCACGTATCCTTAACGATTCGTCACGTTGCATATATAACATGATTAATACTAACAGGAATGGAAAGTATGGCGGTGGAATGAGTGAGTTTATGGCGAGTGTGAACTGAGGTAATGAGAGAGGAGACTTCTTGATGGTTAGGAGTTCACTTTACTGATGATGATTCTGATGCGTTACAGATATGAATAGGTGAAATATCAATGGATATAGTAACTATATTCACCACTAAATGAAGATATCATTAACCACATGCATGGGAATTATATCTTGAATTTATTTTAGTGCGGCAAGTCTTAAGGTGAAGGGTTGTGGATTGATGAAACAATCACTTTAGTTTTGTCTTTACATATCTTACTTTTGATACATGTCATCAAAAGTGATGATTAAGTGATTATATATTATCGTTTGGAGAGTCTTCTATATTACTTTCCATCAAATATTCCCTGTTCCATATCAAACAGGCTTTTTTTTTTTTTTTTTAAATATTGCATGAAGATGTATCACTTCCATACAGAGCTCAGGCAGGAATTGATCTGCTAGCTATACATCTCACAGTATCATTCTGTATATTATGGAAGACCTAATGAGGTCGCAGACTAATAAATTTAGTTTTAATATAGAAGTGTATCGTATGTTTAGGTAATATGGGGCCACCCTGACTCTGACTTCCGACATGTGGTGGTGGAGGTGCCAAAGCGGGATAGTAAACTGTAGTTACTGTTATAATTCAGTTAGTAACCTTCATTATATTATGGCAGCCGTTGCATTAACAAGGAGAAAGTATTAATCTACATATTCCATTGGATCCCAGTGTTGCTGGGCGAGGCACTGTTCCGGGAGAGTCCTAAATGTACCGCCCTCAGCCTGTCGGCTCATAGTCGCGAGGCTCATAGGGCCCTACCCGGGGGTTCCCTACTTTATGAAGGTTTGAAAATTCCCAATTCTGTCCATTACTGGGGGCACTGGGCTCCAGTGGGATATGGTAAAGAACATTTTCATTATAACTTCGTGAATTCCAATGACCAAATATTGTATTCATGCAGACCTTATGCTATCGTGTGGTAAGCCAGGGAGAAAGATGTTGCCAAATCTGGTATGTTTTCTTTCTAATAAAATTGTATCACACCTTAGAGAAAAAAAAAAGTTTGTCACGAGCACTAGTACGAATAATCATTTATCATAAATGTGCAAACATATTTCTCGATGATTATTTCATTTTTCCTTAATAACTGCACCATAAAATACAACAGCCAACCAGGATCACTTTTATAAGTGACGAAGTTCATTTTTAGAATTCTACGGTTTACTATAGCAGGTTACCAGGTATCGTCAACCAGCCACTTGGCGTGTAGGAGGTTATTATATACGAGGGGTGTACATCTCTCTCTCTCTCTCTCTCTCTCTCTCTCAGAATGCTTTCGGTATCCTTGTGTAAGACACTGAGTAATAACATCACTTACTGAGGATTCTCCATTCCTTAATAAAATCGACTGGCATCATCAAGAAATGTGCGACCTCGTATTGGAGACGTTAATCCATCTGTTAGGAAATCCGAAATGTGTGTTTATTCCGGCAAACGACAGGTACATATCTATATCTCAGAGGAACTAACTACAGCAGAAAAGTTTAGTTACTTCTTCAGTCAGCGACCTTGTTAAAATTATTATTCCTGCTACCACAAAGCGATTTTGATTAAACTTAGGGTAAACCTCTGGCAGTGATGGATTAAATGAAAGGTATAGTCAGCTCGTCCTATACAGTTTGTCTCTTAAAAGCTGAATAAAGCTTTCTGGTGACAGGAAGAAAAGAATGGTAGACATGCCACAGGAGTGAAATAGTTTAAAATCTTTTTAGTGACAGCTTTGGTTTAAAACAAAAAATTTCCAATGTATTTCGTTCACCATCCACTCACTCAATGTAGTGCTGCTGTCGGGTGTCTGCCCTTTCCTCTCCTCCATCCTTCTTTTCTTCCATCCTCTTCTGTCTTCCTTTCCTTCATTCTTTCCTTGTCCTTCTGCCTGTGGGTAACTTTATATTCCCTCTTCTGTCTTTCTTTCCTTCATTCTTTCCTCTTCCTTCCGCCTGTGGGTGACTCTACACTGAGTGACAAGCCAAATGGTTTCCTGTACACCAGGAAACCATTTACTACGCTGGGTGGTAACCATATAACCAAATTATGGCGCCTGGTGGTTTAGTGGGTAATTATTGCTCTCCAATCGGATTGAGCCGGTGAAGGTTTATATCCAAGGGGTGGTTGGGGTTGATTGCTCATGTAATGTTACTCAGGGATGGGTGAGGCTGGTCGCTCATTTTAAATGTCAGGACCAACTTGCCCAGCCCCGGGCTCCTCATAGGGCGACTTAGGATTGGCTGATGGATGGATGGATGGATTTCTTTTAACGCCGGACAGTCTTATCTGTTGCAGAGATACCAACCAATGGAAAACGATCGATAAACTATTACCAAAACAGTTACGATTTTTGAGGTTTAAGTACTTTGCAATCTATTTCACCCAATGCTATAGTATTTTTTTTTTTCTCTCTCTCTCTCTCTCTCTCTCTCTCTCACACACACACACACACACACACACACACACACACACACACACACACACACACACACACACACACACACACACACACACACACACACACACACACACACACACACACACACACACACACACATCCCTCAGTCTGAGCATGTCCTTCTCCATCTGTCTAACCCTGTCCTTCTCCCTACCTCTCACCCTGTCACTTTCTCATTCTCTAACCTCATCCTTCGTCCTGTCTCTGACTCTATTCCTTATCGCTCTTTCCTATCTCTGTCCCCCCCCCCTCCTTCTATGTCTGTGTCTCGATCCTCCTCCCGAATTCTTTCTTTATTCCCCTTTCTTTCTGTCCTATTCCTCGTTCTCTGACCGTGTTGCTATCAGTCTCTTATCTTCTCTCTCTCTCTCTCTCTCTCTCTCTCTCTCCACACACACACACACACACACACACACACACACACACACACACACACACACACAGAACTACACCACGGCCATGGAATTATCGATAAACATCTTCACCATGACAGCGTCTTTTTATTTCCTTTGCTCCTCTCCACTTATATTAGTTCTCTGAGTACCCTTCCATCCCATTGAGCCCTCCATCTCTATCCTCATTGCCCTCCCTCCCCAACTCTGTTCTCAGGCCGGAACCTCCCACCCCATTTTCACTATACCCTAACATCTGTCTCCTTTGCCTCCCCCTCCTTTATCTGCCTTCTGTACACAGCTATGTCCTCGCTAATGCTCCCTCTCAACGTCTTTGTTTCTAAACCACAGATTCCATCCCCCCCAACCTTCTTAACACTGTGTTTCCACCTCCCTCTCCCATGCCCCTCCTCCTTTTCTCTGTCCTCTTGTTCATTATATTTGTCCTCTTTTCCTCCTCTCTGTCTGTAACCCTATCCTTGTGCCTATTCATGACCCTATCTTCCAACTCTCTGACTCTATCCTCCACTATCTCTGACCCTCTTCTCTTCTGTCACTGACTCTATCCTTCCCTCTCTCATAACCAATCTTCCTTCCTCACTCTGAGCATATCCTTTTCCATCTCTCTAACCCTATCCTTGTCCCTACCTCTCACCCTGTCGCTCTCACATTCTCTAATCTTACCCTTCATCATATCTCTGACTCCATTCCTTATCTCCCTTCCCTATCTCCGTCCTCCCTTTCCCATGTCTGTGTATCGATCATCCTCCCTAATTCTTTCTTTATTCTCCCTTCTTTCTGTCCCACTCCTCTCTTTCTCTGACTTTGTTGCTATCAATTTCCTACCTTATTTCTCTCTACACTCCATCCCTTAGCCACCAGCACACACTCTTGTCTCTACCCACCTGTCCTCTAATTTCCTCCGCTTTCCCACCCATTGTCCTCCCCGCCCTTTCTCACACGCTTCCACTCCCACCCTCATCCAATCTCTCCAATCCCAATTCTCAACAGGGCGGATAAGGACAGCCAAACCTCAAACATTATTCTGGGCAGACTTCCGGCTGCAGTTTCAGTAGCCTTCCGCTCCTCCAGACTCTGCAGTATATATCGAGAGAGAGAGAGAGAGAGAGAGAGAGAGAGAGAGAGAGAGAGAGAGAGAGAGACGGGTGGGGGGGGGGTGTTATCGTGCATTCGTAGTGTCGTGTATATTATATCTAATGTACATAGCTACATGTATTATTGTGGTGTGTACGTAACCCGTATAGCTGATATGGCGTGTGAGAGGGCAGTAAAATTAGGAAAGCGTTCTTGTAATTCCGAGACTGAGATAAATTTTCTCATAAGCATCTTACTGTACGTATCAGGTGGGATTATAATCAGCCTGTCTGAAGGTCTCTCGCGCCTCACTTGGATACGCTCTTCCTGACGGTGAAGTGTTTTGTGCTGGCTGCATTAAGTCACTGTTATAAATCCGTTTTATTTTTTAACTCTAGAATTAGTGTTGCCGTAACTCTTGGTTTCAGGACACATTTTCTACTATATTCTTGCCACCCTCAGGCGATCTTACTGAACACAGGTAATCCCTCTTGTTGGAAGGAGCCTCATGTCGGCTTAATGTATCCTGCCCCCTTAGAGAACATTATCCAAGACCGACTACAATTGGCTGGAGAAAGCAAAGAAGTATTCAAACTGACGAACTCGGACTGAAGAGATCAAATCCAATATAATGCAGAAAAAAAAATGTCTATTAGGTTATAGTTCCATAGCACCCTATGTTACGGTAGATTATGTCAGTTTAAAGTTCAAATCTTATGGAAAAATAATGATATTATGGATCACATGGCTTGAATTAATATGAGGATTGCCCATGTATACCTCTTATATCATGGTGGTAGTAGTGGCGACCATCATCCACTCACTTGATCTAGTGCTGCATACTTCTTCACATTCATCGTTCTTTTTTTGTGTCTGCTCTTCTCCCTTCCTATATTATCTCCAACTGGGAAATTGCTGTCACTTTCATTACTCTTCTATAATTCAGATGTCTGTACACTTAATGACAAGTGTTATGACTTCCTGTAACCCATCGATCCGTTTACAACACTTTATGATAACCATACAGCAACATAACTGGGTGATATGGAGCCGACTGAAGGCCTTCTAAAACACTAAGCATGAGCCTGAGCGAGCGGTCCGCCTGATGACGTCACGAGAGCGGAGGAAGTTAACCATCCCTCTGTGCCTGATAAAAATGTATCCCATTAGGATCTCAAGTTTACGTACCTGTATTTTAGCTTATACTGTTCACTCAGCTCTGAAAAAGCCAAAATGTTCAGTAAAAGCAGACACGATTCCTAGTTTCTTTACACTCCATGGTGACAAGGTGGTGAAAGACAAGGTGAAATAAGGCCAAGGTGAATGGATATTTTCGGTTCAGTAGTGTGTGTGTGTGTGTGTGTGTGTGTGTGTGTGTGTGTGTGTGTGTGTGTGTTGAGATGCCAATATTTGTTCCCCGGCCTATCTACAATCATTTCCTCCACGGGGTAAAGATGTATGGGATCATAACATTTCATTTCGCCTCTTCTCTGGGATCTTGATGCTAACACATCTGAACAGTAATGTGACTACCTTCAGATTCTTGACAGAGGTGGCTTGAAATAGCCAACTGAATTCACAGTTCGGTCTGCTCCAACACCTTCGGAATATTCTAAGCACTGACAACAATAATAACTTTCTTCAATAATAGAAAATGTGTTGCAATCAAGCTGTCCATTAATCTTCATTATCTCTGTACGGTCTGAATGAATTATCATTCAATGGCAGTTCTGTAAATGTATTACAGTACATTAAATACATGGCCAATATGCTATTCATAACTTTGCCAAGTCAACCAAGATAATATGGAAGATGGTTTCACTAAAAAAGATTTTTGAGCTTTGTGCTTCATTGTGCATGTGTATATAAATAAATAATTATTTATATATATATATATATATATATATATATATATATATATATATATATATATATATATATATATATATATATATATATATATATATATATATATATATATACACACACACACACACACACACACACACATGAAGGTGTTACCCAAAAATTCCAGTACTTTGAACAGAGGGAGCCAAACTTTTGCAGTTTTGCCTTTTGCCACTAGGAGGAGTCAGCAGCACCCCTTGTGCATCAGTGTGGCCCCGGCCATATCTGTGAGTGGACATGTTGTTGAGCTATGCTTACTACTGTAACGTGGTGTGTTGGTGGTTTGGCCGTTTTCCAATGGCTGACCTCACACAACAAAGAACCTGCATCAAGTTCTGCTTCAAGATCAACAAGACGGCTGCAGAAACTCACTGATTGCTTCAGCAAGCCTTTGGTGACAATTAATGCCATGTCCCATGGCAGAACTTTTTCCTGGTACAAACAGTTCAAGGAAGGATGAGCGTCCATCAAAGATGATGACCATTCTGGATGACCGTCAACAACAACAACACCAGAAAACATCAGAAATGTTCATCAGGCTCTCCTTGCAGATCAGAGACGAACTATCCCCGACATTTGTGATGTCATTGGATTTTCGTACAGGAGCGTGCAACGCATTTTGATGGACGTGTTGGGCATGAGACGCATCGCTAAAAAATTTGTGCCAAGACTGCTGAATGATGAGGAGAAGGCACATCGCGTTGCAATTTGCAGGGAACTCAAGAATCAGGTCAGAGATGACACCAACTTCATCTCCAAGGTCATAACTAGTGAGGAATCATGGGTTTATGGTTATGACCCGGAGACAAAGCAGCAGTCATTGCAATGGAAGTCTCCCAATTCACTGAGGCAGAAAAAAGCACTTCAAGTTCGCAGCAATGTCAAGTCAATGTTGATCGTTTTCTTCAATATCCAAGGGATTGTTCACAAAGAATTCATCCCACCCAGCCAATCTGTCAGTGGAGAGTTTTATTGTGAAGTTTTGCAGCATCTGAGGGAGAACATCTGCCACAAACGTCCAGAACAGTGGAAGAGCAAGGACTGGGTCCTGCATTACGATAATGCCCCCGACCACACATCAGTAGTTGTCTGGCAGTTCCTGGCTTCTGCTAACACGGCAGTCATTCCCCACCCACCCTATTCGCCTGACCTGACCCCCTGTGACTTTTTCCTGATTCCCAAGTTGAAATTATGACTGAAAGGGCGTCGATTTGACTTGACTGAGGAGATCCAGACAGAATTGCGGGAGGTGCTCAAGACCATCACGCCTGAAGCCTTTGAGGGATGCATGGACTCGTGGAAAAAAAAGCTGGGACAACTGTATGCATGCCAAAGGGGATTACTTCGAAGGCGACAGTGAGAACTAGGAGGTAAGGTGACTTATTTTCCTACAATATTCTAATTACTGGCACTTTTGGGTAGCACCTCATATGTGTGTGTGTGTGTGTGTGTGTATATATATATATATATGTGTGTGTGTGTGTGTGTGCATGCGTGTGTGTGTGTGTGTGTGTGTGTGTGTGTGTGTGTGTGTGTGTGTGTGTGTGTGTGTGTGTGTGTGTGTGTGTGTATCAGGGTGGTCCAAAAATGTTAAGCTTCAACTAAATTCTCTCCACAAGGTTGTTTTTATGCCTGTTCGTGAGGACAGCATTCATGCAAAATTTCATTTCAGTCAGTGAAAGCATCCAACAAGCCAAAAACTCAAGAGCAGAGAAGAAGAAAAAAACACAAACACATTAATGGGGCTATCTTCATCATTTCTTCTTCATCAGGGCTGCCTTGGAAGGTGTTGGCATGTATTTTTGGTGAGCAGCCACTATTTGCAGGAGGTACTGCTTCTGGCCATCGTTTCAAGGGAATTGTTAACCCGCGGCGTCCCGTCGACGTGAATTAACATCCACACGTTTTGTCATTGCCAATCCCGTTGACGTACATAAACACGAATCAATTGCAAGGTCTCTAATTTGCACAATTTTCAATTTTCGCGAGTGATTTTTGGTACATATACACGGGACCCTGCCTGGCATCTTGTAGATGCCAGGTAGGGACAATGCCTTATCCAGCATGACCTCCCCCCCCCTGCATGCCAGTGTCTCAGCAATTCGCCTGTTATCAGTGACCTGGCCAGTAAAGCCATGTCATGCCACGGTACAAAAATCAGGGCCAGAGTGATTCCCCGATAGATGACAATGTGGAGGACAAACTTTACCTAGCATTAGAGGAAGAAACAGTCAGAAATGATGATCAGGTAATGTGGCAAAAAAAGGTCAGGTATGGTGATGAGTTAGTGAGTGGAACAATGCTTATAATGCCTATTTTACTGTTTGAAAACCAATATGCTCCCGTACTACATATAAATTCGTACCAAGTAAATAAATAAATACCGTTTATGAGTGGTGTGAAATAGTCACCCTTCCACAGAACTCGTTTTCTTTGGTGCCAGCCTGTTAGAAAACCCAATAAAGTAAGGAGGTACTGCTACCTGGATAGAGTATTTTAAACCTCAGGTGAGCGATTTCTCTATGTATTTTCGATGTTTCTCACCAAAAGCGGAGGTTTGAGCCCCCAAATTTTTTTTTCCAAAAATGGTTGGGATTGGGGGGAGTCAGTGGTGGAAATGTGGTCAAGATGGGGCAGGTTAAAATAACATTGAATGAGGGCAATACCTCACTCAGCAGCACTGTTGATGACCCTCATCTTCAAGGCACATTTTCTGAGTTGCCTGTAACGGTCATCATCTGCCCATACCTGTGGATCCTACTGAAGGAACTCACATACCTACTTCTTACCCCTAACCTTCAAGGCATCAAAGAGGGTCAATGTCCTCTTTGTGAAGAATGATGTCACATTATTTAAGATGAAGTCTTACAGTCTACCCTCTTCTAACAGGCTTCCAATGGCCAGATACCTTCAACACAGGTGATTGCCAATAATTTGTAGGTGACAGTTGTGGTATGTAACATCACGTTTGATTGGTTGTGGATGGACCATATCCATCAATGAGATGTATGTTTAGAAACACACCTCTTGCAGATGGGAGGCACTGAGCACATGCACAAATACGTAGCACACGAGCACATGCGCATACTGGCATGCCAGGAGGCCAATATCAGCAGCTATCTTCATTATTACATGTATACCACGCTGTATTAACCCACCGAGTGCCGGAGTCGTACAGGTATGGCGGTGCCTACATCTGCATACAGTTCCAGAGCCGTACACGTACGGTCTGCAAATCCAACAGACATCAGCACACGAATTTTCAAATTTGGCTGGAGATGACTGGCATGGACACGCACGCACCCTTCCCACGTCTGTACCCACTTCCAATATCATCTATATACCCAACAAGAGTGTCCCTGGCACGAATAGCATAGTTACCAATGAAGAAAATGAAGATCTACCTCAATTCAATGGGTGTCAGCAGTGGTCAATAAAGTCTATGGACGTTACTCCGAAGTTTTCAACCACCTGCTCAAGGAGAATCGACCTCACAATCGACCTAAATGGCTTCTGTGAGTACTTTTGCGGTGTTCTCCATGTTTTCTCATCATTTCTAACTTTTTTTTCTTCATGTCCAACTCTGGGAAGGCTTCATGGCCTATTTTTGGGGGGTTTAGTGACCTATCCCAAGGCCCAGTAGTCCTCCTACACCTCCACATGTCACCACTTCGGCATTAACACCCACCATCCATATTGAATACATGCTAGGGCTGGCTAATATATGACTGTATCGGTATTAGCAGGGGTATTTTAACGACAGGTCGGCAGGTCATCTGGTAGATCAGGAAAGTCTGCTTTTAGGAAATTCAAATCCATAAACTGTTCTCTGCCCCAGCCGGGATTCGATCCTGGGTCCATTAGGACTGCAGGCGGCCTCTCTACCGATTCAGCCACTGCCTTCCCCATGTCTAGCAAAAAAAAAAAAAAAAAAAAAAAAAAAAGGTCAAAAATTGGCCAGCACCATGGCTATATGGGGGTCCAGAGTCTGCTGACACATGGCGGGTTAAATCTCAGCTCTCCAATTACTGAGTCCCAGTTTTACAGCATAAAGTAAACTGGGTTTTTGCTTGACTGTTGACACTACATGCTTTCCAACTGTAATTTTACTGCCAACATTTGCTGCCATGTTGTTGTTTTTTTTTTGCTCCTGTACAAGTATAGTAGTATTTTGAAGAGTGGGGCAGCCTCAGAATACTCACAGGACTGGCTGAAATTTTGCTCAAGACAATTACATACTAAATGGACAAAAGCCACACTTGTGCAGACTATCTGTGTCAAGTCTAAAATTCTACCCTATGCATTTTTACCACCCTGATATATATATATATATATATATATATATATATATATATATATATATATATATATATATATATATATATATATATATACACAGTAATCCCTGTAATATCAGATGCCCAGTATTCAGACTCCCCAGTGTCCGGGTATTTTTGGCCCGGGCCTTCAGAACCCCAAAGTGGCCAAAGAAACGTAAAAAACTAAAAAATATCCATTTTTTTGTCACTCGTAATTTGAACTTGGCGAGTGGCACGGACCAGCTGTGTTTTGCCACATAGTTCCTCCGAAGTCTGGCAGGGCGATGCTGCCTCCTCCCTATTTCCTGCCCGTCCATCATCATGAGTGCATGCTCATCACCATGGCCACCCATGTGCTCGCTTTTGTGGTGGTGCCCTACCTGCTGCAGGCTATGTTGTTCCTCTGTTGCCTCTTCCTCGTGTGTGTGATGATCGCTCCGCTGCCCGACTATGCAACAGGTAAACTCTGGAACTGTCTCCCTCTGCTTTTCCTAATGCCTATGATCTCCAGTCTTTCAAACACAGTGTGTCCAGACATCTCAAAATGAACGGATCTTGAATTTGACTCTGTTATCTTGGTTTTGTTTTTTCTTGAGGGAACAATTTGCGAGTTCCTGGCCTCTGGTTCCTTCTTCCTTGCACAAAAGAAACTATAAAAACAGTAATTTCGATGATGAGATAAATGAAATTACCGGTATGCGTATTTTTGTCTGCTTATGACTGTCTAGTATTGAAATATAGGAGGAAAGATGTGGAGAGCTCCAAAGGGGTCTAGCAGGCTTAAAATTGACCGAAATTTTTTATTGTGTGGTTTAAATTTGCTAAAATGATGCCCCTGATGGTCAAACTGGAACTAATTAAGTCACAAATCAGGTCAACATCGTAGAGCTTGGTTACCAGATACCTTCGAGTTTTACTTGCTCTTGCAATGATACCAGTATTACAATATGTCAGATTGGAGGGCAACCGGGTGAAGTAGGCAGGACGGATGGGATGGGTGGCCAGGATTGTGTAGGTGTGTCGGTGTGATGGGGCAGAGTAGGTTAGTGTTGGTGGTGAATGGGTGACTAGGATGACCGAGTGGCAGTGGATGAATGGGGGAGGTAGGGTGGATGGGTGACTGTGGGGGGCAGGGCTTGGTGGGCGGGTAGGTGGGAAGCAAGGTGGGTGGGATGGTGGGTGGATGGGTAGTGGGAAAATAGATCCATAGGTAATACTAATGGCTAGGTAGGTGCGTGGGTGGGTAAGGTGGGTAAGATATTAGTGGAAAAATAGGTCCATGGAGTGAATCTGCCCAGCGAGTGAACAGGCAAATGTTAAGAATAAAACAGATTCTTGGAATGAATAGGTCCACGGTAATAATAGGTCCATGGGAAATATATCCTTAGGAAAATGGGTCCATTTAGAAACATAGCCCTAGTGGGTTAAATGAAACCCATGAGGTCACCTCCCACAGTGGAATGGTCCTCCAAGGTCCAAGGTAATTCTGGTATGCACAATTACTGTATGTTTATTTACCTGGATAGTGCCGGCTTTCCTGCTAATGCAAAGTAAAATGAAGTTTAAAGAGCACTGACCGTATCTTCCATAGTGATTAGCTTTTCATAATTAACTTTTTCATTAAAATTATGCATGGGAAATCTAGTTCCATGGAAGGAAAATTGTCTGAGGAAAAAAAATAAAAAGATCCATGAGTAAAACAGGTTCATGGAGAGAATAAGTTCACTGGGGATAATAAGTTCACAGGGGATAACAAGTTCACAGGGGAATATACGTTCAGGAGGGAAAAAAAGTTAATGATGGAAAATAGGTCTATGACCAAAATATATCCATGGGGAAAAAAGTCCATGGAGGATAAATTGTCTATTAGGGAAAAAAACAGCTCCAAGGTATAAGAAGTCCCCAGGAAAAATAGGCCCATGAAGAAAAGTTGATGCATGAAATGCATGAGGGGGAAAAATATGTCCTTGGGGGATAATAAATCCATGGGTAAAGTACATCAATAAGGGAAAATAGGTTTAAGGAGGAAATTGTCAATATAAGAAATTGAGCACAAGCGATCAAATTTGGTCCATGGAGGTAAAATAGCTAGGCAGTGTGTGTGTGTGTGTGTCGGGGGGGGAAATCCCAAGGAGGTGAAGTCTGAGTTGAGTTTGTATGTTAGTATTACTAGCATGTGAACACTAATGATTAATATGCTCAATATCAACACTCATAAGTTTTGTGTTATCGACTACAAGGTAACAGAGAGCGAATATATTAGTCAGTCATAGTCTTAAGAAGCCTTGTGATTTAGTGGTTAGAAAATCCCACAGTCAGAGTAACTGCCTAGTATAGGTTCTATCCCAGAATATGATTGAAGCTTTTCCTCTCAGGTAATGCCATCAAGGAAAGTAATCCGGGAACCTGCCTTTAAAGGCCAAGTCTCAGACTCTTACACCTAGAACATAGGTTCTTAACAGGGGATGCTTGCAGCCCTTTATTATGGAAGATAGGTTTGTTAGAGGTGAGATGATGCTGTCCTCGAAAATGACTGGCTTTGAGGGAAGTAGGGAATAAAGGGAGGCTGTATCTTTCATAACCTTTGTGATGAGGTTGACCATAATAGTTAATTTTATGTCCTAAGAGCTAATTTTAACATATTGTGCTAATATAATGGACTATCAACAAACCTTTTATGATTTAATCTAAAATAATGTGTATACTTGGATTCGAGGAGTGTTATGTTGAATGCGAGACAGCAGTCGCCAACAGGAGATTACAGTACAGGTAAGCACTTTGTGCTAGGAGTGGAGTTACCATGGGAGTGGGGCCAACTTACATCAACCGGTGACAAGAGTAACAAAGGAACCATTGCCTCAGCTTCTGAAGAGAGGGTGGGTACGCCTATTGCTTAGAATTCTATCGTGCGCCAAAGTGAGATCTTTCGTTAGGGTATTTATGTATGTAGTATCAGTTAGACCATGTCACTGTTCTCAGTGTTTGTAAGCATATGCAGTGATATGTTTGTCACTTCACAACATCGTACTTTCAAGATACACCATATCTTTTATGTATAAATTTGTGATTTAATTGTTTATTATTAATTTATTTATTTTTATTTTTTCTTTCGTTTTGGTAGACTTCTCCTGAACTTGTTCAAAAAACGAAAGTGGAACAATGAGTGCGTTCAGTATGGCTTCACGTGTGTTATGGAGGAGACGGTACACAATGTCCACAGTGCAGTATCA
Organism: Coenobita brevimanus; assembly: GCF_032717465.1. Classification (NCBI taxonomy): domain Eukaryota; kingdom Metazoa; phylum Arthropoda; class Malacostraca; order Decapoda; family Coenobitidae; genus Coenobita; species Coenobita brevimanus. Next base: position 28,479,576 of record NC_137055.1, read on the forward strand.
TGTTTTCGAGTGCCAATTTGAAGCCGTCAAAGCTCAATTAACATTTCCAGAACAAACATGGCGGCAGGTTGCAGGGAATGACATCACACAGCACAGGTCAAACGAGCCAGGTTTGACCGTGCCAGCATGTTGCTGACATGTGGATTTCGCCAACAGAAAAACCTGTTACTTTCTTCTTATCAAGTTGCATACCAGGTTGCATGGACAAAGAAAGCCCATACAGTTGGCGAGGAAATGATTAAGCCGTGTGCCCTTGAAATGGAGAAGGCTGCTCTTGGTAATGAGGCAAAGAAAAAACTACATGTGCTTTTATCATATGATGTGATCCATAACTGAATTATCGACATGAGTCAGGATATTCTGGAGCAGGCAGTCTGGTATTGGTGTCAATCCAGTAGATATCACCTACGGGTTTGACTGATGTGTCAAACTGTTGTCAGCTACTGGTAGTGGTTCACTGCTTAAAGGAAAAAGAAATGGATGAATGTTTTCTGTCTGTCACTGAAGACAAATGCACAAGCTGTAGATCTGCTCAAGATGATAAGGGAATTATTCATAAAACACCAACTTCCTCTCAACATGATTGGTTCAGTACGTACTGATGGGACACCTGCCATGCTGAGCAATCGTTCTGGGCTTGCTGCTTTAATGACATGAAATTCCTGACGTGAAGATCACCAACTGTTTCTTCACTGGCACGCGCTTGAAGCAAGATCAATGTCTCCAAACCTGAGGAGGATTTTAGATATTTGTGTGAAAGATGTGAACACGATTCGGGGTCATGCTTTGAATCGTCTAATTGTTTCAGTTGTTTATTGTGAGGAACTGGATCATGAACACACTGTGCTTTTGTACCACACAGAAATGAGGCAAGTGGCTCGTGGTCGTTTGCTGTCCTGTGTGTTCGAAACGATGAATATCAGCAGTTTCTCAATGGACAAGACCTGTCTGAGTATTTTGATGCCCCTGAGTTTGTTCAAATGCTTGGAAATTTGGCTGATTTAATTACAGCACTCGATAGCTCAATCACTCTCTGCAAGAAAGGGAACTCTATTGTAGCTGCCAGAATTCTAAGAAAATTGTTTTATATACTAAACGTGTAAGGAAGTAAAATTTAGTAAAATTTACAGCTATTGAAGTAATGGTCACAGCAGATGCTTCTTTGCAATCTGACATTGTTTGAATTATAGCTGAGCATCTGCATATGCTACAAACTTCATTCAGTGGCTACTTTTCGTGTGAAGAGCTGCAAGCCTGTAATAACTGTGTTAGGCACCCTTTTCTGATGCATTTGCAAGAAATTGATGATGACAGTGACATCAGGGAAGATAGCACCTATTTGAGAATCAATCATGCAATCCAGCTGGAGTTTGGTAAAAGGCATGTGGCGCACTTCTGAGCTTCTTAGCTGGAAACATATCCTGTACTTGCAAGAAACTCTCGCTCTGCCGGTGCCATTCGCGACGATTTATCTTTGTGAAACTGGATTCTCGCGTCTATTTCATATCAAAACTACGTACAGAAATCGGCTGAATGTTCAGCATGGCATGCGAATAGGGTTCAGCACCAAAAAGACGATGTTCAGTGTCATTACAGAGTATAAACAACAGCAACAAAGTTAGTTTCAATGGCAAGTATTATCTCAAAAAACACATCATGCAATGAAGAAATGAACTAATCATTGTTTGTAATGAATCATTTGGTTGTTAGTTATGAAAAAAAGTAAATAAACACAAAAAGAATGATGTCTTGGGTACCCATGAAAACAGCACTGTTCTTTCATGAAACTGGGTTAGAGGTGCGAGAAGTACCCGGTGCTTTGACAAATGACTCACTGACGTAGGAGGAGGTCCGTATGGGATTGGAATGACCATCAGTCATGTCATGAGAGCAGTGTGCACTGACCAAGTTAGATAGAAGCAATGTTTTCACTATAACCTTTTCTGTCCTAGTGCGTATTTTACATTTTATTTTTCTACCATCAGGCGATTTTATTCAGCTGAGGGGAGGCTCAGTAGTAGTGAAGGAGTCAATTAAAGGTGTCTAACTCAACTTGGAAATTCTCTGAGATACTATATAATATAATACGTGTGATAACACAAATAAGGTATTCACCACACATAATCTAAGCGACTACTTACGAGTTTCGGGCCGCAAGGAAGTTCAGAATATTGATACTGATCACTTGCTGTATTAGTGCAAAGAGCACTTTGAATAGAATAGCGTGTGAAAATAGCTTTGATATAATATTGAGTATTTGCTGAACAATGTTATGGTTTGATTTACCCGTAAATAAGGAAGAGAAGAAGCAATTTATCAAACACTATGAAAAGAAGGAAGGTTGTCGATATTGAACTTTCCATATTTACGGCTAAATCGACGCGTGCCATTGTTCAACAAGCACTTGACATTATGACTAAAAGCTTATTTTACACGACATTTTTCTATTTTAAACGCGAACTGTGCTAATACTACGAAAATTTTTCACTGTCTACATTTTGGGCTTCCATAAAGGCTGAGATTCGCAAGCGGTCAACTGAAGGAATTAAGCTATTTTTATAGATCTCATCAGTTTGTACATATCTCATCAGTTAGGCTATGCAATCAGTTAGGGTCTAGGCTATGGAAGATGAAATGCGAGGTTTTTGAGAAACATTGGAAGGTTACTCCAAGGTTAAATTTCGGTACTAAACAAGCAGTAACAATATATGCCAAGTTCTCAGCCGATGTACGGTTACTGATGACCTCGGGTAAAAATGCTCTCCCTCATAATTAACCCTAAGGCCATTAGTAACTGCAGCTTTGTGTTTTCTGTAGAGACCGTTTGTAAAATTTGCCTGGGTAACACCAATTTCACCCTATAGTCGTTATGGTTTCTAGTTTAAGATAGTTTTATTTTAGTTTGATCCTTGACCGTGGCAAGGAACAGTATCATGATCTGAGTCTCGTTGAAACAATACAGACGATTGGTATTAACACCGAACATACATGTGAAAGAATGGCACGCAGAACAACTGCTAGGCCTTTGGGATCAGACCATCATGTTCATGCCCGGAGTCCGACACAGAAATACACAAATTAACAAATAATTATACATAAATAATCAAATAAATAAATAAAATTGTGGTAGGTGGGGGCGCTCACCATCCACTCACTCGGTGTAGTGATGCTCCCGGGTGTCTGCCCTTTCCTCTCCATCCTTCTTTCCTTCCATTTTCTTCTGTCTTTCTTTCCTTCATTCTTTCCACTTCCTACAGTCTGTGGGTGACTCTAAACTGAGTGACAAGCCAAATGGTTTCCTGTGCACCAGGAAACCGTTTACTACGCTGGGTGGTAACCATATAACCAAATTGGTTTAGTGGGTAACTATTGCGCTCCAGTCGGATTGAGCCGGTGAAGGTTTATATCCAATGGGTGGTTGGGGTTGATTGCTCATGTAATGCCACTCAGGGATGAGTGAGGCTGGTTACTCTCATCTTAAATGTCGGGACCAAATGCCTAGCCCTGGGCTCCTACGCTCCTCATGGGGCAATGTAAGATTGGATGATGGATGTATGGATGAATAAATAAAAATACGTTACGTCAAGGACCTATAACACCTGCATTGCAACATCATCTCATCATTTACTTACCCAGGATGTACAATAAAAGCAGCATCTCGACCGCTAGCTTTCGGTATTTTTTTTTTTTTTTAACACTCAATTCCTTCTTTCCCCGTTTCACATCCCCACTGCTGCCCTCCCCCGCAGTCAGCCTTCGTCAGCACGACTCAGCATCACATTGGAGGTCAAAAAATCAGGGTCAAAATCCATGCACTGGAAAAGAAAGAAAGAAAAAAAAAAAATTGAAGGAACTTAAAGTCTTCCTCGTAATCAACCTCTTACAGCACGCTTCCGTTGTCTTATGTTTTTGACATTCTGGCCCAACTACATTGTTTTCATTGTTGAGTAATTATGAGCGGAGTTGCAGCATCAATAATATTATACAGCACAGCGTTAACCATATATTGTTGCTGCTCCTTAAAGTGCCTAAGCCAATTTTCAAGTTAAAGAATTCCTCAGAGCAAGTTAATATCAATAATTATTTTTTTCCGTCTTCAATTTTCATGTTATTCACTCAATTTTGGTTGTGAAGTGTTTGGTAGCACTATAAGTGAAGATAAAAGTGTGCAAAATCAAACTTGTAAAAAGAGTACTCTTAAGAAAATACTGTATATGAACAGAAATAAATGCTCAGACACCGAGTAACGTAACTCATATCTTTCTGTTTCACCCAGAGACTGTGCTGATGATCATTGCACATCACAGAAGTTCTACGGAGATTTATCTGAGCCATGAGTGTAGCGGGGGACGTGAGGGACTCCTCCTTTGCCAACGACCCTGAAAACGACGTAGAGTTGTAGCTATGTCTTATTTTGTCACTGAACTACAGAATGTTGGCTGGTACGTTTCTGAATGACGTATATCTTCGTCAAATCAAGGTGGACGAACTCCGACAAGTCACCTCCAGATCGGGCCTTCAAAAACAGATGCCGTGAGGCTGAGCGACTGTCTTTCCTCAACCAAGGCTAGATCGCTACTGCTTCCCTCGTGTGTCCCTGCCTCGCCATCTAGTACCATAACCTCGCTCTCTCGCACTCTGCTTCACTTTCCCCCCTTTCCCAGAGAGCCGGTGGAGTTATGGTTTGCTCATCCATCCCGTAACAAGAAAAACTGGGGTTCCATTCCCAGAACAGTCGAACTTCTTAACCTCTCTCTCTCTCTCTCTCTCTCTCTCTCTCTCTCTCTCTCGCACACACACACACACACACACACACACACACACACACACACACACACACACACACACACACACACACACACACACACACACACACACACACACACACATACATACACACACAAGAAGCCTTGTGATTTAGTGGTTAGAATATCCCACAGTCAGAGTAACTGCCTAGTATAGGTTCTATCCCAGAATATGATTGAAGCTTTTCCTCTCAGGTAATGCCATCAAGGAAAGTAATCCGGGAACCTGCCTTTAAAGGCCCAGTCTCAGACTCTTACACCTAGAACATAGGTTCTTAACAGGGGATGCTTGCAGCCCTTTATTATGGAAGATAGGTTTGTTAGAGGTGAGATGATGCTGTCCTCGAAAATGACTGGCTTTGAGGGAAGTAGGGAATAAAGGGAGGCTGTATCTTTCATAACCTTTGTGATGAGGTTGACCATAATAGTTAATTTTATGTCCTAAGAGCTAATTTTAACATATTGTGCTAATATAATGGACTATCAACAAACCTTTTATGATTTAATCTAAAATAATGTGGATACTTGGATTCGAGGAGTGTTATGTTGAATGCGAGACAGCAGTCGCCAACAGGAGATTACAGTACAGGTAAGCACTTTGTGCTAGGAGTGGAGTTACCATGGGAGTGGGGCCAACTTACATCAACCGGTGACAAGAGTAACAAAGGAACCATTGCCTCAGCTTCTGAAGAGAGGGTGGGTACGCCTATTGCTTAGAATTCTATCGTGCGCCAAAGTGAGATCTTTCGTTAGGGTATTTATGTATGTAGTATCAGTTAGACCATGTCACTGTTCTCAGTGTTTGTAAGCATATGCAGTGATATGTTTGTCACTTCACAACATCGTACTTTCAAGATACACCATATCTTTTATGTATAAATTTGTGATTTAATTGTTTATTATTAATTTATTTATTTTTATTTTTTCTTTCGTTTTGGTAGACTTCTCCTGAACTTGTTCAAAAAACGAAAGTGGAACAATGAGTGCGTTCAGTATGGCTTCACGTGTGTTATGGAGGAGACGGTACACAATGTCCACAGTGCAGTATCATGTTTTCGAGTGCCAATTTGAAGCCGTCAAAGCTCAATTAACATTTCCAGAACAAACATGGCGGCAGGTTGCAGGGAATGACATCACACAGCACAGGTCAAACGAGCCAGGTTTGACCGTGCCAGCATGTTGCTGACATGTGGATTTCGCCAACAGAAAAACCTGTTACTTTCTTCTTATCAAGTTGCATACCAGGTTGCATGGACAAAGAAAGCCCATACAGTTGGCGAGGAAATGATTAAGCCGTGTGCCCTTGAAATGGAGAAGGCTGCTCTTGGTAATGAGGCAAAGAAAAAACTACATGTGCTTTTATCATATGATGTGATCCATAACTGAATTATCGACATGAGTCAGGATATTCTGGAGCAGGCAGTCTGGTATTGGTGTCAATCCAGTAGATATCACCTACGGGTTTGACTGATGTGTCAAACTGTTGTCAGCTACTGGTAGTGGTTCACTGCTTAAAGGAAAAAGAAATGGATGAATGTTTTCTGTCTGTCACTGAAGACAAATGCACAAGCTGTAGATCTGCTCAAGATGATAAGGGAATTATTCACAAAACACCAACTTCCTCTCAACATGATTGGTTCAGTACGTACTGATGGGACACCTGCCATGCTGAGCAATCGTTCTGGGCTTGCTGCTTTAATGACATGAAATTCCTGACGCGAAGATCACCAACTGTTTCTTCACTGGCACGCGCTTGAAGCAAGATCAATGTCTCCAAACCTGAGGAGGATTTTAGATATTTGTGTGAAAGATGTGAACACGATTCGGGGTCATGCTTTGAATCGTCTAATTGTTTCAGTTGTTTATTGTGAGGAACTGGATCATGAACACACTGTGCTTTTGTACCACACAGAAATGAGGCAAGTGGCTCGTGGTCGTTTGCTGTCCTGTGTTCGAAACGATGAATATCAGCAGTTTCTCAATGGACAAGACCTGTCTGAGTATTTTGATGCCCCTGAGTTTGTTCAAATGCTTGGAAATTTGGCTGATTTAATTACAGCACTCGATAGCTCAATCACTCTCTGCAAGAAAGGGAACTCTATTGTAGCTGCCAGAATTCTAAGAAAATTGTTTTATATACTAAACGTGTAAGGAAGTAAAATTTAGTAAAATTTACAGCTATTGAAGTAATGGTCACAGCAGATGCTTCTTTGCAATCTGACATTGTTTGAATTATAGCTGAGCATCTGCATATGCTACAAACTTCATTCAGTGGCTACTTTTCGTGTGAAGAGCTGCAAGCCTGTAATAACTGTGTTAGGCACCCTTTTCTGATGCATTTGCAAGAAATTGATGATGACAGTGACATCAGGGAAGATAGCACCTATTTGAGAATCAATCATGCAATCCAGCTGGAGTTTGGTAAAAGGCATGTGGCGCACTTCTGAGCTTCTTAGCTGGAAACATATCCTGTACTTGCAAGAAACTCTCGCTCTGCCGGTGCCATTCGCGACGATTTATCTTTGTGAAACTGGATTCTCGCGTCTATTTCATATCAAAACTACGTACAGAAATCGGCTGAATGTTCAGCATGGCATGCGAATAGGGTTCAGCACCAAAAAGACGATGTTCAGTGTCATTACAGAGTATAAACAACAGCAACAAAGTTTGTTTCAATGGCAAGTATTATCTCAAAAAACACATCATGCAATGAAGAAATGAACTAATCATTGTTTGTAATGAATCATTTGGTTGTTAGTTATGAAAAAAAGTAAATAAACACAAAAAGAATGATGTCTTGGGTACCCATGAAAACAGCACTGTTCTTTCATGAAACTGGGTTAGAGGTGGGAGAAGTACCCGGTGCTTTGACATATGACTCACTGACGTAGGAGGAGGTCCGTATGGGATTGGAATGACCATCAGTCATGTCATGAGAGCAGTGTGCACTGACCAAGTTAGATAGAAGCAATGTTTTCACTATAACCTTTTCTGTCCTAGTGCGTATTTTACATTTTATTTTTCTACCATCAGGCGATTTTATTCAGCTGAGGGGAGGCTCAGTAGTAGTGAAGGAGTCAATTAAAGGTGTCTAACTCAACTTGGAAATTCTCTGAGATACTATATAATATAATACGTGTGATAACACAAATAAGGTATTCACCACACATAATCTAAGCGACTACTTACGAGTTTCGGGCCGCAAGGAAGTTCAGAATATTGATACTGATCACTTGCTGTATTAGTGCAAAGAGCACTTTGAATAGAATAGCGTGTGAAAATAGCTTTGATATAATATTGAGTATTTGCTGAACAATGTTATGGTTTGATTTACCCGTAAATAAGGAAGAGAAGAAGCAATTTATCAAACACTATGAAAAGAAGGAAGGTTGTCGATATTGAACTTTCCATATTTACGGCTAAATCGACGCGTGCCATTGTTCAACAAGCACTTGACATTATGACTAAAAGCTTATTTTACACGACATTTTTCTATTTTAAACGCGAACTGTGCTATTACTACGAAAATTTTTTCACTGTCTACATTTTGGGCTTCCATAAAGGCTGAGATTCGCAAGCGGTCAACTGAAGGAATTAAGCTATTTTTATAGATCTCATCAGTTTGTACATATCTCATCAGTTCGGCTATGCAATCAGTTAGGGTCTAGGCTATGTAAGATGAAGTGCGAGGTTTTTGAGAAACATTGGAAGGTTACTCCAAGGTTAAATTTCGGTACTAAACAAGCAGTAACAATATATGCCAAGTTCTCAGCCGATGTACGGTTACTGATGACCTCGGGTAAAAATGCTCTTCCTCATAATTAACCCTAAGGCCATTAGTAACTGCAGCTTTGTGTTTTCTGTAGAGACCGTTTGTGAAATTTGCCTGGGTAACACCAATTTCACCCTATAGTCGTTATGGTTTCTAGTTTAAGATAATTTTATTTTAGTTTGATCCTTGACCGTGGCAAGGAACAGTATCATGATCTGAGTCTCGTTGAAACAATACAGACGATTGGTATTAACACCGAACATACATGTGAAAGAATGGCACGCAGAACAACTGCTAGGCCTTTGGGATCAGACCATCATGTTCATGCCCGGAGTCCGACACAGAAATACACAAATTAACAAATAATTATACATAAATAATCAAATAAATAAATAAAATTGTGGTAGGTGGGGGCGCTCACCATCCACTCACTCGGTGTAGTGATGCTCCCGGGTGTCTGCCCTTTCCTCTCCATCCTTCTTTCCTTCCATTTTCTTCTGTCTTTCTTTCCTTCATTCTTTCCACTTCCTACAGTCTGTGGGTGACTCTAAACTGAGTGACAAGCCAAATGGTTTCCTGTGCACCAGGAAACCGTTTACTACGCTGGGTGGTAACCATATAACCAAATTGGTTTAGTGGGTAACTATTGCGCTCCAGTCGGATTGAGCCGGTGAAGGTTTATATCCAATGGGTGGTTGGGGTTGATTGCTCATGTAATGCCACTCAGGGATGAGTGAGGCTGGTTACTCTCATCTTAAATGTCGGGACCAAATGCCTAGCCCTGGGCTCCTACGCTCCTCATGGGGCAATGTAAGATTGGATGATGGATGTATGGATGAATAAATAAAAATACGTTACGTCAAGGACCTATAACACCTGCATTGCAACATCATCTCATCATTTACTTACCCAGGATGTACAATAAAAGCAGCATGTCGACCGCTAGCTTTCGGTATTTTTTTTTTTTTAACACTCAATTCCTTCTTTCCCCGTTTCACATTCCCACTGCTGCCCTCCCCCGCAGTCAGCCTTCGTCAGCACGACTCAGCATCACATTGGAGGTCAAAAAATCAGGGTCAAAATCCATGCACTGGAAAAGAAAGAAAGAAAAAAAAAAAAAAATTGAAGGAACTTAAAGTCTTCCTCGTAATCAACCTCTTACAGCACGCTTCCGTTGTCTTATGTTTTTGACATTCTGGCCCAACTACATTATTTTCATTGTTGAGTAATTATGAGCGGAGTTGCAGCATCAATAATACTATACAGCACAGCGTTAATCATATATTGTTGCTGCTCCTTAAAGTGCCTAAGACAATTTTCAAGTTAAAGAATTCCTCAGAGCAAGTTAATATCAATAATTATTTTTTTCCGTCTTCAATTTTCATGTTATTCACTCAATTTTGGTTGTGAAGTGTTTGGTAGCACTATAAGTGAAGATAAAAGTGTGCAAAATCAAACTTGTAAAAAGAGTACTCTTAAGAAAATACTGTATATGAACAGAAATAAATGCTCAGACACCGAGTAACGTAACTCATATCTTTCTGTTTCACCCAGAGACTGTGCTGATGATCATTGCACATCACAGAAGTTCTACGGAGATTTATCTGAGCCATGAGTGTAGCGGGGGACGTGAGGGACTCCTCCTTTGCCAACGACCCTGAAAACGACGTAGAGTTGTAGCTATGTCTTATTTTGTCACTGAACTACAGAATGTTGGCTGGTACGTTTCTGAATGACGTATATCTTCGTCAAATCAAGGTGGACGAACTCAGACAAGTCACCTCCAGATCGGGCCTTCAAAAACAGATGCCGTGAGGCTGAGCGACTGTCTTTCCTCAACCAAGGCTAGATCGCTACTGCTTCCCTCGTGTGGCCCTGCCTCGCCATCTAGTACCATAACCTCGCTCTCTCGCACTCTGCTTCACTTTCCCAGAGAGCCGGTGGAGTTATGGTTTGCTCATCCATCCCGTAACAAGAAAAACTGGGGTTCCATTCCCAGAACAGTCGAACTTCTTAACCTCTCTCTCTCTCTCTCTCTCTCTCTCTCGCACACACACACACACACACACACACACACACACACACACACACACACACACAATTAGGTAAGAACACAGACACACCCACCCACACACACACACATACATACACACACAAGAAGCCTTGTGATTTAGTGGTTAGAATATCCCACAGTCAGAGTAACTGCTTAGTATAGGTTCTATCCCAGAATATAATTGAAGCTTTTCCTCTCAGGTAATGCCATCAAGGAAAGTAATCCGGGAACCTGCCTTTAAAGGCCCAGTCTCAGACTCTTACACCTAGAACATAGGTTCTTAACAGGGGATGCTTGCAGCCCTTTATTATGGAAGATAGGTTTGTTAGAGGTGAGATGATGCTGTCCTCGAAAATGACTGGCTTTGAGGGAAGTAGGGAATAAAGGGAGGCTGTATCTTTCATAACCTTTGTGATGAGGTTGACCATAATAGTTAATTTTATGTCCTAAGAGCTAATTTTAACATATTGTGCTAATATAATGGACTATCAACAAACCTTTTATGATTTAATCTAAAATAATGTGGATACTTGGATTCGAGGAGTGTTATGTTGAATGCGAGACAGCAGTCGCCAACAGGAGATTACAGTACAGGTAAGCACTTTGTGCTAGGAGTGGAGTTACCATGGGAGTGGGGCCAACTTACATCAACCGGTGACAAGAGTAACAAAGGAACCATTGCCTCAGCTTCTGAAGAGAGGGTGGGTACGCCTATTGCTTAGAATTCTATCGTGCGCCAAAGTGAGATCTTTCGTTAGGGTATTTATGTATGTAGTATCAGTTAGACCATGTCACTGTTCTCAGTGTTTGTAGGCATATGCAGTGATATGTTTGTCACTTCACAACATCGTACTTTCAAGATACACCATATCTTTTATGTATAAATTTGTGATTTAATTGTTTATTATTAATTTATTTATTTTTATTTTTTCTTTCGTTTTGGTAGACTTCTCCTGAACTTGTTCAAAAAACGAAAGTGGAACAATGACTGCGTTCAGTATGGCTTCACGTGTGTTATGGAGGAGACGGTACACAATGTCCACAGTGCAGTATCATGTTTTCGAGTGCCAATTTGAAGCCGTCAAAGCTCAATTAACATTTCCAGAACAAACATGGCGGCAGGTTGCAGGGAATGACATCACACAGCACAGGTCAAACGAGCCAGGTTTGACCGTGCCAGCATGTTGCTGACATGTGGATTTCGCCAACAGAAAAACCTGTTACTTTCTTCTTATCAAGTTGCATACCAGGTTGCATGGACAAAGAAAGCCCATACAGTTGGCGAGGAAATGATTAAGCCGTGTGCCCTTGAAATGGAGAAGGCTGCTCTTGGTAATGAGGCAAAGAAAAACTACATGTGCTTTTATCATATGATGTGATCCATAACTGAATTATCGACATGAGTCAGGATATTCTGGAGCAGGCAGTCTGGTATTGGTGTCAATCCAGTAGATATCACCTACGGGTTTGACTGATGTGTCAAACTGTTGTCAGCTACTGGTAGTGGTTCACTGCTTAAAGGAAAAAGAAATGGATGAATGTTTTCTGTCTGTCACTGAAGACAAATGCACAAGCTGTAGATCTGCTCAAGATGATAAGGGAATTATTCATAAAACACCAACTTCCTCTCAACATGATTGGTTCAGTACGTACTGATGGGACACCTGCCATGCTGAGCAATCGTTCTGGGCTTGCTGCTTTAATGACATGAAATTCCTGACGTGAAGATCACCAACTGTTTCTTCACTGGCACGCGCTTGAAGCAAGATCAATGTCTCCAAACCTGAGGAGGATTTTAGATATTTGTGTGAAAGATGTGAACACGATTCGGGGTCATGCTTTGAATCGTCTAATTGTTTCAGTTGTTTATTGTGAGGAACTGGATCATGAACACACTGTGCTTTTGTACCACACAGAAATGAGGCAAGTGGCTCGTGGTCGTTTGCTGTCCTGTGTGTTCGAAACGATGAATATCAGCAGTTTCTCAATGGACAAGACCTGTCTGAGTATTTTGATGCCCCTGAGTTTGTTCAAATGCTTGGAAATTTGGCTGATTTAATTACAGCACTCGATAGCTCAATCACTCTCTGCAAGAAAGGGAACTCTATTGTAGCTGCCAGAATTCTAAGAAAATTGTTTTATATACTAAACGTGTAAGGAAGTAAAATTTAGTAAAATTTACAGCTATTGAAGTAATGGTCACAGCAGATGCTTCTTTGCAATCTGACATTGTTTGAATTATAGCTGAGCATCTGCATATGCTACAAACTTCATTCAGTGGCTACTTTTCGTGTGAAGAGCTGCAAGCCTGTAATAACTGTGTTAGGCACCCTTTTCTGATGCATTTGCAAGAAATTGATGATGACAGTGACATCAGGGAAGATAGCACCTATTTGAGAATCAATCATGCAATCCAGCTGGAGTTTGGTAAAAGGCATGTGGCGCACTTCTGAGCTTCTTAGCTGGAAACATATCCTGTACTTGCAAGAAACTCTCGCTCTGCCGGTGCCATTCGCGACGATTTATCTTTGTGAAACTGGATTCTCGCGTCTATTTCATATCAAAACTACGTACAGAAATCGGCTGAATGTTCAGCATGGCATGCGAATAGGGTTCAGCACCAAAAAGACGATGTTCAGTGTCATTACAGAGTATAAACAACAGCAACAAAGTTAGTTTCAATGGCAAGTATTATCTCAAAAAACACATCATGTAATGAAGAAATGAACTAATCATTGTTTGTAATGAATCATTTGGTTGTTAGTTATGAAAAAAAGTAAATAAACACAAAAAGAATGATGTCTTGGGTACCCATGAAAACAGCACTGTTCTTTCATGAAACTGGGTTAGAGGTGCGAGAAGTACCCGGTGCTTTGACAAATGACTCACTGACGTAGGAGGAGGTCCGTATGGGATTGGAATGACCATCAGTCATGTCATGAGAGCAGTGTGCACTGACCAAGTTAGATAGAAGCAATGTTTTCACTATAACCCTTTCTGTCCTAGTGCGTATTTTACATTTTATTTTTCTACCATCAGGCGATTTTATTCAGCTGAGGGGAGGCTCAGTAGTAGTGAAGGAGTCAATTAAAGGTGTCTAACTCAACTTGGAAATTCTCTGAGATACTATATAATATAATACGTGTGATAACACAAATAAGGTATTCACCACACATAATCTAAGCGACTACTTACGAGTTTCGGGCCGCAAGGAAGTTCAGAATATTGATACTGATCACTTGCTGTATTAGTGCAAAGAGCACTTTGAATAGAATAGCGTGTGAAAATAGCTTTGATATAATATTGAGTATTTGCTGAACAATGTTATGGTTTGATTTACCCGTAAATAAGGAAGAGAAGAAGCAATTTATCAAACACTATGAAAAGAAGGAAGGTTGTCGATATTGAACTTTCCATATTTACGGCTAAATCGACGCGTGCCATTGTTCAACAAGCACTTGACATTATGACTAAAAGCTTATTTTACACGACATTTTTCTATTTTAAACGCGAACTGTGCTAATACTACGAAAATTTTTTCACTGTCTACATTTTGGGCTTCCATAAAGGCTGAGATTCGCAAGCGGTCAACTGAAGGAATTAAGCTATTTTTATAGATCTCATCAGTTTGTACATATCTCATCAGTTAGGCTATGCAATCAGTTAGGGTCTAGGCTATGGAAGATGAAATGCGAGGTTTTTGAGAAACATTGGAAGGTTACTCCAAGGTTAAATTTCGGTACTAAACAAGCAGTAACAATATATGCCAAGTTCTCAGCCGATGTACGGTTACTGATGACCTCGGGTAAAAATGCTCTCCCTCATAATTAACCCTAAGGCCATTAGTAACTGCAGCTTTGTGTTTTCTGTAGAGACCGTTTGTGAAATTTGCCTGGGTAACACCAATTTCACCCTATAGTCGTTATGGTTTCTAGTTTAAGATAGTTTTATTTTAGTTTGATCCTTGACCGTGGCAAGGAACAGTATCATGATCTGAGTCTCGCTGAAACAATACAGACGATTGGTATTAACACCGAACATACATGTGAAAGAATGGCACGCAGAACAACTGCTAGGCCTTTGGGATCAGACCATCATGTTCATGCCCGGAGTCCGACACAGAAATACACAAATTAACAAATAATTATACATAAATAATCAAATAAATAAATAAAATTGTGGTAGGTGGGGGCGCTCACCATCCACTCACTCGGTGTAGTGATGCTCCCGGGTGTCTGCCCTTTCCTCTCCATCCTTCTTTCCTTCCATTTTCTTCTGTCTTTCTTTCCTTCATTCTTTCCACTTCCTACAGTCTGTGGGTGACTCTAAACTGAGTGACAAGCCAAATGGTTTCCTGTGCACCAGGAAACCGTTTACTACGCTGGGTGGTAACCATATAACCAAATTGGTTTAGTGGGTAACTATTGCGCTCCAGTCGGATTGAGCCGGTGAAGGTTTATATCCAATGGGTGGTTGGGGTTGATTGCTCATGTAATGCCACTCAGGGATGAGTGAGGCTGGTTACTCTCATCTTAAATGTCGGGACCAAATGCCTAGCCCTGGGCTCCTACGCTCCTCATGGGGCAATGTAAGATTGGATGATGGATGTATGGATGAATAAATAAAAATACGTTACGTCAAGGACCTATAACACCTGCATTGCAACATCATCTCATCATTTACTTACCCAGGATGTACAATAAAAGCAGCATCTCGACCGCTAGCTTTCGGTATTTTTTTTTTTTAACACTCAATTCCTTCTTTCCCCGTTTCACATCCCCACTGCTGCCCTCCCCCGCAGTCAGCCTTCGTCAGCACGACTCAGCATCACATTGGAGGTCAAAAAATCAGGGTCAAAATCCATGCACTGGAAAAGAAAGAAAGAAAAAAAAAAAATTGAAGGAACTTAAAGCCTTCCTCGTAATCAACCTCTTACAGCACGCTTCCGTTGTCTTATGTTTTTGACATTCTGGCCCAACTACATTATTTTGATTGTTGAGTAATTATGAGCGGAGTTGCAGCATCAATAATATTATACAGCACAGCGTTAACCATATATTGTTGCTGCTCCTTAAAGTGCCTAAGCCAATTTTCAAGTTAAAGAATTCCTCAGAGCAAGTTAATATCAATAATTATTTTTTTCCGTCTTCAATTTTCATGTTATTCACTCAATTTTGGTTGTGAAGTGTTTGGTAGCACTATAAGTGAAGATAAAAGTGTGCAAAATCAAACTTGTAAAAAGAGTACTCTTAAGAAAATACTGTATATGAACAGAAATAAATGCTCAGACACCGAGTAACGTAACTCATATCTTTCTGTTTCACCCAGAGACTGTGCTGATGATCATTGCACATCACAGAAGTTCTACGGAGATTTATCTGAGCCATGAGTGTAGCGGGGGACGTGAGGGACTCCTCCTTTGCCAACGACCCTGAAAACGACGTAGAGTTGTAGCTATGTCTTATTTTGTCACTGAACTACAGAATGTTGGCTGGTACGTTTCTGAATGACGTATATCTTCGTCAAATCAAGGTGGACGAACTCCGACAAGTCACCTCCAGATCGGGCCTTCAAAAACAGATGCCGTGAGGCTGAGCGACCGTCTTTCCTCAACCAAGGCTAGATCGCTACTGCTTCCCTCGTGTGGCCCTGCCTCGCCATCTAGTACCATAACCTCTCTCTCTCGCACTCTGCTTCACTTTCCCCCCTTTCCCAGAGAGCCGGTGGAGTTATGGTTTGCTCATCCATCCCGTAACAAGAAAAACTGGGGTTCCATTCCCAGAACAGTCGAACTTCTTAACCTCTCTCTCTCTCTCTCTCTCTCTCTCTCTCTCTCTCTCTCTCTCTCTCACACACACACACACACACACACACACACACACACACACACACACACACAATTAGGTAAGAACACAGACACACGCACACACACACACACATACACACACACACACACACACACACACACACACACACACACACACACACACAATTAGGTAAGAACACAGACACACGCACACAAACACACACACACACACACACACACACACACACACACACACACACACACACACACACATGCACGCGCACATGCGCAAGCGCAAGTGATCAGAAACACATGTGCATGAGGCAAGATCTCCTCTTTTCTCTTTTCTTGAATCTCTAGGGAAAATTTTTATGTTTGTGTAAACAACCTGGTCAAAAACTGGATGTCAGGTTTCTGGCTAATGCCAGGTTTCCTTGCAAGAGACAGTCACCGTTTCCCATCCAAACGTAATTATATGAGTATACACACACACACACACACACACACACACACACACACACACACACACACACACACACACACAGGGATTCAATCTAGGCAGACGTGCGACACCGGCGCTCCGTACCAAATCATCACAGCCAGTGGCATTACCTAAATTTGTATCTTTGTATGAGTCAAGCTCAGTACCAGGTTAGACTAAATGATTGTTCATTATTAAAAGGAAAAAAATGATAAGTTTAAACAAGACTTGTTCAAACAGGAAATAGAACCAAGACGAAAGAATACGCTGAGTCATCTCTGAGGTTTGTTTAGACTACAACAACACGGAGATTGTAAGTACATGCTCCGCACTTTAAGTATTGCAAAATGGATACATACTTTAGTAAATCAAATTTGGAAAAGAAAAGGGATAAAGGTAAAAAAAGCAAAATGATGATTTCTACCAAGAACTGGTTGAAGTAGAGACTCACAATAGACTGGTCGAACGTGTAAACAAACTAGAAATGGCTTTCAAAAATGAAATTGATGAAATAAAGAAGCAGATGCACTTGCAAAAGGAAGAAATAGAAAAACTAGGAAGGGAGGCCAATAAGAAAGACACAACCATCAGTGAACTAACAGTGGAATTGAGTACACTTAGGAAGAGAATGAGTGAAATGGCAAGTACAGTAGTCAATCACGAGAGTGTTATGGAAGAGTTCAAAAATGACACAGAAACAATTAGGCAAGTTAGCAGTCTTATTGACCAAAGCAGCGATATTGAGGAGAAGATAACACAAGTTAATGAAGCTGTGCAAAGCTACAAAAATGATGTAGAAACCACGTATGCTGAAATGGTGAAAGTAAAGAAAGACTTAGAAACAAGGGTGGAGGAAAAAAGCATTAAAAAGGAGGTGAAAAGAATAATCCAAAACAATCCAAAGTTAGTCAGAGATTCAGTAGAGATAAACAAATCAATAGTAATCACTGGTATAGAAGAGAAAGAAGTTAAAAACAAGATCACAAGAGACAAAAAGGAGATGACAAATGTAATGAACTTACTGAAAGAAGTATCAGAGGAAATCTGTAGTAGAGACATAGAGGAACACAAAAGGTTAGGGAAATACGAGAAAAGCAAGACAAGACCTCTAAAGGTGACTTTCCAGAGTGTAAACACTGTGGAAGAGATACTAAAAAATGCAAAGAATCGTATGGAAAAAGAGGAGTTCAAAAATGTATGGATAAAAAGATGCCTACCACAAGAGGAACTGGAATTACTGAGATAGAAAAGGGAGGAAGCAAAAACAAAAAATGAGGGAAGATCAGAAGAGGAGAAGAAGAATCTTTTTTTACAAAGTAATAGGATTGCAGGTACGAAAGTGGTATACGAACAGGATGGAAGAAAAAGGAGGAAGGTAGTAGAACCATGTCATGACAAATATATAAACAAGATGATAAAGTTGATGTACTCAAATGTGGATGGAATGGTATCTAAATTACTGAAGATGAATGATTATGTCAGAGAAAATGAACCACAAATAATATGCCTAACTGAAACAAAATTAACACCAAGGATATCCAATGACATACTAAACTCAGAGGAATACAATATATGGAGAAGAAACAGAAGTTTAAAAAAAGGAGGAGGAATTATAATATTAACTAAGAAAAATCTAAAAGTCAAGGAAATAAAACTAGATATACCATCACAAGTAGAACTGATTGCAGTAGAGATCGACACATCTGAAGGTAAAGTAATTGTAGCCAATTTGTACATGCCACCCAGATCAAACACATGGGAAAGAGACGAATATGAGGACTGGCAGAGAGTACAATTCAGAGTATAAGATCATTGCTACATAAAATGGAAGAGAAATCGGAAAGAATTATACTAACTGGGGACTTCAATACAAATATAAATTGGAATACTTTAGATATAAATAGCCAAGAAAGCTGTTGGGACCAAAAGCTCCTGGATCTCGTACAAGAGTTTTTCTTAACGCAACATGTGAGGGAAACCACCAGAAAAAGAGGACTTGATGTACCTTCAGTGCTAGATCTAATATTTACTAGGCAAGAAAATGATATTGACAGTTTAATATATCACCCTCCACTCGGCAAAAGCGATCATGCAGTACTAAATTATAATTTCAGGATAGCATATGACATAGTAAACAGCAATGACAGTTACAAAAAGAGCCTAAACTATAAAAAGGAAAATTATCAAGACCTAAAGAAGTATTTCTTAGAAGATGATTGGGAAAATGAGCTTAGAGGACAAGATTTAAATGCTGTATATAAAAAATTTTGTGAATTTTATGAAATAGGAGTCCAGAAGTACATCCCACAGCACAAAGAAGCAGATAAGAAAATACAGAAATGGTTCAATACAGAATGTAAAAAATCAAAAGAAAGAAGAGATTTGTTGTGGAATAGATACAGAAGACACAATAGTTAAAGGGCGTATAATAATTACAAACAGGCAAGAAACGACTATACAAGAATAATGAGGGAAGCCCAAAAACAGTTTGAGGAGGATATAATAAATAAAAGTAGTGATCAACCAAAGCTGTTTTACAGCTATATCAAAAGCAAAACCAAAGTAAAAGATATAATACAATCCATTTCGGACGAGGGAATCACTTATACACAAGAGAAAGATATTTGTGAAGCACTAAATAAGAATTTCCAATTAGGTTTTACTGAAGAAAAAAAATTTGAGAGGGACTATGTGGAACACGCATGTCCACACATACTACCAGATATACAAATAGCAGAAAGTAATAAAGGAGGAGTTAAGTAGATTAGACAGAGGAAAAGCAAGTGGTCTTGATGAAATTTCGTGTTGGGTACTACGAGAATGTGCAAAGGAGTTAAGTAAACCATTATTTTTAATTTTCAAGAAATCCTTGAGTCAAGGTAAACTACCTGATATTTGGAAAAAAGCAAATATTGTCCCCTTATTCAAGAAAGGAAATAGACAAAATCCACTCAACTACCGACCAGTATCACTGACCAGTGTTGTAAGCAAGGTATTAGAAAAACTTATAAGAAAAGCTTGGGTAAATCATCTAGAAGAACACAGTATGATAACAGAAAGACAGTTTGGTTTCAGAAAAGGAAAATCATGCGTTACTAATCTGTTGAGCTACTATGACAGAGTAACAAACACAATACAGGAAAGGGAAGGATGGGTGGACAGTATCTATTTAGATTTCAAGAAAGCTTTTGACACAGTACCACACCAAAGACTTTTATGGAAACCGTAACATCTAGGAGGAATTCGAGGCAAACTGTTTTGTTGGATGCAAGACTTTCTCATAAAAAGAGAAATGAAAACAGTACTAAGAGGAAAAATACTCATCATGGAAAGAAGTGACTAGTGGAGTACCACAGGGTTCAGTGCTGGCACCAATCATGTTTTTAGTGTATATAAATGATATAAACAGTAACACTGGAAATGAGAGCTATCTGAATATGTTTGCAGATGATGCAAAAATACAAAGGAGAATTACTAGCACAGACTCTTGTAGGGAGCTACAAGAAGAATTAAATAAACTTCATGAATGGAGTAGTACGTGGCAAATGGAATTCAATGTGGACAAGTGTCATGTAATCAAGTTTGGTAAAAGTGGAAAAAGACCTGATTGGGATTATAAGTTAGGAAATATAACCCTATACACATCAGAAAGAGAGAAAGACCTAGGTGTGATTATCAATAACAGACTATCTCCGGCTGACCACATCAGCGAGAAGGTACGGAACATGTATACACTGCTTGCAAATATGAGAATAGCATTCACATACATAAATGAAGACATGCTAAGAAGGATAATTACATCATTCATTAGACCAACCCTGGAATATGCATCAGTAGTCTGGAGTCCTCATCTCAAAAAGCATATAGACAAGATTGAAAAAGTTCAAAGGGCCGCTACAAGATGGATACCAAGCTTAAGGGACCTAAGCTACGAAGAAAGACTAAATAAACTGAATCTACCAACTTTACAGGAGAGAAGGAAAAGAGGTGACATGATAATGCTATATAAGTGCATATCAGGAAAGGAGAAAATAGACATAAATGATTACATAACATATGGAGAAGCATCAGCAAGAGGACACTGCAAAAAACTGCATAAGAAGAGAGGTGATAAAGACGTAAGGAAATTCAGTTTCCCAAACAGAGCAATTGATCAATGGAATGCACTACCGAATGAAATAGTGTGTGCCAAAACAATTCACAAATTTAAGGATATGTACGATAAATATGGTTTAAGACACGGGACAGTACGAGCTTGACTCATTCCTGTAAAGATACCATTAGGTAAGTACAATTAGGTAAGTACACACACACACACACACACACACACACACACACACACACACACACACACACACACGCACAGAGTGAGAGAGAGAGAGAGAGAGAGAGAGAGAGAGAGAGAGAGAGAGAGAGAGAGAGAGAGAGAGATGTTGATATCCACAAGGAAATGGAAACATGATATATCCTGAAAACTTCAGTGTATTCACATCTTCAGGTGAGATGTGGATACAATAAAGCGCTTGGGTTACTTCGTGCATCCTTTTCTTTGTTGATAGGCTATCATCTAACAGTATCTAAGAATCACACGTTATTAACTGATTTTTTTTTTTTTTGCATAAATATGTACATCGAGTTATATATTATGTTTATTACTTTAAATCAATAATACGTGATTCATAGATATGGTGCTGTCCACAAGGAAAAGAAAACACGAAATATCCCGAGCGCTATCGCGTATTCCACTGAAGATGCGAATACACAAAAGCGCTGGGGATATTTTGTTTCCTTTTCCTTAAGAAAATCAAAAAAAAAAAAAAAAAAATATATATATATATATATATATATATATATATATATATATATATATATATATATATATATATATATATATATACATATATATATATATATATATATATATATATATATATATATATATATATATATATATATATATATATATATATCATCCCTAGAAAGTATCAGAAAGAGAGACTGGGAAAACAAAGGAGTGAACATAGATGGAGAAAAGCTAAACCATTTAAGATTTGCAGATGACATTGTCCTAATCTAAGAAACAGCAGAGGCATTGCAAGAAATGTTAAATGACCTGAACAGAGAAAGTCTCAAAGTAGGGCTAAAGACGAACCGGAGTAAAACTATTGTTTACTCCACATACACCAAAGAGTGTCATCAGAATTAGCGAAGAAATTCTTGAAGAGATCAAGGAGTACAATTACTTGGGGTAAAAAATAAAATTTACGAAACATCATGATAGCGAAATAAAATGACGCATTACAATTGGACGGAAAGCTTTCGGTAAACACGGAGACATTATGGAAAGTAGCTTGCCGGTTTGTATGAAACGAGAACTATATGACGAAAGTATAATTCCAGCTGTGACGTACGGTTGTGAGACCTGGAAACTGACAAAATCGATGGAAAATAAATTAATCCGTTCTCAGAGTGCGATGGAAAGGTCAGTGTTGGGAATAACTTTAAGAAACAGGAAAAGATCAACTTGGTCGACAGAGCAGACCAAAGTCAAAGATATTACAGAAGTTATAAATGAACAGAAATGGAGGTGGGCAGGCCATGTAGCAGAAATAAGGGATAACCGATGGAGCAAGAGGCTGACTGACTGGACACCAAGAGATTGTAAGCGTAGCAGAAAAAGGCCAAACAGGAGGTGGTGAGATGAGATAAAGAAATTTGCAGGGAAATCGTGGCAAGGATTGGCTCAGTCAAGGAATTCGTGGAGAAGATTGGAGGAGGCCTTTGTATAGCAGTGGACTTGTAATGGCTGCTGATTATATATATATATATATATATATATATATATATATATATATATATATATATATATATATATATATATATATATATATATATATATATATATATATATATATATATATATATATATATATATATATCATGGGGTTTTTTAGTATATGCAATATTAAAGAATATTATTCAATAATACTTGAGAACAGGACAAAGAATTGACTTGTGAAAATCAAGCAATGATTACTTTATGGCGTCTTACTTCGCCGATTCTCTAAGGACGAGAATTTATAAACTTTTTCAACAGTACACAGCAGAGACTAATTATTCACACGTGCTGTTTATTAGTACTGTTGGCCTCTGGAGAAAGTGACTCCACCTCTGACAATCAGTAACACTATTAATGATAAACAGGTTCTTGCTGGTGCAATTAACTCCTAGATGGCACAACGGATTTAAGTTAATAAAAAGGACTGGCCTAAGTACCAGTTGTG
This sequence comes from Coenobita brevimanus, assembly GCF_032717465.1. Taxonomy (NCBI): domain Eukaryota; kingdom Metazoa; phylum Arthropoda; class Malacostraca; order Decapoda; family Coenobitidae; genus Coenobita; species Coenobita brevimanus. The sequence continues at coordinate 28,502,777 of NC_137055.1, forward strand.
AATTATGCAAACTAGGAGATCTAAGTGAAATAAGCTTGTGGAGAAATAAAACACGAGTTTACATTACATTAAGCTCAAGAAAAAGAACTGTTAAATTTATTGATTACAATGAAATAAAATTACGTTACATGTTTCAAAATGAATTCAAAATAAGGAGATCACACTCACTCACTCACTCAAAAGCTGAACTCTTAAACCTAGGAAAAACGAAAAGAAATACTGGTCAGAAAAGTGGGGTAAGCGGAATGGACTGGCGTCGTTACTGAGGAAGGACACTCCCACACTCGCTGATCCTCTCGCCGGCTCACACTAGGTGGAGACTTCAAGAACCCTCTGAGAAACGAACTGGTGTCACGGCGCTTCAATCCTAACTGAGTTCAAATCGTGAAAGTGAGGCAAGTGTCGAGCTGCACTTGCTAACAGCTAGAATGAGCGAAACACGCCCATAACAAATCACTCAGCAGATGTGCTAATGTCACGCACAAAGACGATCACTTATGAAACAGTGAAAAATGTCCTGAAAACATTCCCGATTGAATAAATATGGGAACGGTTAAACTGAGTGATAAATACTGGGTTTCCACTAGAATTCGCAGTTTCCCACTAAAGTTTAATGTCATGAGTTTATTCAAATATCGGACGCGCCAACTCGTGATATTACGCCCCATCAAAAATGATTTTTTTTTTTCTCAGGGAAAAAATATTTCAATATACATAAATATAAATCCTAACTCAGTCACACAAGATTCACACTGTGGTGTGTGTATGCTATCTTGCTACAGGAGAAACTCACAGTCACCAGTGAGCGAAAACAAACTCATATTTACGTTAATAGAAGCAAGCTTGAGGGAAAAACTCTGTGAAGACAGTGAAAAATCCTGTACTCAGGTCAAATTGAGAGAAAAGTTCGCTACATTTACATTAACAACTAATTGTTATGTAGCGTGATGTATGTAATACACGGTGTAGGTGTGACAGTTGTGGTGTAACTGTACGTACATGTAAAATTACATAATGCAAATCAATAGTAAATGATGGCAACGAGGCAGAAGAGAAGAGGCAGCAGCATATGTCAGGGACAATCAGCTGTTCTGTACGGCAATCTGCACCCGCCAGCTGCACCTGGGAAAGGAATCAAGATGGAGCATCAAAAGTGTCATTTCTCTCTCACTGCCTAGCAATCGGTACCTATGTCATTATTAACCAGGAAACGTAGTCTTAGGATTTACAAATCTCTCAGGACCCTTGTAGTTTACTGGTTAAGCTAACTTATTAACCAGGAAACGTGTCAGTTCTTGAATTGCTCAAATCTCTTAGAACGGGCAATTTACTGGTTAACCTTACATTATTAACCAGGAAACGTGTCAGTTCTTGAATTGCTCAAATCTCTTCGAACGGGCAGTTTACTGGTTAACCTAACTCTCCACTTACGATTAATGACAGGAAGCTGAGAATCCCTACGCAATCTCGGGCAGGTCACAATTTAACACCCACCGTGGGTGTGAACACTCATGTGGATATTGTGCATTCTCCGGGAACCCTGAGAGAGGCCCACAGCTCGAGACGTTTGACAAGGTAATTCATACACAGCCTCGGACTGTCTCTGCGGGGTTCTCAAACTTCCCCCTTAACTTATGGTATACATGTATATACAGGTCCTGGACGTAACGTGTCCTGTGGGACCAACGGGCAAGACGTCAGCAATTACTGGTACACTTTTAACTGGGAACCAGGCTGGTCTTTGGATTACTCAAGTCTCTGAGAACGCCTATCTTACGGAACCCAGCATACAACAGTTGCCCGTGTTAGTCAGCAGTTAGCAAGGGGGACATCAGGTCTGCATCTACGTTATCACTTCCCTTGATGTATCTCACAACAAGGTTAAACTGCTGTAAATACAGTGTCCAGCGTGTCAATCTTGCGTTAGCTGTCTTAGTAGTGCTGAAACTAGTAAGTGGCATATGATCAGTTTCCAGAGTGAATGGTGCTCCATATAAATAATAGTATTATTTTTTAACACCATCAACCACGGCCAAGAGATCTTTCTCAACAGTACTGTAATTCCTCTCAGCAGGTTTTAGCTTACGGCTGTGGTATGCCACTGGGAAGATTCCACCTTCCGATTCCTGCATCAATACGGCACCTACTCCATCTTGTGAAGCATCAGTGCGCAGTATGAAAGGTTTGTTGGAATCAGGCACTTGCAAAATAGGCTCCTTGCACAACATGTTTTTAAGGGTGGCAAAAGATCTCTCTTGCACTTCTCCCCATTCGATGGTGTTTTGAGCATATTTCCGTAGCACCTCGTACAACGGTTGGGCAATGAGAGCAAAATTGGAGATAAAACTCCTATGATACCCCACTAGGCCAAGGAATGCCCTAACCTGTTTCTTGGTCATGAGTCTCTGGGCTTCTCTAACCTTCCTGATCTTGTCACCCTGACACCTGCAGCGATTGTTACCAACAATATGTCCGAGGAACTCCACCTCACTGTGAGCAATTTTACACTTCCTAGGCTTCACAGTCATGCTGAAACTCTGGAGTCACTGAAGACAATTTCCAAGAGTCTGAGGTGCTCCTCCAACATGGCAGAATGAATGAGGACATCATCAACGAACATCTCTACTCCTATGATACCATGGAGCACTTGTCCCATGGCACGATTGAATACTACTGGGGAATTGGTAAGTCCAAATGGGAGGACTTTATACTGATACAACCCCCTAGGAGTAGCAAAGGCAGTGAACTGATGGCTCTCGGGGTAAAGGGGAATCTGAAAGAATCCCTTCACCAAATCGAACTTTGTGAAATATCGTGACCCTGCCAACTTGGAGAAGATGGCAATGTGGTCACCCATCGGCTCAGCATCCTGATTGCATTGAGCCTCCTATAGTCGCCACAAATCCTGACTCCACCATCTTTCTTGCGAACTACTACAATTTGACTGCAGTAAGGAGATGAGGAATTTTCAATAATACCTGCACTCTCCATGTCAGCAATTTCGTTGTCTACTGCGCCCAGTAGTCGCTTGGGAATCGGATATGGCTTAACCTTTACAGGAGTATCGCTTGTCAACTCAATATTGTGACAATCAACCTTTGCAAGTCTAGGTTGGTCAGAGAAGACATCAGCATAACGACAGAGCAGTGACCTTATGGCATTCTGATCACCCAGTGCTAAGTCAGTGTTAAGTAAAACATCTCCGACAGTCTCTTCCTGACGGGACTGAGCGGTTAAGGGCTCATCATCATGGTCATCAGCTGGGATCACCACGGCTGCCCCAGTTTCTTCCAGTGGTTGGTCACTATCATCAGCTACTCGTAGGCCAGTCTCCTCGGGGTCTGACTCGTGATAAGCCTTCAATATGTTAATGTGGAACCTTTTGCAAAGATTCCCCATTTGAATTATGTAGTTGAGATCTGAAATGCGCTCGACTACATCAAATGGACCCTTCCACTGCGCCAACAACTTATTCTGGGCAGTGGGGAGTAACACCAAGCACTTATCGCCTGGACTAAACTTCCGAAGTTTTGCCTTCTTATCATAATAGGCTTTCTGAACTTTGCGCGCCTTGATCAATTCTTCCTTAGCTAAAGCTACGTAATCTCCACCCCAACACAAACTTACAATCGTAGCAACGGCATCTGCCAACCTCTCCACCCCCATCATAAACAAATACAGGTGCAAACGTTTCTACAAGAGACAGACAGGCGAAGGAGAGTGATGAGAGACGTGAAGACCATCACTCCTGGATAGTTAACCACCTGTTAATGGGTGGTCCTGCCATGCAATAACCAGTTAAGTGTATCATAGACGATTTAAGTCCCACAATATACAGTACTGTTAGTAAGGTATTTGCTTTACTACATAAGTTGTGGACATCACTTTTTAATTTCTGCATGGTGATAATAACGGAGAGAACTACTTATGTCACTGCATGATTACTAGAATTATTTAACGAGCCTAGGAGGCTGATAGTGGCTGCATCATGTATGGACTGTCTATTACACCCGCACCAATCGAGTCAGGATAAGACAAAGATTGCGCTGACAGGTTTGTCTCTACCAAGGTTCGGGTTAATAACTATGGTCTACATAATATGCCTTTTTTTTTTTTCTTTTTTTTTTTTTACCTCACTGAAGGTGCTAGTTTACTGAGAAAAAATAAATGCAGCGCTATTTTTTTCTCATTAAAGTAGCTCGTCCATGAGGTAAAGTGGAAAACAAAGAAAAATGAACACCACGTTTGTTATATTGACCCGAGGTTGACGGAAACCTGCCATGTGCAACTGTACAGGTATTTCAGCCACTAATTCCTGCAATACACTTAGTACTTGGTAGGGTACGCAACATTTATTTACGATATACACATAACAGTTTGCGACGTATTTGCCTCTCTGCTAGATAATTATTGTGTTGGTAATGTGTGGAATAAAATCTAATATTTTATAAATAAAACATTGTTTGGTATACCAGGTTGTCTGAATGCTGGCCGTTTATCGACATTGCAAAATAATATCGCAAATTCTGCATATTTGCAACAAGTATCACGTGCCCCTGCTTCAACACAAAACGTGTGATTTCAGTATATTGCTAGTAATCGTAACATTAACTCGAACACTGTTGCTGCTACAACATCCACCATGCATACAAATATTGTTACCGAACATTATTTATCGTCCTTATTGTAATCCATCTCTATCCCAGTCGTAACCATATCAACAGCTGGTGATTAAGCTACGTAATCTGCACCCAGATACAAACTTCCTTTCGTCGCACCTCCCTCTCACAACCTCCCTGCCCGCCTCATTTTACTGTGCGCCATCTGTTGGGAGAAAATGGCAATTCTTTCCGAGGCTTCGGTTTTCGATCCTCAGGTGTTTCGGATTCACACAGTGGCCGGCTGAGGGAACGAACTTTTGTTCGTGATAGTACATAACATGGATTACATAATCCTGACCGTAACAATGATGAATTATCTGCAACATAGAGGGTATTTTCTTACGTACAGTTTGTACAGTCGGGGAACAAAAAAGCTGGACACAATTGGCGGCCTCTGGCAACAACTCCTATAGTAAACACGTAGGTGGTAGTGGAAATGCATGAACGGAGGGGTAACGTTTGTATCAGAGTGTGTGATTGGTCGGTGCATTGCCGTCTATCATTGCCATGTAGTCAAATATTGGACAGGGTTTTGAGTATGAATACGCTGTTTTAGATGTAATAGATATTTACCCTGTGTCATAGGACATACATTACCTTGATTTTTATACACATTTGGCAATTTATTAGCTGTTTTAGTTAATGTCACTCATATTTAGGGCATTTGCTGCTGAAAGTATTTGTGGGGTCATCATCTGTCGAGTGTAGGTTCAATACGAGACCGAAGCCTCAGATCCTTGAATAAATCAAAATTATTATCAAGTGAAATACATAATCTATTAGCGTGTTCGTTTGAATGCTATATTAACGAATATGTCATTGAAATACAACTTTGATGCTGATAATCTTTATGACTTTGTTACGTTCTGAGTCAGTAAAAACTTTCCTCCTATGAACGTGGACAGAGCTTCATTGAGCTCCATCCCTTACCGTGCTGGGGGTGGGAGGATCCGTGTACACACGCATTATTAATTAGTTTCCTCATTCAACTGCTAATGAGAACAAAATACTATGCAATAACTACACATGTTTGTTCCATCCATGATAACAAGACACTGCTCGCTAATAAGACATATCTCTGATACTCAAAACACTTCTCTAAGGTGATGTCTGTCACACGTTTTCCCTCTCGAGTTGAGTTAGTGAGTTAGCAGGCTGAGGTATAGCCTTTTCAATGGCATTTCTGTCGCGATCGTTTCACCCTACAACCTCTCCACCGAACTTGCCTCACACGAGCACTTTCCTGCCGCATTCTCTTCCCTCACCGAGCCCAACCTTTCACACTACCAGCATGTCAAGATGATTCCTATTATCCAGTTCAGTCACAGAATTTGCACGTTAAATAATGATCTGTTATCACACAGTTCAAATCAAGGAGATTCTAAATGAACTTTGGGGCGAGTGCATTTTCAGGTTAGTGCAAATGTCAACGCTCATAGGTTACATGTTAGCAGGTGATACCAATTATACAAATAATAATTCATTCAGAAGACTTGATGAATATGTTAGCGTTTTATATTAGCTAACGGTACACGATTCTAGTTCATTTACAGGGCATCCTAGCATATTTATGGTTAACTCTTTCGCTGCAACTTTTCTCCCTGTGATGTGTCTTGTGGTAGAGTAAATTACTAAAGTCAGGTGCAGTAAAGCCCTAAGCACTAAATGAAAGGTGACGTAACTTTGAGAATGTTACTGAAATTGCAATAATTTCATTTGGCATTCACAATGTCTTTCCACATATAAAGTAAATTATTGATGAAGTAAGCTGAGCAAAAGTGCCACACACGGATTACAGTATATTCTTTTACACCTTAGGCGATTTCACTCGTATGGCATACAAAAACTTATACATTCGAAGCATCTTCTCCATAATATATTTTTAGTATATAATATTGAACGTACTACAATGCTTAACTGTAGATGATTTTGCTGGTACCTTGAAACAATTCGCCTTCAGTAAGGACTATTCCAAGAATAAAGGTGATAAGGATAAGGTTCGCAACAGATGGGTATTATCAATGACATAGTAATGTGCTACAATATTATACATGGCATATTATTTACGAATAGCTTATTTTTCTTCGTGCCTTTATTAATAGCAAAGTGCTCGAAACATTTATGTCCCTTAATTTTGCTAAAAACATAATTTTAGAAACCTTGGTATCGTTTGACAGTCACTTGGTGGTATGCCGACATTCGCTCCACGCACCTCGGGGGCACCAGCTATCAAAATGAACTCGATTAAGATTCCTCAAAGCTGACACGTTGTGGGTATGACAGACTCCGGCCTGACACCTTCAGAAATGTCATGGGATCTAGGGATATCCCGCACAACAGTAGATAATTGGTAAAGAAGTTAGGAGGAGGAAGAACGTCTTGATGATCGACAAAAGTCAGGACATCCCAAGAAACTACACCAGCTGAGGATGAAGCTATACGTGGAGAAGCAGCAGCAGACCCCTTCACGAATGCTGTCACCATCAGGGAACAGCTGGGATTGGACATAACTTCAAGGACAGTCAAGAAAAGACTACATGAATCTGTTATACACCATTGGACGCCCACTATCAAAGAGAAGCTCAGAAAGACACACAGGGAACACCGACTTCGCTTTGCCCAACGGTATGCTGACGAGAGACTGAATTTCTGGGGGCATGTCATTTGGAACGATGAAAAGTCCTTCTGTTTAACATCACATGAGAAACTTCATTGTTTGCGCAGAAATAATGAAAGGTAAGACTGTATGACTAAGATATCTAATGCTGAGACTGCAAACTGTTATATGGTTTGTCATTCAGTTATTCCTTTGTCTTCATCTTCAAGACATTTATTAAAATAATGTTCCTGTAGACTGTAGATGAAGACAATGATTAAATTTTGATCAGTGTCTGTGGTTATCAAAGATATTATTTTGCTTCGTAAAACGCGCACACACACACACACACACACACACACACACACACACACACACACTCGCTGGTGCAGTGGTAACGTTCCCGCTTGCCAACTGGTGGACGGGAGTTCGCGCCTCGCTCAGGTTGCGAAAAGTTTCATTGACGAAGTGGGTGGTTACTGTCCCCCTTGAGCAAGGGGACGGGTGTGTGCGTGTGTGAAGGTCACAGCCTTGCCCTTAGATCGGACTATATGAGCTCTCAGCTCCCTTCCGGGAGGGTAAAAGCTGACCATCACGACCATCAAGTGATCCTGACCGACCCGGTGAATTACACACACACACACACACACACACACACACACACACACACACACTACCCTTATCTTTCCATCCGTGCTCCTACCCTTCTCTGTATCTCTTAACAACAGAACAAGTGAATGTTATAACAGGTAGTGTACCGTGATTGTAAAAAAAAAAAGTGTCTCTCCTACTGATTGTCCATCCGATTATTACTATCTGTATAAAGAATAGCAGAATAGCCCATTTCCATAAAAATCATGAACCAAGTATGCCAGTTCTAACTTCTACGAGGTGGCCTGGAGCGATCACGTCACTGCCACCTTATGGGGCTGGATCTACTTACACGAGGTAAGTGAGCTGGTTGACATCTAGGGCCGTCTAACGGCATACAAATACATAGAAATACTTGAAGTAATACTCCCTTCGGTGCAGACCTACACTCTACGTTACCTGGAGAAGCTCATCTTTACGCAGGACAACTGTCCCATACACAGCTAGGAACGTCAGACGATGATTTCAAAATCAGAGGAATGTGGAACTCCTCGACTGGCCAAGGAAAGCATGCGATCTCAGTCCAACTGAAAACATATGGGCAAATACTGTTAATGTGTGGGAGACAGCACAGGAACGAACATCACGTGAATTAGTGATGCACGCCCATAGAAGAATGGAAACTCCTGAGGAGGAAGCCTGAACTGGTGTTCAAGCACGTGGCATTTGTTCCCAAATGGCTGCGGGATGTAATTGAGAAGGGCGGAGGCTGGACTGGCCTCTAAGTACAGGAAGGAAATGTGAGCTTGAGAGCATGCTTGCATGTTTGAGTGTTTGTATGTATGTGTAATTAGTTATGACTGAAATGAAAGTAACCAAGTTATGATATTTTTAATTGGAACCTATTTGTCATATTCAGAACAGCACAAATTTATATGTGAATAAATTTCCCTTTCATCATAATGCTGAATCCAAATGAAGGCCAACAAGTGAACTGTATCTACATGATGGATTAAAGCAGGTCATAAGACTATAATCTGAGATATATCGCACCATAACAAACCGGAAACCAATGTTGTAATAGTAGAGGTAGAGCACGATTCCAAAGTTCGTGTAGAGGACTGATGACTCTGCATCTTAACTGTGTGGAGTTTTTAAAAATTTGTTGCTTACGTGTTATCCACATAATTCTCTGCAAACTACTGCTCGACGTTTATCACATTATCAATCCAACTGGTGTAGAAAGGCAATAATTCCTACTAATTAATTTATGTATTCTTTTTATGCTTCTACTGCGCATTTTCTGTCCTCTGATACAAGGTGAACGCACACCCCTCCAGTGTGTTCGATGAGTGGAGAAGACTTGCTAGCTTCAAATTACCTCAACCTGTTATGGTATGAAAGGAATGTGAACTATCATGAGTGAAGCATAATAAATGTTGTAGGATCCGCAGGTGTCATTTTCATGAACATAAGTAACAGAATCAAACATGACGCAATGCGGTGATGATTATTATTTCGACTAAAAAAAGTTACAAGAAAATAAGCCAGAGAAGTCATGTGTAATATTGAAGTTCATTACTGCATCATTGGAAATATACTTGTTTGTTGGTAACCTTATTATTATCACCTTTATTCTTTGGACAGTCCTTACTGAAGGCGGATGTTCCAAGGTATCACTAAAATCGTCTACCATTAAGCATATTAGTATAATAAACCTTTTGATAATTTCAATTATATACTTATGAATACATTATGAAGAAGATGCTGTGAATGAAAAGGTTTATGTTATTTTATACGAGTGAAAAAGAATATACTGTAATCCGTGTGGCACTTTTACTTAACTTAATGCATCACAAAATTAATTATTATTTGGAAAGACACTGTAGGTGCTAAATGGAATTACTGTAATTTCAATAACATGCTCAAGCATACGTCACCTTTCAGTTAGTGCTTAGGGCCATACTGCACGTGACAAGTAATTACCAGCGAGGTGGCATAGCTGGTATTGATTTCAATTTGTCTGTCTGTCTGTGTGTGTATCTGTTAGCACGATAACTTCGCAACCGCTCAAAATACCATCACAAAAATTTTCGTGTGTGTAATAGGGATGTAATCAACGAGTTCGACATTGGTGAAAGTAGGTCAAGGTCTGTGGGTCTGTTAGAACAATAACTTCGCAACCCCTCAAAATATCATTAAAAAAATAAAAAATAAAATACAGGTGTGTAGTAGGGATGAAAATCGACGAATTCGGAACTGGTGGAAGTAGGTCAAGGTCAAGGTCATATTCCGAGCGGGGCTAGATATGTATCGGCTCGCGGGTGGTATGATTCCCCCTTTGGGTGGGAGGGGCTCTTGTTTACTCTAGCACCAGACACATCACAGGAAGAAAACTTGCAGTGAAAAAGTTAACCATAAATATGCTGGGATGCCCTATAAATGAACTAGGATCGTGTACCGATAGCTAATATAAAACGCTAACATATTCATCAGTTCTTCTGAATGAATTATTATAGTGTATAACTGGTATCACCTGGTAACTTGTAACCTATGAGCGTGGACATTTGCACTAACCTGAAAATGCACTTCCCCCAAATGAGTTCATTTAGAATCTCCTTGATTTGAATTGTGGGATGACAGATCATTACTTTACGTGCAAATTCTGTGACTGAACTGGATAATAAGAATCATCTTGACATGCTGGTAGTGTGAAAGGTTGGGCTCGGTGAGGGAAGAGAATGCGGCAGGAAAGTGCTCGTGTGAGGCAAGTTCGATGGAGAGGTTGTAGGGTGAAACGATCGCGACAGAAATGCCATTGAAAAGGCTATACCTCAGCCTGCCAACTCACTAACTCAACTCGAGAGGGAAAACGTGTGACAGACATCACCTAAGAAGAGTGTTTTGAGTATCAGAGATATCTGTCTTAGTAGCGAGCAGTCTCTTGTTATCATGGATGGAGCAAACATGTTTAGTAATTGCATAGTATTTTGTTCTCATTAGCAGTTGAATGAAGAAACTAATTAATAATGCGTGTGTACACGGATCCTCCCACCCCCAGCACGGTAAGGGATGGAGCTAAATGAAGCTCTGTCCACGTTCATAGGAGGAAAGTTTTTACTGACTCAGAACGTAACAAAGTCATAAAGATTATTAGCATCAACGTCGTATTTTAATGACATATTCGTTAATATAGCATTCAAACGACCACGCTAATAGATTATGTATTTCACTTGATAATAATTATGATTTATTCAAGGATCTGAGGCTTCGGTCTCGTACTGAACCTACACTCGACAGATGATCTTGACTCCACAAATACTTTCAGCAGCAAATGCCCTAAATATGAGTGACATTAATTAATACAGCTAATCAATTGTCAATTGTGTATAAAAATTAAGATAGTGTATGTCCTATGACACAGGGTAAATATCTATTACATCTAAAACAGCGTATTCATACTCAAAACCCTGTCCAATATTTGACTACATGGCAATGATAGATGGCGATGCGCCGACCAATCACACACTCTGATACAAACGTTACCCCTCCGTTCATGCATTTCCACTACCACCTACGTGTTTACTATAGGAGTTGTTGCCAGAGGCCGCCAATTGTGTCCAGCTTTTTTGTTCCCCAACTGTACGTACCTATGTAAGTGCTGACGTACGCACCTGTGTATGTGCTTATGTACTCGACCATGCATGTTCTTACGTATGCATCCTTGTATATAATTACTTATGCATCTACATACGAACGTATGTACAAGCCTACGTATACACCCATGTATGGACACCTGATGACATATGAACCAGCTACACATCAAGTGATCCATCCATCCAATATAATACCAATATGCCGGGAATCGAATCCGGGACTCTCAGGTGAGAGCCAGGCTGGTTGGCGATACCTAGTAACGTGTCGTAGTAAGGCGAGGAATTATTCTATGAATGAACATCCTCACTTGTAAAGGCGGTACTAAGTGGCTGTTGTATTTCATGGTGTAGCTATAATGATAAAGAGGAATAATCATCAATAATTATGCAACCACATTTACGTTAAATAATTATTTGTACTAGTGTTCCTTACAAGTTTTTCTTTCCTTAAAGATGTAATAGAATTTTAAAAGGAAGAAAACACCGGATTTGGCAGTATCGTACTCCCAGGCTACCACATCCTGTCGTAAAGCCAGCATGAATATAATATTTGGTCACTGGAATTCAAGAGGCCTTGATGAAAATGTCCTTGACAATTTGTATATTAATACATTCTTATTGTTAAAGCAACGGCTGCCATAAAATTATGAAGGTAACTTCCTACCCCTGTGGGTAGGGGGGTTTCAAGAATACTCCCCCAGTATCCCTGCTTATCGTACGAGGCGACTAAAAGGGTTGGTGGTGGGTTAGTGCCCCACCCTGTAAAAAGAACTAACTAAAAAGGGAACAAAGCGCCTCGGACCCGGACGGACCATACGTTGACGACTAAGGAACGGACGAAGGACATTCTTAGGGTGGGAACGTGGAATGTGAGAGGAGTGAATGATGAAGTGAAAGAGAGAGAGATTGTTCAGGTGCTTGAGGATGCAAAAGTGGATATATGTGGATTGACTGAAACCAAATGGAGGTGGTGAAAGGGTGAGAGAATGGGAATATGGTTTAGGTATATGTGCGGGAGTCAATGAAAATGAGAGGGCAAGAGAGGGAGTATGTCTGATGATAAGCAAGAAGTGGAAGGAGAATATAAGAGAGTATGGAACAGTGGGTGCAAGGATTGTATGGGTGAGGATGAAAGTAGGTATACAAGCGTGGGCGATTGTATGTGTGTATGCCCTGACTGAGGATCGAGTGGCAAGAGTGAAAGATGAGTTTTGGGCGAGTGTAGAAGCGTGTATGGACAAGTTTGAGAGGAGCGAGAGAGTGCTGTTGATTGGAGACATGAATGGCAAAGTTGGGAATGTACGAGTGGATGGAGTGGTTGGTCAGTGGGGTGTGCCAGCTGACGTAGATGGGAATGGAAGTACTTTGGTGGACATCTGTGCTTGTAAGGGGTTGGCAATAGCCAACACCTACTTTCGGCATAAGATGATCCACCGGTATACATGGAGAGTACTGAGGAGGATGGATGGTGAACTTGTTGAACGAAAGGCAATGATAGACTACGTGTGTGTGGATGAGCGAATGAGAAGACAAGTGTTGGATGCAAGAGTGTGGAGAGGGTGGGGGAATGGAGTCTCGGACCATCACTTAGTGATGGCCAAGGTTGAGGAGACGAAGGGGAAGACAGAAGGAAGCAATTCCTGTGAGAAGAGTGGAGAAATTGCAAGATAGTGACAAAATGACAGAGTATAAGAGCATAGTGGAAGAAAGACTGGGAAGGTATGAGCTAGAGCAGATGGAAGGGGTGGAAGACGTATGTAAGATATTCACGGAAGAGATAGGTGCAGCGTGTGAGGCGGTTTGTGAAGTGAGGAGGAGATCCAAGGGTGTGCAAGGGACAGCATCGTGGAATGATGAGGTGAAACGAGCTGTGGAACAAAACAAGAAGGCATATAGTGAATGGTTAGCGAGTAGAGGTAGGGGAGAAGATGAGAGAGAGAAGAGAGAGGTATATGTGAGCAGGAGAAGGGAGGTTAAGAGACTGGTGAAGGAGAGTAAAAAGAAAGTGGATGAGGAGTTTGGGGGGAATCTGAGTGTGAAATGGAGGGAGAGTAAGAAATTGTTTTGGAAGGAGGTAAAGAAAGTAAGGCAGTGTGAAGGGGGAAATAGTAGGGGAGTGAAAGATAGGAATAATACACTGTTGGTGGAGAAGAGAGAGAAACTGAGGAGATGGAAGGAGCACTTTGAGGATTTGTTGAATGTGGATAGTGAGAGCAGTGTGAGTATAAGTGGTTGGGGAATGACTGGGAGAAGAAGAGATGAGAGGAGGGAGGAAGAGATCAGTAGGGCGGAAGTAGTGGAAGCGATAACGAATATTAAGTTGGGAAAGGCCCCAGGAATTGATGAAGTGTGTGGTGAAATGCTTAGGTATGGGGGTGAGATTGTTGTGGAGTGGATATGGAAGTTGTGTAGATTGGCTTGGGAAGAGGGAACGGTTCCAGAGGACTGGAAATCAGGTATAATTGTTCCTTTATACAAAGGAAAAGGAGAGAGAGAAGTATGTGGTAACCATAGGGGTATTTGCCTACTTAGTGTGACTGGTAAAATATATGGTAGAATACTCGTTGATAGGGTTAGGCATATGACAAAGGAGCTAGTTGGAGAAGAACAAGGGGGATTTAGGAAGGGAAAAGGGTGTGTAGATCTAATATTTGTTCTAAGATGTTTAGTGGAGAAGTATCTAGAGAAGGGAAGGAAAGTGTAAGCTGCCTTCATGGACTTGGAGAAAGCTTATGACCGAATAGATAGGCAAGGTATGTGGACGGTATTAAGAATATATGGAGTGGAGGGGAAATTGTTGAGTGCTGTGAAGAGTATGTACGAGGGAGCTAGGGTTACGGTGCAAGTGGATGGTGAGCTGAGTGAGTTCTTTGATCTCAATGTGGGACTGAAACAGGGTTGTGTGATGTCTCCATGGCTGTTTAATATATACATGGATGGGGTTGTAAAGGAGGTGCAGGGTAGGGCAGTGGATGTGGGGGTGGCTCTAATGAATGAGGGTGAGATTTGGAAGTTTCCGGTGTTGCTGTTTGCTGATGATACAATACTGTTGAGTGAAGATGAATGGGAGTTGCAAGGTTTGGTGAATGAATTTGGGACAGTGTAGGAGGAGGAATCTGAAAGTTAATGTAAACAAAAGTAAAGTTATGGTGTTTGAGAGGAATGAAGTCACAGAGTGTGCAGTGAGGTTGGATGGTGAGGATATGGAGAATGTGAGTGCATTCAAGTACTTGGGTAGTGTGATGAGTAAGGATGGAACTTTGGGGGATGAAGTGCGTGAAAGGGTACAGCAGGGAAGGAAAGTTGTTGGTACACTGAAAGCAGTGATGAGAAATAGGGAGGTGAGTATGGAAGTTAAGATGTCACTGCATGATAGTATTGTGATCCCTACGCTGACGTATGGGAGCGAGGCATGGACCTTGCAAGAGGGGAACAAGTCAAGAGTGAGAGCAGTGGAAATGAGTTACTTGAGAGGAGCATGTGGAGTGGCGTGGAGGGACAGGTTGACGAATGAAGAAGTGAAGGAACGCTATGGGGTGGATATGGATGTGGTTGAGAAGATTAGGAGAAATACACTGAGGTGGTTTGGACTTGTGAAGAGAATGGAGAATGAAAGACTGACTAAGAGGGTGTATGTAGGTGAGGTGGAGGGAGGAAGAGGGAGAGGTAGACCGAGGATGAGGTGGAGGGATGGAGTTGAGAGGTATATGAGGGAGGGGGGGTGAGTTGGGGGGAGGGTAGTCAAATGGTGGGTGACAGAGCGACTTGGAGGCGTTTTGTCTGCGGCCACCCTTTGCGGGATTAGAGCGTCGGGCTATAGATAGATAGAACTTCCTGAAATTAAACAATGAAAACAGTTTACCATCCTGCTTTGCCACTTCCACCCACAGTAGGTTGGTGACCAGTCGAGTCAGGGTGACCAACTGTTCCATTCCATATCACTTAGACATATGATAGACTTCTATATTAAAACTAAATTTATTAGTTTGCGACCTCATTCTGTCTTCCATACTACAATGCTACTGCAAGGTGTATGGCAAGGAGAGCAAGCCCTGCTTGAGCCCTCTATAAAAGTGACACATCTCCATGCAATAATACTATTATAGCCTGTTTGATATGCAACAGGAAATATTTGATGGAAAGTAATATCAATGCTTCTCCAGACTATAAAATATAAACACTAAGTCATTACTTTTACTGACAAGTGTCGGATGAAATGAATGTAAAGACAAAACTAAAGTGATTGTTTCATCAACTCCCAACCTACACCTTAAAAGTTCTTGCACTAAAAAAAATCGAGGTATCATTCCCATGCTTGTGGTTCATGATATTTTCAACTACTGGTTAACAAAATTACCATATACATTGATATTACTCCCATTCATATTTATAAAGTTTCAGAATCATCATCAATAACGTCAACTGCCTGATCGAGAAAAAACTCTGCTCCCTCATTACCTCAGTTCACTTTCACCATAAACTCACTCATTCCACCGCCATGTTTTCCATTCCTGTAATACAAGTATTACCATCTCTTAATCATGTTATATATGATACGTGAAGAAGCCTGAGGATACATGCTTAAAATTGGTAATTATTGTAACATATACCTTCCCTGATATTTATGGTGCGGACTCTGAGGTATTCTTCACAACACACAAATTAATAGGTAAATGATAGGTTTTATATATAACTGTTTATGGTTATGTATACTATCATGTGTTTATAGCAAGAGTGAGTGGTGAGAGACTGAGTCGGGGTTTGAAGATGTAATGATGGGAGGTGATAAGAAGGGTAAGCATGACAAAGGTCACCATTGTGAAATGCGGGAGAGAAGTGTGATAGAGTGCTTGTGGTGTGAGTGATTAATATTATGATAAGATGCAATGAAACTGCTGTTACTACGGTGTTTCTCCGTTGTGGGAAAAACAAATGCAAATGAGAGCATTTGCTCCTTGATGTTTTTCAGCATATTAACATGCAGGTAAATCAAACATGCATACCACTTGGAAAATATTAATTTTATGATCATGTAGATACAGTAAAAACGTGTGACGCCTCATACGCAGAGGACAAGACAGTTGTAGAAGCAGGCACAGAAGGGGAGGAAATAATTCATAACAGCAGACTAATGAAAGGGGAGATGTGAGGTGTTAATCCAGACGTCTGGCAGTTTGGCAGTTTGCATTTTTGACGGCGATTCTGATGCTTTACAAATATAAATGAGAGTAATAGCACGGTATATGATAATTTGTGTGTCAGTAGTTAAAGATATCATGAATCACATGTATGGGAATCATATCTCGAATTTATTTTAGTGTGACAGGTTTTAAGAAGAAAGGTTGCGGGTTGATGAAACAGTCACTATAGCAGTGGTTCTCAACTCGTTTCAGGCCATGGACCACCAGCCCAATTTAAAAAAATATCATGGACCATTTGATTTTTGAGTAATGGTAAATAAAGCATAGACAACAAACATTTTGGTTAGAAATATATTTCTTACAAACCTAATTTCGAGAAATGATATAAAATAGTAGACAGCTGACATTTTGGTCTGAAATATATTTCTTCCAAACATAATCTCCAGGAAATACATGAATACTTTTCTAACATTTTGCTGTGAAATTTATTTCTAACAAACAGAATTTTGAAATTATGTAGGAGTATACAACTAACATTTTTCATTGCAACCAGACTTTTGGATTCTCTTCTCACTGACAAGCTTTTCAATGTTAGAAGTGGTACTTGATAATGCACAATGAATATCGCTTCCCACTGCAAGCCGATTCCTCTGTTTGGACTTCCCGTACAACAAACATGAAAATCTGCTATCACACATGGAAGTTGATGCAACTGGCAGAAGACATCTGACTGCATGTGTTGACAGATATGGGTAAGTACCAGTCATACTGGAATAATCAATAGGAATAATACAATAAAATGAATGGCCAATTATTTATTTTGATAAAATTTTTCGTACTGAATTTTCAATAAATTAAAAAATATATGCACCAATTTCCAGTTTATTACCAAATATAGTGAATGTCCTGTGGACCACCCAAAAAGTCACCATGGACCACCAGTGGTCCATGGACTACCATTTGAGAACCACTGCATTAGAGTTTTGTCTTTACATAGCTTTCATCCGACACGTCAGTAAACTGTTTATATTTTATAATTTGGAGAATTCTTGATACTGCTTTCCACCAAATACTCCCAGTTGCATATCAAACAGGTTATAATGGTAGGAAGTGGTTAGGATGACGGCAGGTAGAATATTGCGGTTATGCTTGGTGGTTCAGTTAGGTTAGAAATAGATTAGGTTAGGTTAGATTGTTAGGTTAGGTTAGGTTAGGTTAATACCACTACAATTCAGCTTAAACCGCAAGAATTTAGCGGTTATGTTGGTGGTTCAGTTAGGTCAGAAATAGGTTAGGTCATGTTACGGCTGCAGTAAAAAGCAAGTGGTTAGGATTACGGATGATAGAATTTAGCGACGGCTGCCGTAATCCTAACCACGACCGTAATTGTAATGGACTGCATGGAGATGTATCACTTCTGAAGAGGGCTCAAGCAAGGCTTTCTCTCCTAGCTATACACCTCACGGTAACATTCTCTGTATTATGGGAGACATACTGAGGTCGCTAACTAATAAATTAAGAGTTAATATATAAGTCTATCGTATGCCTAGGAGATATGGAATGGAACAGTTGGTCACCCTCACTCGACTGGTCACCAACCTACTGTGGGTGGAAGTGGCAAAGCAGGATGGTAAACTGTTTTCATTGTTTAATTTCAGGAAGTTACCTTCATAATTTTATGGCAGCCGTTGCTTTAACAATAAGAATGTATTAATATGCAAATTGTCAAGGACATTTTCATCAAGACCCCTTGAATTCCAGTGACCAAATATTATTCATGCTGGCCTTACGACAGCGTGTGGTAATCCTGGTAGTACGTTATGCCAAAACTGTTTTCTTTCTATTAATATTCTATCGTCTTTAAGAAAAAGAAAACTGTGAGGAACATTAGTACAAACATGTAGAGTATATGTGCATGCATATTTATCGATGATTATTCCTCTTTTCTGTAATATCATAAAATACAGCAGCCAATCAGGATCACCGTTACAAGCTAAGTAGTTCTGTCTATTGCCAGACGCCTCAATCACATTTGGGGTGGCCACAAACAAATCGCCTCCAAGTCGGCCTGTCCCTCGCCATTTCACTGCCCTGCTCACAACTCACACCCCCCTCTCTCATATACCTCTCCACCCTATCCCTCCATCTCATCCTCGGCCTCCCCCTCCCTCTTCCCCCCTCCACCTCACTCACATACACTCTCTTCGTCAGTCTTTCACCCTCCATCCTCTCCACATGGCCACACCTCAGTGTGTTCCTCATAACGCTTCCTATCACATCCACATCCACGCCACAACGCTCCTTTATATCCTCATTCGTCAGCCTGTCTCTCCATGTGACTCCACAGGCTCCTCTTAAATAACTCACTTCCACTGCTCTCATTCTTGACTTGTATCCTTCCAACAACGTCCAAGCTTCACTTCCATACGTTAGAGCTGGTATCACAATACTGTCATTTAGTAACTTTTTCACTTCCATGCTCACTTCCTTGTTTCTTATCACTGCTTTCAAAGAACCAGAACCTTTCTTCCCTGCTGTACCTTTTCAAGCACTTCACCCTCCAAACCTCCATCCTTACTCATCACACTACCCAAGGACTTAAACGTTCTCACATTTTCCAATTCCTCACCATCCAACCTCACTGTACATTCACTGACATCACCTCTCTCAAATACCATCACTTTACTCTTCCCTACATTCACCTTTAGATTCCGTTTCTTACACACTCTCCCAAACTCATCCACCAAGCCTTGCAGCTCCCCTTCGTCTTCACTCAACAACACAGTATCATCTGCAAACAACAGTACAAGGAGTTTCCAAACACTATCCTCTCTCACCAGGGCCACTCCAACATCCACTACCCTACCTTGTACCTCTTTTATTACCCCATCCACGTACAGATTGAACAACCATGGAGACATGACACATCCCTGTTTCAACCCAACTTTCAAAGAGAAAAATTCACTTAGTTCACCATCCACACGCACTGCAGCCTTCGCACCATCGTACATACTCTTCACAGCATTCACCAACTCCATCTACTCCATATATTCTTAACACTTTCCACAATCCTTGTCTATCCACCCTGTCATATGCTTTCTCCAAATCCATGAAAGCCGCATACAACTTCTTTCCCTTCTCTAGAAACTTTTCCACGAAAGATCTAAGAATGAATATCTGATCTACACAACCTCTTCCCTTCCTAAAGCCTCCCTGTTCTTCTCCAACTAATTTCTCTGTTCTTTCTCTAACTCTGTCAATAAGTATCCTAGCATACACTTTTCCTATAATACTAAGACAAATGCCCCTATGATTACCACACACTTCTTTTTCCCCTTTTCCTTTGTACAATGGAATAATCATACCTGACTTCCAATCCTCTGGGACTCTACCTTCCTCCCAGGCCAATCTGCACATCTTCCACATCCATTCTACTACTATCTCTCCCCCATTCTTCAGCATTTCACCACACACTCCATCAATTCCTGGGGCTTTCCCCGATTTAACTTTCTTCATTGCTTCCACAACTTCTATCCTACTGATTTCTTCCTGTCTTCTCACCTCCCTCCTTCTCCCAGCCATTCCCCAGCCACTTATACTCGCATTACTTCCATCCTCTATGTTCAACAATTCCTTAAAGTGTTCTCTCCATCTGCTTACTTTTTCTCCCTTCTCCACTAGTAATCTACCATTTTTATCTTTCACTTCCCTGCTAACTTCACTTACACCCTGTCTTACACTTTTCACCTCTTTCCAGAACATTTTCTTACAGTCCCTCCACTTTACACTCAAATTCCTTCCAAATTCCTCATTCACTCTCTTCTTACTCTCTCTTACTAATCTTTTCACCTCTCTCTTTCTTTCTACAAATAACTCTTTCTTCTGCCTCTCAACTTCTTCCATGTCCCTATTTCTCATCCATTCATTGTATGCTTTCTTCTTTTGTGCCACAGCCTGTCTCACCTCTTCAGTCCACCACGCTGTTCCTTGCACCCCCTTCCATCTTCTCTTCCTTCCACACACCACATCACATGCTGCACATATTTCTTCTGTAAATATCCTACACACACCTTCCACGTTTCCCATCTGCTCCAATTCATATTTGCCCAATCGTTCCTCCACTTCTCTCTTATACTCTGCCTTTTTCTTATCCTCTTGTAACCTTTCCACTCTCCTTGCAACTACTCCTTCCTCTCGTCTTTCCCTTCTTCTTTTCCTCCATCTTACTTGAATCCTAATTCTGGCCATCACTAAGTAGTGGTCAGAAAGTCCACTCCCCCAACCTCTATAAACTCTTGCATCCATTACACATCTTCGCATCCTTTCATCCACACACACATAATCAATCATTGCCTTCCTTTCATTCAGTTCACCACCCACCCTTCTCATTACTCGCCATGTATACTGTTACGGAACAGAGAAAGATAATGTACACTTTAAGTGAGAATACTAAGAGTCACTACTGTCCCGTAAAGTTCCAGGTTCAAAACAAAAGAGTTAGGTAAAATTACAAGTTAAAGTTTAATGCTGAAACTAACAACAAAACATTCAGGACTCATAAGGATAATGTAACGGCAAAAACAGGTTAAATATATGGTTAACTGCAATAGCCTCTATTAACACGAAATTAGCAAGAGTAAATATATCTAAGTCAGCCCTGATAAAATGACAATACACTGGATAATGCTCAGTTAATGCAAGATAAATTATTACAGATACGAAATATTATGAACAATGACTGACATGAAACTTTACATTAATCACAAAAACCTCAGTAGGCCTAAGAATTAACACCTTATGCTATACAGTACAAGAACAAAATGCAATAACACTTATACTCAAATTACACAGCTGCTAGATGGTTGGAGACTTCCAGAGCACTCACAAAAATAACCGTACAGGGGAGGACAGAGATGTGAA
Organism: Coenobita brevimanus; assembly: GCF_032717465.1. Lineage (NCBI taxonomy): Eukaryota > Metazoa > Arthropoda > Malacostraca > Decapoda > Coenobitidae > Coenobita > Coenobita brevimanus. The sequence goes on from NC_137055.1 coordinate 28,524,342, forward strand.
CAAAATGAGGAGTAGATCTAAGTGGCAATAATGCAGAGACTGAGCTCATTATATAGGGGCCGGCAGAGCTTGATACAACTTGTAAGAAGGACGCGCAAATGAAGCCACGGGGACAAAGAGTTGACAATCCCGCTCTGAACAACAGAAAGAACGACTTACTCTACTATAACGGTAGAAGGGGGGAATGAGGTAGAACACGCTCGTGATCAAACAGGCAGCACACTGTACGTTAGAATTACACAAAGGATGATGAAATCTTAGGCTATGTAACACCTCCCCACAAAGAAAAAAGAAATTTACAAAGGAAATTTCTTATTACGCTAAAACAATCTGTCTAAAGTCTAGATAAGCAATCTGCAATAACATTTTCTTTCCCCTTGACATGTTGTATGTCTAATGAATACTCCTGAAGAAGTAGACTCCATCTTGTCAATCTCTGATTTTTATCTTTAAACTTACTAAGGAATTTCAGTGGGTTATGATCGGTATAAATGACTATGGGGTCAAAACCAGAACACAAATAAAATGAAAAATGCTGTAAACCCAAAATCAAGGCCAAAAGCTCTTTCTCAATAGTTGAGTAGTTCTTTTGAGGTGGAGTGAACTACTTACTGTAATAAGATACAGGATGTTCAATACCCTGATCATCCTCTTGCAGCAAAACAGCCCCAGCTCCTGTATCACTTGCATCAACAGCCATCTTAAAAGGCTTAGCAAAATTTGGAGTAGCGAGCACTGGCTGACTTAATAGGATAGCTTTAAGTTTGTTGAAAGATGATTCACAGTTATCAGTCCAGACAAATTTAACTCCCTTTTTCAGTAGGTCTGTAAGTGGTGATACAAGAATAGAAAAGTTAAGAACAAATCTCCGGTAATAACCTACCATTCCCAAAAATCTTTGTAGCTCTTTCCTACTTTTAGGTCTGGGAAGATCACTTATAACCTGAACCTTAGCTCCTGGTGGTGCAACATGTCCATCACCAATTACATACCCAAGGTACTGAACTTTAGCTTGACCAAACTCACACTTTGATAAATTAGCTACAAGATTAGCATGAACCAAACGCTCAAGAAATTTACTGACATGGCATAGGTGATCTTTCCAGTTGTCACTGAAGATTAATACATCATCAATATAAACAACACATCCTGCCAAACCCTCTGTTACAACATTCATGAGCTTCTGAAATGTGGCTGGTGCATTCTTCATACCATATGGCATTACAGAACATGCAAAAGTCTTTCCTAGTGTTACAAAACATGAGATCTCCCTAGCACGTTCAGTCATAGGTACTTGCCAGTATCCCTTTAACAAATCAGACTTACTTATGTACCTAGCCTTTCTGATCTTGTCTATGCAATCTTCCACGTGAGGGAGAGGGTAAGTGTCTGTTTTGGTTATCTGATTAACACGTCTGTAGTCGATGCAAAGCTGCTGTGACCCACCTGGCTTAGGGACTAGAGTGACAGGAGAACTCCACTCGCTCTGACAGGGCTCAATCATCTTGTGGTCCAACAGGTAGCCAAGCTCCTTCTGGATGAGAGGAACTTTCACTGGGTTCACATGGTAAGGAGGCAATTTAATTGGCTTTGCGTCTCCAACATCAGCATCATGCATCAACACGGTGGTTCTTCCTGGAGTGGCACGGAACACTTGCGGGTACTCCTGCAGTAATGCCGAAAACTCCTGCCTTTCCTCGGGAGGTAGATGAGAAAGCTTAGTCTGGAGATCATTCATGATATCAGGATTCTTCCCCAAACTATCACTCAGGCTCATAAAACACCTGCCTTTCCTCGGGAGGTAGATGAGAAAGCTTAGTCTGGAGATCATTCATGATATCAGGATTCTTCCCCAAACTAACACTCAGGCTCATACTGCATGGGAGAACTTCACTTGCAGACTCGGGAGGAACAGCTACATTGCAGACTGGGTTATTTTCGTCCCGCCTGTGATATAACTTTAGCATGTTGATGTGACATAGTTGCTTGTTCTTTCTACAATCTGGTGTGGCGATGACATAGTTGACATCACTGAGTTTCTTCTCCACGAAATAAGGACCACTAAACTTGGCTTGAAGAGGTTGCCCATGCACCGGTAGCAGAATCAAAACCTTATCTCCTGGCTGAAAGTGGTGTAACCTGGACTTCTTATCATACCAAGTCTTCATCTTCTCCTGGGCAGCTCCTAAATTCTCTCTCGCCAGTTGTAAAGCAGTGGACAGCCGTTCTTTGAACTTCATCACATACTGCAGCAGGTTGACGTCACCTTCCTCCGACAGCCAGCATTCCTTGAGTAACTTAAGGGGTCCTCTTACTTCATGGCCAAACAGTAGTTCAAAAGGTGAGAAGCCCAGTGATTCATTTGGAGATTCTCTTGCGGCAAATACAACGAATGGAAGACCTTTATCCCAGTCTTTCTGATGTTCCAAACAGTATTTCTTGAGCATCGATTTGAGTGTTTGATGATATCTCTCCAACGCTCCTTGGGTCTGGGGATGGTAAGCTGAAGACGTGATCTGGGTGATGCCCAACTCTTTCAGAGACTGCTTGAAAACATTTGACATGAAATTACTTCCCCGGTCTGACTGTACCTCCTTGGGCAGACCAAACTTTGTGAAGAACCCCAGCATTTCCTTAACCACGTTCTTTGCTGAGATATTTCTAAGTGGAATGGCTTCAGGATAACGAGTAGCCATATCAATCAGGGTCAACACATAAGAAAATCCTGAAGAAGTCTTAGGAAGAGGGCCCACAATATCCACCAACACACGGGTGAAAGGCGCCTCAAAAGGAGGAATGGGAACTAGAGGTGCAACCTTTTCGGTCTGATTACACTTTCCCACAACTTGACAGGTGTAACAAGACTTACAATACCAGGAAACATCCCTAAAGATACCTAGCCAGTAGAAGTGTTTCAAAATGCCTGCCACAGTCTTCCTCACTCCAAGGTGTCCTGCCAAACTGGAATCATGAGCCACTCTAATGATATCCTGCCTACAAACACGAGGGATGACAACTTGATGTACAACCTCCCATTCACAGTCGGCTGATGCTGTTGGGGGTCTCCACTTCCTCATAAGTACTCCTGACTTTATATAATAACAAGTAGAAGCACCAGCTGACTCTTCCTCACTGCAAGCAGAGTTAGCTAGACCTTTCAACTCAGGGTCAGCAACCTGCAACTCAACCAACTCTTGACGAGACAAATTATCAACACTACGGGGTACTGCCTCATCTGGTGAATGGTCCAAATTAGCAAGAAAAGTGTCAGCTAGGATAACATCATCATCATCATTATCCTCTAAGTCACCAGTAACTTTAGACTTAGCCTTAGTGACAGCACATGCAGGGAACACATCAGGGACATCACACTCCTGGGTCGCAGCCACTGGCTCACTAGACAACTGAGGAGCTGGACACACTTGACTTCCACCAATATCATTTCCAAGTAAGAAAGTTACACCTGACATTGGGAGTGTCTCAACCAACCCAACCATAACAGAACCATTAACAAAACCAGACTCTAAATTCACTCTGCACAGAGGGACAGAGAAGTAATTATTCCCTACACCTTGTAAGATTACAGTTTCATCAGAGGAATTAACATTAGAGCCTGGAACACTGGTCAGCATAAGGGATTGGCAAGCACCTGTGTCACGATATATTTTAACTGATTTCCTGTCATTACTGTCCAGAGGACTGACAAAACCATCAGACAGGAAATTAGCACATGAACTCTTGAGAGTGTCACCCACGTTACTGCTCAAAAGAGGAGCTCCATCATGAGAATTTAAGTTACCCCTCAAAGCAGGTTCAGTTAACTTGGTTAAAGAATTCTGGGAACTCTCAAGGGTGGACACTAGACCAATTGACTGAATATTTAAAGACTCCTTTTTGTTCACATCACACTGTCTCCTGAAACATCTCTCCGTAGTATGACCAAGCTTACTACAATAAGTACATTTACTTTCTGAAATCTAGAGGTGAAGCTGGTATTTACTTCCTGAGAAACATCATCTTTATTCTCTTTCCTGTTACCTGTACTCTGAGTAGAGGCAACGTACTTACTCTCAGCTTTCCTTTTTTCTCTAGAATATCTCTTGTGAGTGAGAACATATTCATCAGCTAAAATTGCAGCATCAGACATATTATCTATTCTTTTCTCATCAAGATATAGGCTTACATCTTTATAAATACACCTCTTGAAGTCCTCCAGCAAAATCATCTGCTTAAATTTACCAAAATCAGAATCCACATTCTTAGAATTTAACCACTGCTCTAACAGATCTTCTTTGATTTTTTCATACTCAACATGGGATTGCTTATCTTGCTTATAAGTTGTCCTAAATTTTACTCTATAAGCTTCAGGAACAAGCTCATAGGCCTTTAGAATCAAGCTCTTAACTACATCATAATTATCAGATTGATCCTGAGGCAAAGATGCATAAGTTACTTGAGCTTTACCGGTGAGAACAGTTTGAAGGAGTACTGGCCAATACTTTTGGGGCCAATTAAAACCTGTAGCTACCCTCTCAGACAACTGAAAATATTTCGTTAAATCAGATTCATTAAAAGCAGGGACAAGTTTAACATTTTTAGCCATATCAAAATCATCAGAGCTAGATGATCCAGTTCCACCTTGTTTCATGCGATACTCATGGTCTGCCTGAATCCTAGCAATTTCAACTTGTGCCTCAGCCTCCTTAGCACGGGACTCCGCCTCCTTAGCATGAGCCTCCTGCCGGGCTAGCTGTAACTTAGCTAATTCAATCTACGTTTGCTCATTTCGAGGAGTTACATTAAACAAGCTTTCATTAATCATGTCAACAATTTGATCTTTAGAATGATGAGAGCGAACAGCAATTCCCAATTGTTGAGCAACAAGCTTAAGTTCATTCTTTGTTCTGTTTTCTACATCCAACACTGTTTGCACATTTGACAAAAAATCTTTGGCTTCATCAAGTGTAGTAATAGTAGACATCATGAATAAGTAATAGTCACAAAATATCAAGCAATATCCTTATGATAATATCCTGAATATCCTGATGAGAGGTCGCCAAATTTATGTTACGGAACAGAGAAAGATAATGTACACATTAAGTGAGAATACTAAGAGTCACTACTGTCCCGTAAAGTTCCAGGTTCAAAACAAAAGAGTTAGGTAAAATTACAAGTTAAAGTTTAATGCTGAAACTAACAACAAAACATTCAGGACTCATAAGGATAATGTAATGGCAAAAACAGGTTAAATATATGGTTAACTGCAATAGCCTCTATTAACACGAAATTAGCAAGAGTAAATTTATCTAAGTCATCCCTGATAAAATGACAATACACTGGATAATGCTCAGTTAATGCAAGATAAATTATTACAGATACGAAATATTATGAACAATGGCTGACATGAAACTTTACATTAATCACAAAAACCTCGCTAGGCCTAAGAATTAACACCTTATGCTATACAGTACAAGAACAAAATGCAATAACACTTATACTCAAATTATACAGCTGCTAGATGGTTGGAGACTTCCAGAGCACTCACAAAAATAACCGTACAGGGGAGGACAGAGATGTGAACAAAATGAGGAGTAGATCTAAGTGGCAATAATGCAGAGACTGAGCTCATTATATAGAGGCTGGCAGAGCTTGATACAACTTGTAAGAAGGACGCGCAAATGAAGCCACGGGGACAAAGAGTTGACAATCCCGCTCTGAACAACAGAAAGAACGACTTACTCTACTATAACGGTAGAAGGGGGGAGTGAGGTAGAACACGCTCGTGATCAAACAGGCAGCACACTGTACGTTAGAATTACACAAAGGATGATGAAATCATAGGCTATGTAACAATACCTGTGGATCATTTTATGCCTGAAGAGGGTATTGGCTATCACCAACCCTCTCCCAGCACAAATGTCCACTAACGCACTCCCATTCTCATCTGTCTCAGCAGGCACATCCCACTCACCAACTATTCCATCCACCTTCACATTCCCAACTTTACCATTCATATCACCGATCAAAGACACTCTCTCATTCCTTCCAAACTTTTTCATGCACACTTCTACATTTGTCCAGAACTCTTCTCTCACTCTTCTAGCATGATCTTACGTTGGCGCATACGCACACACAATCGCCCACATTTGTATTTCAACTTTCAACTTTACCCACACAATCCTTGACCCAACTGATTCATACTGTCTTATGCTCTTCTTCCATCTTTTACTCACAACTATACATACTCCTTCCTTTGCCCTCTCATTCTCACCTACTGCTGCACATATGCCCCATCCATACTCCCATTCTCTCACACTTTCTCCTCCCCATTTTGTTTCAGTTATTCCACATACATCCACTTTCGCATAAATAAAATGCTATCTTTACTACGGCAAGTTACAAGCTATCGCCAACTCGCCACTTGACGTGTAGCAGGTTCATATGTCCGCGGGTGTACGTACATTCGCGCCTATGTACGTACATTTGCACCTATATACATACAGAATCATTAACAACCCTGCCATTACATATAAACTACCTCCCCTGCAAGTAAGAAGGAATGTTGGTGTATGGATTATTTTTTTTTTTCCCCATTTGTTTTTCCTTCCTCCGTTCTGTTATTTAAAAAAAAAAAAAAAACGTGCATCTGTGTATGTACTTAGATACAGTGCACACCTTGGTACTGTACGTGAATACTTACGTATGTACGTAAATGCTTTATCTTGGGAGACATTTGTCCTTAATTACAGTACATATGTGATTACATGTGTAAATGCATATGTACGTAGCTATGTACTATTGCGGACACTTGAACCTGATCCTCTCATAGTATCTTGTTGGTGCTATCTGGTAATGAGGTTGTAGTAGGCTGTGGCATTTTATGAATTACCTCCATTGGTAATCCTTACTGTTTGGGATTAGTAACATACGTTTCTTTTAATAAATGTTGGGAAATGCCCTATAAAATTAAATGATATTATTCAGACATTATCAAGATACTTATTATAGTACATTAGAAACTCTTTAGAGCCGCCTATATTCAAACTGGCATTGTAATTATCATGATATCAAAAAAGCAGTTTCAGCAACTTAGACTAGCAGGCTTACCAAATGTTCGTAAGGGATCAAAAATGTGAATCCAGGCATATCAGAAATATTTAGCAGGTGTAAATGTGTAATTTGTTAGCTGCGAGACATTGTGGCTCATTCTAGTGTTTCGTAAATACAGTATATTCTGGGACATCAGAATTATTTTAGTATGGATACATAAACACCGACAATCGGAACTGTTGGCCACGCTGCCTCACCAGCCCTCCACACAGTACACACACACACACACACACAGCACACACTGACTGAGGCAACGCCAGAGTCAATACGTCTGTCTCCTTGATCCACAATGGCCACCCTTGGGCACAACTGGCCACACCTAAATACTGTAGTATCTTCATATGAGTCACACTGTGTACTAGGTTACACTAAATAATTGGTTTAATATAGTAGGGCATGTAAGAGCAAAAGTGTTGTCCAGGTAATAGTAATAGAATACATCCAATCAGAGCAAAATTCCGCTGATCAACGCATCATCAGCTGGGTGTCGTCTGTCACCAGGTGGGTAGCAGGGAGATGCATACTTGTAAGTGGAAGTGATCTTTCTAAGTGAAATACCACAAGATGAGCACCATTTTTAGTAAACTGAATATGGAAAGAGTTAAGAAAAGGGATAAAGGTAGAAAACAGGATGATGATTTCTGCAAAGAACTGGTTGAAATGGAAAGATAGTAAATTAGTAGAGAAAGTGAATGAGCTTGAGAAAATTTTTCTAAGTGAAATGGATGAAATTGAGAAGCAGTGTCGCATGGGTAAGGAATAGAATGAAGAATCTGTAAAGGAATTAATAAACACACAGGCACAACAGTAGATGAGCTGTCAATTGAGGTGGTTTCACTTAGATGGAAGATTAGTGAAAAGGCAAGTAGTTGTCAGCTATTAGAGTATTAGGGAGGAGTTCAGAAATGATACAGAGACAATTAGGCAAGCAAACAGTCAGATAGGCCAAAGGAGTGATAGTGAAGATAACTCAGGTGAACGAAGAGATGCAAAGTTACAAAGATGATGCAGAATCTTAGCATGCTGAAATGGTGAAAGTAAGGAAAGACTAGAAACAAGAGTCGAAGAGAAAATGTTTTAGAATGGAAGTGAAAGAAATCACCCAAAACAACCTGAAACTGGTTAAAGATTCAGCAGATATCAACAAATCTATAGTAATCACAGGTATAGATAAAGAAAAAATAAACAAAATTACGAGAGACAATAGGAGATGGCAAATATAATGAACATATTGAAGTATCAGAGGAAATCTGTGATAAAAACATAGAGGAACACAAAAGGCTCGGGAAATGAGAAAAATAAGTCAAGGCCCTGCAAGTAACCTTCCAGAAAGTGAACACTGTCCAGGAGATGCTAAAAAATGGAAACAAATTCATGGAAAAAAAGAGGAATTAAAAAAAGTATGGATAAAAGGATGCCTAACTCAAGAGGAATTGTGAATAGCAAAGGAGAACAGGGAGGAAGCAAAAACAAAGAACGACAAAACATCAGAGGAAGAGTTTTTTTTTTTTACAAAGTAATTGGATTGTAAGTATGGAAGTGTACATAACCAACAAGGAATAAAAAGAAGGAAGGTAGTACACTCAAGGTATGGCAAATATGTAAACAAGATGATTAAGTTTATTTGCCTAAATGTATATGGAATGGTGTCTAAATTATTAGAGATGAAAGATTATACCAGAGAAAAGGAACTACATATTGTTTGCCTAACTGAAACAAAATTAACCCCAAAGATATTAAACGATACCCTAAACTTAGAGGAATACAATAAATGGAGAAGAGACTGAAATTTAAGAAAAGGAGGAGGAATTATATTTTTAACAAAGAAAAATCTACAAGTCAAAGAAATAAAACCAGATACCGTATACCCTCACAAGTAGAATTGATTGCATTGCAAATTAACACATCTGGAGGAAAAGTAATTGTGGCAGATTTATACATGTCACCCAGGTCGTTTGACAAATGGAAAGAGGCGAATATGAAGACCTGGCAGAAAGTATAACTCAGAGGTTAAGAACATTACTGCACAGAATGGAAGAGAAATCTGAAAGAAGCATATTAACTGGAGATTTCAGTATAAATTGGAATACTATAGATGTCAGAAGAAGCCATGAAAACTGTTTGGATCAAAAGTTCCTGGATCTTTTGCAGGAGTTTTTCCTAGCACAGCATGTAAAGGAACACATAAGAAAAAGAGGACTTGATGATCCATCAGTACTAGAGCTTGCCAAGTAGGCAAGAAAATGATATATCACCGTTCATTCGGCAAAAGTGACCATGCCGTATTACTCTGCAACATCAGGATTGCATGTGATATAGTTACCAGTATTGAGAGTTACAAAGAGTCTAAACTACAAAAAGGACAACTATCATGACCTGAAGAAGTACTTCTTAGAAATGGATTGGGAAAAGGAGCTTAGAGGACAAGATTTAAATGATATATATATAAAATTCTGTGATTTTTATGAAATAGGAGTCCAAAATTACATCTCTCAACACAAAGAAACATAAATGAAAATAAGGAAATGGTTAAATACACAATGTCTGTCTATCTATCTATTGCCAGATGCCATAAACCCATAAGGGGTGGCCATTTGACTTTGACTTATTTATTTTAAGGGGAGGGGCACTAACCCTTCACCAACCCACTTGTTGACACGGAGGGAGCACGTATGATTTGGTTATATCGTTACCACCCAGCGTTGTAAATGGTTTCTTGGCTTACAGGAAACTATTTGGCTTGTCACTCAATGTAAAGCCACCTGTAACGGAAAGAAAAGCAATAAGAAGTGACAGGAGACATGGGATAAATGGAAGAGAGGAGGGCAGGCACAGAAAAGAATGATAAAGGCTAAGGAAGAAGTAGGCAGCACTACATCAAGTGAGTGGATGATGGTCGCCACAACCTACCACCAATACAGAATGTAAAGAATCAAAAGAAAAAAGAGACTTGCTGTGGAACAGATACAGGAGAAACAATAGTGAGATGGCATAAAACAACAATTTAAGGCAAGAAATGATTATACAAAGATAAGGAGGGAGGCTCAAATGCAGTTTGAGGAAGACTAAATTATTAGCTACAGAGAAATAAAGTTTATGTAGGCTCCAAAGACACCCCCCACCCCCACCTCACACTTAAATTCGGTATGAAAAGTACAATTTTCAGTATGGTAAACATCCCTTCAAATTTTGCCCTGTTATATATATCAAATCGCTTTATGTACTAACTTATACAAAGCCTAAAGACAATATAGAGCAACAGCCATATACAACTGTAATCGAGCTCAGTCGGAAGATTCCACTAACGGACCTACTCATCTCACTTATCAATGTAGGGTCAAATCACCATATGCGCAGAATGAGATCAGGTTCTTATATTTAAGGGTTCCATGTGGCCATTTCTGTTATGGAACGGAGTGCAGCTGTGCCTGAGGACCCCTTCACACGCTTTCAACGGCTGTGTTCCTGGGGTCCTCAGGAGCCTTACCTCAAGATCGTTCCCATATTGTCTTCTAAAATGGGTCTAATGCCACTTCTTAACTAATTATACCCGGGAGGTCTGAGTCAGGTCTCTCATGAATATAGAGTGGCCCCTTATTTAGCAGATTAGTGTACCTGTACTGTAAAGCAAAATTTAATTATACCAAATTTCATCACTTTTTGTAATTTAACGAAAAATTTTGAACCTAAGCTATTTTACAGCTACATCCAAAGCCAAACCAAAGTTAAAGATAAAATACAGTCCATTACGGACGAGGGGATCATCCACATACAAGAGAAAGATATTAATGAAGTGCTAAACGAAAACTTCCAGTCAGTTTTTACAAAAGAAAAAACGTGTGAAAGAGATGATATGGAATATGCATGCCCACACATATTACCAGGTATACAAATATCAGAAAAAGAAGCACAGGAACGGTTAAGTAAATTAAAAAAAGAAAACTCATATGGTCGTGATGAAATTGCAGGTTGGGTGCTGCATTATCAGTCTTGTAATATTTTAGAGTCCTGACAGCATGAAAGTGCAGAAGAGTTAAGCTGACCAATTATATTTAACATTCAAGAAATCCTTAGGTCAAAGTAAACTACCTGATATTTGGAAGAAAGCAAACATTGTTCCCCTATTCAAGAAAGAGAATAGACAGAACTCACTCAACTACTGACCAGTGTCGCTGACCAGTGTTGTTAGTAAGTTACTAGAAAATCTGATAAGAAAAGTTTGGGGGAGCCATCTAGAAGAACACAGTATGATAAAGGCAGTTCGGTTTTAGAAAGGGAAGATCATGTGTCACTAATCTATTAAGCTACTATGATAGTGTTATGGAAACATTACAGTAAAGATAAAGTTGTAGACAGAATCTAATTAGATTTCAAGTAAGCATTTGGCAGAGTACCAGAACAAAGACTTTTATGGAAACTGTACCATCAAGGAGGTATCCAAGGCAACGTTTACTGTTGGATGCAGGATTTTCTCGGAAAAAAGGAAATGAGAATAGAACTAAGGGAAAATTACTCATCATGGAGGGAAGTGACTAGCGGACTTCCACAGGGCTCAGTGCTGGCATCAATTATGTTTTTAGTATATAGAAAAGACATAGACAATAAAACTGGAAATGGAAGCTATCTAAATATGTTTGTGGATGATGCAAAAATACAAAGGAAAATTACTAACAGAGAATCGTATAGGAAGCTACAAGAAGAATTAAACTTAATGAATGGAGCAATAAATGGCAAATGGAATTTAATGTGGAAAAGTGTCGTGTAATTAAGTTTGGCAAAAATGAAAAAAAGACCAGATTGGGATTATAAGTTAAGATGATCAACCCTATACATATCAGAAAGGGAGAAGGACCCTCCCCTGGCTGACCACATCAGTGAGAAGGTACGTAACATGTATACACTGCTTGCTAGTATTAGAATAGCATTCGCATATATGAATGAAGATATGCTGAGGAAGATAATAATATCATTCATCAGACCAACCCTGGAGTATGCATCAGTAGTCTGGAATCCTCATGTAAAAAACACACACACACACACACACACACATATAGATAGGACTGAAAAAGTACAAAGGGCAGCTACATGATGGGTACCAAGCTTAAGAGATTTAAGCTACGAAGAAAGACTAGAAAATCTGAACCAACCAACACTACAGGGGAGAAGGAAAAGAGGAGACATGATAATGCTACATAAATGCATCTCATGTAGAGAGAAAATAGACATAAATGAATATATCACCTATGGGGAAGTATTAGCAAGAGGACACTGCAAAAATCTACATAAAAAGAGGGGAAATAAAGAAGTAATGAAATTCAGTTTCCGAGGTAGGGCAATTGATCAGTGGAATGCATTACTGAATGAAACACTGTATGCCAAAACTATTCATAAATTTCAGGATATGTATGATACAAATGGTTTAATACACGGGACAGTACGAACTTGACTCATTCCAGTAAAGATACAATTAGGTAACAGCAATTAGGTACAATTAGATAAGAACACACACATGTCCTCTGATTCAAGAACACCCCTAAATATAATCATAAATTATCATTATCAAAATCCCAGTCTCTGTTATCAATTCTTGATAATGGTAATACCAATTAGTGCGATGCTGTAAGTTATTATACCATATCTAAGGGTAATGATGAATGTGCTGCGCCTCTTACTGTAATGCGATGCGGTATATCAAGAATAACAACTTCTCCTAGTGTGCAATGTTAAAGGCTGTGTTTATTTTATGAGTGTAATGACATCATGGTATCAGTCATTACCTAAACAAGTCTGGCAACCATAATGTGTCAAGATCCACAATCTTAACTCACAGCTGAAAGAATGCATTAACTATGATGGTGCATTCATCCGGCCCTCCATTTATGTTATAACAACCACTTTACCATAAGTCGGCTGTTGCCAACCAAACACCCATTTTTTATCCTCAAGCACTTTACTCACTGATTACCATATACAAAGACATTTCACAAGTCGTAGCTGAAATTACTTCATATTAGCAAAATCAATCTTTCCATTTAAATTTTTCCAGATTGTCGCCGTCTTTTATCGTTTATATAAGGTGACCAGATTAACTGGAGCTAAAAGCGAGACATTGTCACTTGTCTGTGTGTGTGTGTGTGTGTGTGTGTGTGTGTGTGTGTATACTGTACATATATATATATATATATATATATATATATATATATATATACAGAGAGAGAGAGAGAGAGAGAGAGAGAGAGAGAGAGAGAGAGAGAAATAGATAGAACAATAGATAGATAGACATACAGTGACATGTGAGCGACAGCCACTGCTGCTGTGCAACACATCACCCTGAGGCTGCAAATCAAACACTAACATAGTCACGGTCTCAAACGAACTCCAATATACTGTACGGTACAGTGAATGGGCCAACCAAAGTTACTAGTTGGTATTACAGATATTATATTAACAATTCGTTATTTCATTTGGTTTGGATTATGCATAATTTTACTAATTCATCGTAATTTCATAAAACAAGGTCATGTTATATCTAATGTAATAGTAATTTTCTAAAAGCGGGACATTCTAGACAATTTGCTAAAAAAGCGGAACAATTAAGTCCCAGTTAAAAAAGCGGGACACTTGCCAAAAAACCGGGACAGTCCCGCCTAAAAGCAGGACTCTGGTCAGCTTACGTTTATATCAAATGACAGTTCAGCATTCAGTCCGTAGACATGACACTTTTTGGTCAAGTTAAACTGGCAATAGCGCATAACAAAGCACTGGAAACACACACACACACACACACACACACACACATATATATATATATATATATATATATATATATATATATATATATATATATATATACTGTTACGGAACAGAGAAAAGTGTCCCGCAAAGTTCCAGGTTCAAAACAAAAGAAGAGTAAGGTAAAATTATAAGTTAAAGTTTAATGCTCAAACTAACAACTAAACATTCAGGACTCATAAGGATAATGTAATGGCAAAAACAGGTTAAATATATGGGTAACTGCAATAGCCTCTATTAACACGAAATTAGCAATAGTAAATTTATCTAAGTCAGCCCTGATAAAATGAGAAAACCGGATAATGCTCAGTGAATGCAAGATATATTATTACAGATACAAAATATTATTATTAATGGCTGGCACCAAAAACACATGAATCACAAAAGCCTCACTAGGCCTACGAATCAACACCTCATGCTACACAGCACAAGGAAAAAATGCAATAACACTTATACTCAAATTACACAGCTGCTAGATGGCTGGAGACTTCCTGAGCACTCACAATAATAACAACTGTACAGGGGAGGACAGAGATGTGAGCAAAATGAGGAGTAGATCTAAGTGGCAATTAATCCAGAGACTGAGCTCATTATATGGGGGCCGGCAGAGCTTGATGCAACTTGTAAGAAGGACGCGCAAATGAAGCCATAGGGAACAGAGTTGACAGTCCTGCTCTGAACAATAGAAAGAACGACTTACTCTACTATAAGGGTTAGAAGGGGGGAGTGAGGTAGAACACGCTCGTGATCAAACATGCAGCATACTGTACGTTAGAATTACAGAAAGGATGATGAAATCATAGGCTATGTAACAATATATATATATATATATATATATATATATATATATATATATATATATATATATATATATATATATATATAATGAACCAATCATCAGGAGCCAGCAAATCATTCCCTCCAAGAAAGAGCAAAAACAAAACAGACAAGCTCAAGATCCGTTCATTTTGAGATGCCTGGACACGCTGCATTTGCAAGACTGGAGATCACAGGGAGTGGGAAATAAAGACAGAGAGAGAGTTCCAGGGCTGAGCTGTTCCTTACATGAAAGACTGGGAGGGTAAACTCTTACATTAAAGAGTTGCATAGAAAAGGGATGAAGGATTGATGCTAAAAAAGTGCTATGTACCCGCATTAGGGGTGTAGGGATGCAAGGAGAAAGTTCAGAGGAGCTGTGACTATTGAGGTAGCGATATAAAAGAGCTAAAGATGCAACAGTGCGGAGAAAAGACAGAGGATGAAGGCATCCAGTAAGAGGAGGAGAGGTAATGAGACAAAAAGCCTTTGACATCATGTTGTTGAGACGAGTTGTATGTGGGGAGCGTCCCCACACGTGAGACCTGTGCTCTACACGGGCAAATAAACCCGTGTATAAAATCGTCAACTATGCAGGCATAAAGAAAACACGGAGTCGGCAACACACCTAATCTCTTAGAAGCAGATTTTACAAGAGTGGCAGATAATCCCGGGAGATTGAAACCACAAGTATATTTAAGGATGATGCAGGACTGAGTTGGATATTGCTGAAAATTAGAGGACTGCAGAAGATGTTGGTCATGATGAAAGATGTAAGAATTGAGTTTATGATGCATTTAAAAACAACTAGATCACTTTTACCTTAATCAGAGATGTGAGCCAAGTCCGACATTAGGTGTGCCATTGCCTCGTCCCTTGTTCGTTGAAGTAACTGCTGAGATGGACGCTGCAGGAAACGAATGGAAAGGTGGAAGGTAGAATCATCAATGCCTGACTGGATAGCTTTGGTCATTGATGAATAAAAGAAAGAGTTGGTGACAAGACAGAGCCCTGGGGAACACCACTATTGTTAGCTCTAAGAGAAGAATGGTGGCCGCCTACAACAAGAGCAATAGAAAGGCCAGAAAGGAAGCTAGCGATGAAGGCACAGATAGAAGGATAGAAGCAGTAAGAGGAAGGTTTGGAAATAAAATTTATGGCAGAGTCGACCGAAAGCCTTTCACATGTCAAGTGCAATGGCAAAGCTTTCACCAAACTTCCGAAAGGAGAATGACTAGGATTCTGAAAGGTAGGTGGTGAGAAGATCGCCAGTGGAGCATCCTTGGCAGAACCGATACTGACGATCAGAAAGAAGCTTATGATAGGAAAGATGCTGTAAATACTTTTTCCTTAAGAACAGACTTGAAAACTTTTAAAACATATAACGTTAAAGTGATTGGCCGATAGTTAGAGGGATGGGAATGGTCACCCATTTTTGGAAGTGGCTGAATAAGAGCAAACCTCCAGCAAGAAGGAAAGGTTCAAGTTGACAGGCAAATGCGAAAGAGTTTGCATAGGCAGGGTGTAAACACAGAATCACAGCTCTAGCGGACAGCCGGAGGAACCCCATCAGGCCTATATGCCTTGTTAGTATTGCGGCCAGTGATGGCAAAAACACATCATTTGAAGAAAATTTAATGTCATCCATGATGAAGTCACAGGGAGGGAAGTCATGGAGGAGCAGCACCGGAATCAGCTAAGAAGGAAATGAAGGAAAACGTCAGCGCAAAGATATCTGCTTTATGAGTTGAAGTAATAGCTACAGAGCCATCAGAGTAGAAAAAAAAGAGGGAAGGATGATGAGGCAAAGTCATTAAAATGGTTATTGATAAGGTGCCTGAAGGGAGCGGGAAGAATTTGAGTTGGAGAGTTACGAGCATTTAGTACGAATGAAGTTAGTTTTTGTAGAGTGAAGAACAAACTTAGGACAATCCTGGGTAGAAACATAGATGAGATTCAGGGGATAGGGGTTGGCTCCGGTACCTTTCGAAGGCTTTCTCCTTGTTGTGGACAGCACTAGGACATGCGTGGTTAAAACATTTTTTTTTTCCCCCAATAGTCACAGGACATAAGAAAGCAATGTGTGCTTCCATCCCCGAGAGAATAGCCTCCGTAATGCACAAGGCACACTTAGTTAGTTCTCGGCCATGGAAGCAACAATCATTCCGAGGAAAATCAAAGACGTACTGCCTGAAGGCCTCCCAATGAGCAGTTCCGAAGAGTCACAGCCGCCGTTTCTTGGGGGGGTCCACAGGCCCTACTGGAGCAATAGGGCAGGGGTGAAAAGGTTATGATCAAAGGACCCTAATGGAGAGGAAAGATTTACAGCATAAGCATAAGGATTATTTGTAAGGAAGAAGTCAAATATATTGGATCTCTCTCCAAGGCGGTCAGGGAGACAGGTAGGGTGCTGTACAGGCTGCTCTAGGTCATTAAGGATAGAAAAGACGTAGGTTTGTTCACAAGGTGGATCAGTGAAAGGAAAGGAGAGCCAAAAGTGGCGGTGAACAATGAAATCTAGAAATGAGAGTTAAGGGAAAGGAGAAATGGTAGGATGTGTTCTATGTTAGAAGGAAAATAGTTGAACAATTTTTTAGTCAGTGGAATTAGGGGATATGTAAACAGCACTTATATATTAAGCCAGAGAATGACAGAAAAGCTGAAGCCAGAGAGTAGAGAATTCAGAAGAGTCAAGTTCAGGAACACGGGAGCAAGATATGTCGTTGTATATATACACAACAACCATCGTTGACTATGAAATGAGTATAGAGAAAGTAGGAGGCTACAGAGAAGGGTTTGCTATCAGTCACCTCTAACAGCTGAATCTCAGGAAGAGAAGGTGAAGTTTAGAGGAGAGATGGTGCTCAACACATGGAAAGTTAAAGGTCAGGCCGCAAATATTGCTAATATGAATAAGTGCGACAGACAGTGGTTCCAGGCATCTCGCTGGGTCGTCACTGGGAGAGGGGTGGATGTATGTATCGAGATTCAAGTTAATAAAGGACCACCATTTACAATAATGTGTTTCGTCGAAACCCCTCAAGAAAATACTCTTCCCACAAAATACAATGGAAAACCCTCACCAGGGTCCAGAATCTGTTGTCTCGTACTAAACAGAAGGGTCAGCACAGCCATGTATGATATTTTGTGCCCTTCACCAAGTGATAATGTGTATACTTTTTTATTACCCGTCCCCGAACCTCTCCTGTTTGTCTGTTTGTTTGTTTGTCTCTCTGTCTGTTAACAATTTTGTGCAAAATTACTGGTGCGATTTTGATTAAAATTACAAGGATGATGGGCCATGACCTTCTGATCCCCTGCTTAAATTTTGGGCCAAATTGGGCCAAGGCTCAGGTTGTACACTTCCCAAAATGTAAAAACAACGGGGACGGATAAAAATCTTTTTTACGCCAAAACTCCTTTAAAATTTGTTATATTAACATGAAACTAAAACCTAAAGGTGCATCTTTCCGATCTGCATCATATAAAATGCCTCATTACAACAGGGGATGACTCTCCAGTTATCGGTAGGGGGGTCAATATCAGGTAGGTTGGGCCTTAAATTTCAAATGGGTATAAAATCGTAAATATCACCTGATTTACTCCAAATCTGATATGTGACATCTGTGACTAAATATCCTCTTGTGTTTATACGTAAGCACTAAAATGACTGCGGAGGATGGGTTTGTTGTGCCT
Organism: Coenobita brevimanus; assembly: GCF_032717465.1. NCBI lineage: Eukaryota > Metazoa > Arthropoda > Malacostraca > Decapoda > Coenobitidae > Coenobita > Coenobita brevimanus. The sequence goes on from NC_137055.1 coordinate 28,542,756, forward strand.
TGGCACCGCTTCTTGTTATGTCTATTTTAACTATGTTTATGATGTACTAACAAGTCTCAACATTTTCACGATTCATAAACTCAAATGTACTGGTCATTATTGAACGTGGGTGTTTCTGCTAGTACATTATTATCATTCTCATAGCTTTATTTAGTGATGAGTCAGTTTGCCTAATCATCTGCTCTCATTTCCCTTCACATAATGGATTCGATTATGGAAATTTGGTGGTCATATTGAAATTTAGAAGCACTGTGAATCCATGTGCGTTTATTATCAGAAATAATGTGGAAATTTATAAACCAAACCTCATATTTTGCGGTGATTGCATAATCCATCACATAAAACTGGCCTACCATTTTTTTTTAGTTGTCTCCTTCGGAGATAAAATTTGCTGTTTCTTTTGGGTTTTAATGCACCGAATTCAAATATGAGAAAAGCTGCTTACTGGCTACTGGTTCAGAGATATTTAGGTTTTTATATTTACATTTGTTATATAATGCCAATGGTACAGTGTTAATCATGAATTACAGACCATATTTCCATCTGTTTTTGATAGTTTTATTTGATATGTCATGTTTATAAAACGCTTATTACGTATCAGTGCATACTTCACTCGTTACTCAGCATCTACTCTGTGCTTATGGGCATGCTTCATGTATTCATGAAATGGAGCATCCCTGGTCACTGCCCAGCAATAGTCCACAGGCATTGATGGACCCTGTTTGCCCTGATACCGTATCTCCATTTCTGAAATGTCCTGGTGAAATCGCTTACCATGCACGTCACTCACTGCTCCCCAGTTTGGTGGAAAGAAATCTAAGTGAAATTATGAAAAATTAATCTCAAGTTGCAGTCAAGTGAGCTTATTGTTTGTAGTAAGAAGATTTTCCACCAACTCCCTGTAGTTGTCTGCCTTGTTGTTTCCCTGAGATCTAACAGCTACTATTCTGAAGGCTTGCCAAACATTTTTTTTTTTTTTTTTTTTTGCCACAGAGTGCATTGTAAAATAAATTATGTCGAAGAAGTTCACGAATCTCATGACCAACAGCAACATCTTCGTATATTTTGCTTGACATAACCTTGGAAATTACACACACAGATACTCAAAGGCTTCTTGAGTTCTGTCCATTGCTTTGATAAACTTCTTCATCAGTCCAAGCTTGATGTGAATGGTTTGTATGAAAATTATTCTAGATTCCAAATGTGATGAATGGTTAACAATTTTCCTCCCTGGCCCCAGTAACTGTCAAAACTGCCAATCTTGGTGTAGTTAGAGTCTTCACGACTATCATTTGCAATCGGCAGACCAAACAGCATGGCAATATCCTTCATGTCATCGCAAAGTTGCCACCAATGTTGGTCGTAGTTGATGGACCTCAAAAACTGTTAGATATTGGTATAAGTTTCCTCCTTAGGAACTGCATGAACAACTGGAATGGAAGGCAAAACATGGCCATTGTGCAGCAAAATGATTACAGTTGATAAATCTCCACTCTGGTGGATTAAGAACGATTTTGAGTGTTGTCATCAGATCATTGATGTTGTTGCAGGCAACATGAGGAAGAACTGGACAAGATTCTTTTGACAGTCACGGAACATGGAAACCCTAACATCATAATGGCAGGAGATTCTGTTGCTGTAGCCTGGAACCCAGCAATTAAGCGTCACAGTTGGGCAGTTCCAAATCCTCCACAAAATCAATCACTTCACCTTGTGTTATGATTATTATTATTATTCTTAATTTATTATTATTATTATTATTATTATTATTTGGTTATGAACATTTGGCTTGAAGGCCCAGGTCTTTACGGCAAAAAGATTTTACTATATTTTTTTCATTATTTATATCAACAAATAATTTAGAAAATATAACAAGCTTAATTTTGCAGTACAAGGTAGAGAGGTTGCTGGTTCCTTGAAGGCAGTGATAAGAAACGGGGAAGTGAGCATGGAAGTGAAAAAGTTATTACATGACAGTTGTGTGATACCAGCTCTAACGTATGGAAGTGAAGCTTGGACGTTGTTAGAGGGACACAAGTCAAGAGTGAGAGCAGTGGAAATGAGTTATTTGAGAGGAGCATGTGGAGTCACATGGAGAGAGACTAACAAATGAGGATGTGAAGGAGCATTATGGTGCTGATGTAGATGTGGTAAGAAGCGTTATGAGAAACACAGTGAGGTGGTTTGGCCATGTGGAGAGGATGGAGAGTGAGAGACTGACGAGTAGAGTGTATGTGAGTGAGGTGGAGGGGGAGAGAGGGAAGGGAAAGCCAAGGATGAGATGGAGGGATTGAGTGCAGAGGTATTTAAGAGAGAGGGCTGTGAATTGGGAGCAGGGCAGTGAAATGGTGGGGGACAGGGTGACGAGGAGGCAAGTTGTTTGTGGCCACCCCGTATAAGGGATTAAGACGTCTGGCAATAGATAGATTGAATTTTGCAGTCTTGCACTGATCAACCTAACACATGAATAAGTACCTTACACCTAAGCGCAACAGCCAGCATCATATGCCCCCAGACAACAAGGTAAACACGCCAAAAAATCTTAAATTTTGCCTACAAAAACAAAGTTGATATCCCCATGTAGAGGTAAAATACGTATAATGACAACAGAATAATTAAATAAATATCAAATTCCCTATAAAAGTGGTGGCAAGCTGACTCCTCACGAAAAGTAAAAACATCAGTCAGAGAACCTTAGGCTCATCCAAGCATCAAAAACAGACAGTAGGCACCATCGAACCCACTATACTTACGTAGGAATCTCTGACGTAGGTCCCCCACACTTGGACACTGGACTAGCGAATGACAGACAAGAAAGGGAACAAAGCAATCATCACAATACACATCAGTACCACCAAACATCAAAAGCTCATGAGTAAACCGTGAGTTCCCAGTGCGAAGCAGGGCAACAGGCGCTGTCAATTGCAGAGGCACGGAAGGGAGAACCCTCAGCACAACCAGTCTCAGAAAAGTTTCCTTTAATTTAATATGAGCAACAGCATCCCACTGTCTCAGCCAAGAAGTACGAATCACAGACTTCAAGGAAGTTGTCATATCAGAACCGGGCAGTTGGTAGGGGCCTGCTTAGAAGACACGGCTTTAGATATTGTATCCGCCCTCTCATCACCCTCCACACCAACATGTTCAGGAACTCAACAAAACTGGACAAGCTTACCATGCCTCTGTATCAGTAAACGCCACTCAAGAGCGGCACAGATCAGTGCTTGAGGTGAATTAAAGGACTCAAGAGACAAAAGCACACTTTAACCCGCCCCGTCCCGGCAACTTTTCGACCACTGGTACCCCCCAATCCCGGGCAATTTTCGACCTTTTTTTTTTTTTTGCTTAAACTTTCGCTTTTGGTCAGAAACAATGGCCGGTGGCAAAGAAAGTGGTCCCTGGGGTCCCTAATTAGCTTAACCAGGTATGCGATGGTCCCACCTGGCCCCGTGTTCTCCCTATGCGGTGTGAGCATCAAACGTTTTCTATGGTATTATAAGTTTGGGAAACCAATGAAAGTAAGTAGAAATGAATTTATTACAAACATAAAAACATGTGATAAAAGAGTATATTGGATTTTATACAAAAATAGAGCAGAAATAACCATTGTACCATCGTGAGAAACGAGCAAAATCGGCCAACTTGGTTCCCATGAATCGCTAACATTCTAAAATCATGATACATATAATTTTTTTTACTTACATAATACTTCTACAATAACATTATACCATTTTACATTATATTGAACTGTTTTTACGTATTCACAGGCCTTTTGATAACATTTAGCGTAATGCTAGTGCTAATTTACGTAGTGAGTGAACTCGCTGTGACTGATGTTTCAACTCGTATTGTGCTTTTTCTACTAACATAATACCTTTCTAATATTATTATACACTTTTCAACTTTATAGAACTGTTTTGAGATTATTTCAGGCCTTACGTAAATATATAGCGTAATAATAGCGCATAGTAACACACACGGTGAAGTCGCTATGACAACTAATTCAACTTACAACCTATTTTTTTACTTATATAATTATTCTACACTAACATTGCACATGTAAACACTTGATATAATTGATATTACATCATTTCTGAACGTAAGATGGAACTTAGCGTCATATTTGCGCGTACTTACACAGGGAGTGTTATCGCGATATCATTTGTTTCATCTTACACAAGTAATCAACTTATAAAATACCTTACTACTAACATTACAACATCATCCACTGTATATAATTCCTATCACATACTTACTGACCAGAATGTGGGTGTACTCGTGACATCAATTATGACAACTTACATTAATGTTCAACTTATACGTTTTATTCATGCTAACATTACACCCGTTTCCACTTTATTTCCTTGCTATCACATATTTACTGACCAGATTTACACAGTGGGTGTAGTTTTGATAACAATTCTTTCCACTTACACTAATTCTCATCTTATACATTACTTTTCTGAAAAAATAACACCCGTTTCAACTTTATATTTGACTTAGCACCTACTGACTGGCCTTACCATTATCATGAGCGTCATTTCGCCTTCCCACACAGTTTCAGAAGTGTACGAGATTATGATATTCCTTGAAACAAGGCTGAAGGCACAACGCAACATTGCACTCGACACACTCGTATCTTGTGTCTTTTCTCTGCGTTGATGGTCTGACTGTCGAGTGCTTACATACATGGCAGCGATGCTGGGGTTTACGACGGTTTGGTTCGGAAGGGATTGCGCTGGGGTAGTGGCGGGCTGCAAGACGTAGGGGAGTCTGAGCAGCACGGGGGGCGCGGGGGCGGTGTGGGGGTCTTTCATGGGCATGCTTGGCGATTATTTCACGTGCCAGCTCCCTCACAAACCCCTCAAAGGTCTCGGATACTCCGGTGGTCATTGCGTGCAGGTAGTGGGCGTTCAGGACCATGATGTCGAGCAAGTGGAAAAAGAGTTTCTTGTACCACTTCATCGTTGTCCTGGCACAGTCATCACTTGAAATCATCGAGTCTGACTGATCAACTTGCCTCATGTTCAGATTATAGGCAAGTACAGACTCTGGTTTCCATACGTTGCGCCTCCTCTCGCTACGGTGATCCACGGAGTCTGTGCGGTGCATCAGGGGGCTGTGAACAGTTGATAGGAGGCAAACTTCCCTGTTGTGGTTCCACAGGGTTGCAAGGATGTTATTGGCCTGGAAGAAAACCACCTCATTCTTGTCAAGTTTCTTCCCTATCTTGACCATATGGCGACGGTTTCTCTTGACTGTACCACAGACTCCGGTGTCGTGTTGGTGGAGGAACCTAGCGAGAAGAGGGCTAGTGTACCAGTTGTCCAGGTACAAAACATGACCACGATGAAGGTACTCTTCTGTCATTGTCTTCACCACGGCCCCAGAGAGTCCTATACTCCGATCTTCTATTATATCTGTCTGTGCGCCCGTGTACAAGACTATGTCTTGCACATAACCAGTCTTACAGTCACACATAACAAAGATCTTGAACCCGAAACGGTGTCTCTTGCTGGGTATATACTGCCTAAAGGAAATATTGCCTCTCCACAACACAAGACTCTCGTCTATGACGAGGTCTCTGTAGGGATAAAATGAGGAGCGGAACATTTCCCGTAAATGATCAAATACCAGCCTAATTCTCCTCATTTTATCGGTGTTATTTGCATTGGCTGGATCATCTGCATCAAAAAGTGGAGGCGGCCGAGAATAAACTGAAATCTATTACGACCCATCACCTTTCCAAAGAAAGGTGTTAGGATGATTGGGTCCGTTGTCCAGTAGGCAGGAATTTGATTTTTCCTCACCACACCCATCAAGATTACCAGGGCAAAAAATAGGAACATCTCTGATATAGTCACGGGAAAGTCATACTGTTCTGCATGCTTGCTTGTGGTTCCTAGGCGTTCACTTTCAAGGCGCTGGGATTGTGAAAATATATTTGTCTGTTCTACTATGCGCCCAACAAACGCCTCATCAAAAAACAAGTTGAAAAAATCTAAACGTGACGACCCAGCATTTACACCTGGAGCCGTGCAACCTGACCGCCACTCCTCAGTGAACTGGTGAATGATGGGAGTAAAATTACTCCCATCCTCCCAGTTCCACGTGACACCACCGTCTCCAGCCACGTCACCATCGTCCCCTTCGTCAGGGTGGGGAGGTGAGGGTGGTGGGGGAGGTTGGGGAGGTGGAGAGCGGCGCCTCTCATCACTCGCACTTCTCTTCCCTCTCCCTTTTCCTTTGCCCTTTCCCTTCCCTTTCTTTCCTTTCCCCACATCCTGGGGCTGTGGGGAGGAAGTTTGTGAATATTCAGGGGTGAAAGAAGTGCTGGGGAGTGACTCAACCTGCTCTCCCCTAGGCCTACGAGCACCACGTGCTCGTGCTGCCTCCCTCACACCACTGGCCCCTTCACCCCGCACTACCCCCACACCACTCTCACTTTCACCCTGCGCTGCCGCCACAACACTTTCCCTTTCTCCCAGCAATCCCACCACACCACTTGCTACTTCCCCAGACAAAGTACTTGAACCATACCTTAGGTGTCATCTCGCCCCACCTTCTGATCCACGTGGTGATATTTTTTCCTTTCCCAACCACTCGGCGATATCACGTCCTAGGCCTCCGTCATCCTCATCGTCCTCATCCTCGTCCTGATCAGAATCGTGATGGAGAGATAGCTGTGCACGTGGTTGGGGGGCAGGCTGGCCTTCCCTTGCCTTACAGTATGTCACATACCGCGTTTTTCGGGGCGAAGGGACCTCCTCATCACTGCTACTTATTTCTTCCTCTGGCTGGACGTAATCGCGATCCACCACATCATCATTGAGTGGAGAATCACTGTCTCCAGTGAAGGCTTCCAGGACGTATGCAATTTGCTCATCTGAGAGACCTTTCCGCGCCATGTCTGACCTGGGTCACTGCTGGCAGGTGAGTGACTGAGACAAGGGCGAGCGCGGGTCACGCGGGGTCTAGGACGCTGCCCGCCTGGCGGCAGGTAGGGGAGGCTTGGGTACCCGGGCGAAACGAAAATCTCCCGCGAATTTTGAAAATTGTGGAAATTATGAACCTTGCAATTGCAGGACGTTGAAGTACGTCCTCGGGACTGGCTGTGACAAAACGTGAGGACGTGGAAGTACGTCCTCGGGACGGCGCGGGTTAAGAATCAGTATAAATAATAAAAACATACACATGTGTTAAAATCAGCTGAATGGCTAATATGACAGTAGTCAGCTCCGCAGTAAGAATAATCTATAGGAAGACTTCCTCCCCTTACTAAATTTCGCAAAACCACCCCAAACCCGACACCAGTGTCTGACTGCAGGCCATGTGCATATAGATGGACGGTGCCTCTGTGAATGGATGAATGATCCAAAGAAGAGCTAATGGAGAGCTAGAGAAGAGATAGAAGACTCGGTACCTCCAATATCTATGGAAATTTACACCTCTGGAAGGAACCATGGAATGTCTTTTGAAAGCCGGACTGGGCAGACAGCCTCTGCAGAGAGCCCTAAATTCCTCATGATGTGCCTGCCCCTGTACCGAAATGGATGCCAAGTGCGAGGATGCAAATCATGATATTGGGAAAATGACTAGCGACACGTAAACAGCAGTGAGTAAGTCAGAAGGAACCATGGTGTGATTCTTGGGCACTGGACAGTGCAGACAGGATCCGTAGAGAACCTAAACCCCCCATAATCTGCTCGATCCACTATCCAAAAGGATGAGGAGTGCAAGGATGCACGTCATAATATTGGAAAAAAGACTTGCAACACAAAAACAGCAGTGACTGAGTCTGGAATAAGTCCCACACGGTTCCAGCACTGAATTATTAGTGACTTGCATTGTATATCTATAGGGGGCAACCCAGTCTCCACAAACAACCTGCCAATTGGGGAGGATCTGAAAGGACACAAACCAGTATGATGCACGGGATCACGAATCCTGACCCGTGGCACAGTAGCAGAGGAGTAGGCCTACATCTCGCAACCATAGGCAATTTTAGGTCCCATTAAGGCTTGATACAGGTGCAGGAGTGTTTTCAAGTCAGCATTGCACGAAGTGTGAGATAGCACCCTCAAGAAATTCATTGCTTGCAAAAAAGAGTCTTAGAAGTTTCGAATCTGAAACACAATGAAGTAGACAGCCAGATGTTAAGCCAAGAACTTTGTTGTCTTTCACGCACTATAGCTGGCGTCCACTTATGGTAGATCAGGGTCTGGGTGAACCCCACCCTATTCCACGAAAGAGCATTACCACAGTCTTTCTTGAAGAAAAACGAAAATCTCTATTCAGCCCAGTTGGCAACCCTGTTCAGTGCTTGCTGCATTCTCTCCTAACCTGTACGCACCCAGGATCCAGCAAACCATACTGCTATGCCATCCAATCATATAATGGGAAGACACCTTCTCAGGTAGGGAACCTACTGTGCTGTTTATGGCAACAGCAAATAAAGGAACACTGAGCACACTCCTCTGTAGAACATCTGTCCCTGAACTTGAGGGACAGAGTGAGGAGTCCACACGGGCTTGAAACCTAAGATAGGACAAGAAATTGAAACACGATTTGAAAAGAATTTGCAACTTATGATTTGAAAAGAAATTGAAACTTACTGTTTGAAAAGGAATTGAAACTTATATACGATTTGAAAAGAAATTGCTAAGGAACAATGACAGGCAGCCATGAATACAAAAACTGCGAACTCAGAATGCCATGGCACCACGTGGTTATCGTATGTATTTTCCAGTCAAAGAACACAACCACAAGATGTTGTCCAGATGCAAAAGCCTCAGATTGCCTACTCAAGTCCAAGGAGGTTGTTTGATGTAGATTGCTTCTACAAAACCCGGTTTGTGATGCAGAGAAGAAACCAATTTTCTCTAGATGCCAAACGAGCCTCATGCTAACCATCTCAATGAGTTTGCGCACACAAGAAGTCAAATTGGACGAAAATTAGTAACATTAAAATTATTGAGTCTGCTTCAGAGTATCTGATTGTGGCTGCTGATCATTTTTCATGTTACTGTGTCCTCGTAACTCTTAAAGGCATCTAAGAGTGTCGGACGTGCCTTCAAAGATAATGATATTTGTCCATTCACTACTTCAACAACCATTAATATCGATAATGTTTTGGAGTTCAATAACAGTGTTCCTTTTGAGATTTGTAAGCAGCATAATATTATTAAATATGTCACTCTACCAACCTGTTTCCAATGACCTTGTCAAAAGACAAAATTGTAAGGAATTTAAATAATTGAGGTGTTTAGGATCTCAGAGCACCTGCTGGATTGAGTGGGTACCTTAAGTTACTGCTTCAATGAACAGTTCAGTTATTAAATCCTTTGGTGAAACATCATTTATCCTTAAGCTTCTGTTCTATTCAGTGCTACTATTAAAACCTAGTCCACTTTATAACTAACACGATTAAGTGAATGTGGTACTGTCAGACTTCCAGAAAATATACAACTTAAGCTAGTCCACTTTATAACTAAGACGATTATGTGAAAGTGGTACTGTCAGCCTTCCAGAAAATACATCAGTAAACTGTATACAGGATAATCTGACTTTATCAAAAGATTATATTCGATCTCCAGGATAAATCTATCTCACCTATCAGTATTAACATTGGAGATTTATCGTTTGCTTGTTCGCATACTAGCACTTCTAACTTGCATGACATATTTATGAGCCCAGAACATGTGTTATCTCGTAACGGTAGCAGATTTGAGAATAAAGACTTGTTACTGAGAGTAAATAAGTTCACGCAGACAATCTTAAGGGAACTTCCAGATACTTTGAATGGGAGGAAAGTCAGGAAAGTAATGCAGCTTCCAATGCTTCTTTTACTCCTATGGGACCTCCTACTGCTTCTCACAAGTATCCTTCTTCTTCTGCATTCTCTGTCACGGGGTTTTTAAAATAAATGCAAAATTATTTAAATGACATTTCTCAGTGATACTGAACAGCAGGAACAAGAATTGTCTTGCTTCGCACGATTCTCTAAGAACGAGAATTTATAAACTTTCTCAACAGTACACAGCAGAGACTAATTACTCAATTGCTGTTTATTAGTACTGTTAGCCTCTGGAGAAAGTTACTTCACCCCTGACACTAAATAACAAATACTATTAATAATATCAGGTTCTTGCTGATGCGTAACTCCTAGGAGGCACAACGGATTTTAAGCTTAATACAACAAGACTGGCCTAAGTACCAGTTATGAATGGCAAACGTTTATTCAAGCTAGGAGCTATAAGGGAAATAAGTTTAATTGTGAAGAAATGAAACACGAGTTTACATTACATTAAGCTCAAGAAAAAGAACAGTTAAATTTATTGATTACAAAGAAATAAATTTATCGTTACATTTCAAATGAATTCAAATAAAGAGATCGTACTCACTCACTCACTCAAAAGCTAAATTCTTACGCCTAGGAAAAGCACCTTAACTAAACTCTTATGTCTAAGAAAACGAAAAGGAAATACTGATCAATGATTGTAGTGTATCACCCAAAGAAGGGTGGGAGCCTGGAGAACTGTAGTCTAGTGGAGTCTGGGTGCTAGCTGACCTCTCACTCTCTCACTGCTGGAGCACAGAACCTCACTCCGTCACGACAGACACTTGACTCACTATTCAAATACGGTGCGTCTGGTAGAACGCACAGGCCAGCCCAGAAAGCGTGGCCAACGGTTTAGGCAAGCAGGGGCGAAAAATAAAGAAACAATAATATCGCTCAGTAGAGCACTTAATGACGTGCATTAGATCGGTCACTTTTGAAACAGTGACGAATGTTTTGAAAAGTATACCACCGAAATGGAGAGAGAAACAGTTAACTGAACGATACACAGTGAGCTTTCCACTAATAGTTCATGGTTTCTCACAAAAGGAAAATGTCGCGTATTTGATTCGTGACATTACGCCCCTACAAAATGAATTTTTTCCTTATGGGAAAAAATTTGTGGATATATATATATATGTACACATCCTAACTCAGTCACACAAGATTCACACTGTGGTGTGTGTGCTATCCTGCTACAGGAGAAAATCATTATCGCCAATGAGCGTAAAAACCTCGTATTTACGTAATAGAGGCAAGCTTGAGGGAAAAAACTCTGTGACCACGGTGAAAATCCTGTACTCAGGTCAAACTGAGCGAAAGTTTGCTACATTTACACTGACAACTAATTGCTGTGTAGCGTGGTGTATGTAATACACGGTGTAGGTGTGACAGTTGTAGTGTAACTGTACCTACGTGTAAAATGACACAGTAATATTAACAATATGGCGACGACGAAGGCAGAGGAGAAGAGGCGGCAGCGTGCGGCAGACGATCAGCTGGCCCGCACAGCAAAGCTGCTACACCCATTGCTGTATCTGCAAAATCAATTAAGGTGGAGGATCAAAAGTGTCAACGAGACAAAAATTCTTATTATGTTACAATTACTCTCTCTGCCTAGCAGTCAGTACATGCTACGAAAGGTACGCTCTAGGTGAAAAATACGAGTGACAGCCTAAGCTTCGTACATTCGAAGTCGCCATTAATTTATTAGGTAGATTATTAACCAGGAAACGTAGTCCCTGGATGCCGTTGTCTCGAGGACTCGTGAAGTTTACTGGTTAAACTTAACTCTACAATTACGATTAGTGTCGGCAAGTTGAGAATCCTTATGCAAACTCGGGCTCATGTAGCTTTGAACTGCACACGGATCCTCAACCTGTGCCTTAACCTAGTGCCTATATTAATATCGGCGAGATGAGAATCCTTGTGCAAACTCGGGCTCACAAAGCCTCGAATCACCTCTGCGGGGTTCTCAAACCTCCCCACCTAACCCCTTAACCGCGGGGCATCACTTTCGTGATGCTTGGGAGCAAGGGATCATACTGCGGGGCGTCGCTTTTGTGATTCTGTGTTATTTTGAATTCATCCGGGCTTCCAAGTGGGGGCTTGTATCATCTATCAGTACTGCCAATGTCCAACACTAGTCAGCACTGCTAATCTCATCTGTACTCCCATCCATTGTTGACAATTTAGCCATTTCTCCCCGTTCTTGACTCCCCTCCCTACCCCCCCCTCCATTACCCTATCCTCTCGCCTGCCCGGCTGTGCTATGCTAAGTAAATCTTCCCTGGAATTTTTCACTGATTTCATCCATTGAAATAAGCCCTATGTCCTATTCTTATACCAAATAATATATACAAGAAAGAAATAAGGTAAGTGAGAGTGCCATACACCTGGAATTGGCTAATTATCACCTGACAACACCTCACGTGCACTCGTTCGCTAATTTTCGCTGTTTTTTTCCCCTTGAAATATGTCGTATAATCAATTTTCGTAATAAATATACATGTAAGGAGGGAAGGGAGAAGCCTAAGTGATATTTACATTCACCTGGAACTACCTAATTTATAATGTATTGTCTAGATTTCCTGCCAATCATTTCAGTGCTAGACATAGCTGTTTCAAGAGCTAACATTGGTAGCTTTGAATATCCCCTAAGTAGGCCTCCACCCCAGCCCTCCGTTATCAGTTTACTCTCATCTTCCGAAGTGAGGGTACGTATGTTTCTTCTTGCTGACTTCAAGGACTTTTTCACCCCAATGCAAAGGGCCCTGTGACCTTTACCCCCTACTAAACCTCGTGTGGAAAGAGGTAAAGGGCTGACAATTGATAAAAGAGTGACTACGATCTTTCTATTGAGTAAAACAGTGCAAGTGGAATTGTAAATAATGTGTAAACAGCATGTGAAAGTAATGAATGTAAATATACGTGAACAATGGAAAATAGTTTTATAAGTTACTTCAAGTGACAGTGCATAACACAGTGTAAATAAAATAGAAATGTAAATAACGTAAATAAAATAGAGAACGTAAATAGAAATGTAAATGAGTAGTATTATAAGAATACGAGTATATACCCTAGGAGTAATGAAAGTGAAAGTTTCACTCTAGCATGTCTGAATACTATGAGTTATGAGAGGGAAATTGAAAGTGACATTCACTCTCAATGCTAGAATACAGGACGAGAAAGTGAATGCTACGTATTTTACTGAAAGAAATTGAATCCCTACAGTGACAATAAACTAATACTACTGAAGGAAACTTATGGATAAAGGCTGTAGATATATATAAGTGTTATATAGTAATAGAAATATAAAGTGTGAGGGGTTTTGTGAATAATAAATGACAGAGTACCAAGAGCGAACTAGTGCCAGTGCGACGATCAGGCGTGCTCGTAATTTCCATTGCTTTCACAGTGTTTATTTTTTTGAGTATGGATCCCAAACTACTTGAAAATTGTAGAATAGTGTTTATAGTGTTTGTATCTGGCTGTGGTAATCATATTACGGGTTGTCGGGAAGTGTAAATTTGAGACTTCGTTACCTTACTTCAGAGGTCTCCACAAGTCCTACGGTAACCGACGAAGGCTCAATAATCATTCCAGGAGAAACCTGAAGGTATGTGCCATAAGCATATGTAATTTTATTATTCTAGGACTAATAACTGATTTTTGGCAAATATTTTTTGAGAGTCTGTCGGAGACCAAATAACCCCGCGGGACACGCAAGTCATTGGTAAACAAGCCCGCGGTGTAGGGGTTAACCTACTATACTTATATTAATATCGGGGAGTTGAGAATCCTTGTGCAAACTCGGGCTCACGTAGCCTCGAATCGCCTCTGCGGAGTTCTCAAACTTCCCCCCTTAACCTACCGTACTTATATTAATATCGGGGAGCTGCGAATCCTTGTGCAAACTTGGGCTCACGTAGCCTCGAGTCGCCTCTGCGGAGTTTTCAAACTTTCCCCCTTAACCTACCGTACTTATATTAATATCGGGGAGCTGAGAATCCTTGTGGAAACTCGGGCTCACGTAGCCTCGAGTCGCTTCTGCGGAGTTCTCAAACTTCCCCCCTTAACCCCTACACCGCGGGCTTGTTTACCAATGACTTGGGTGTCCTGCGGGGTTATTTGGGCTCCGACAGACTCTCAAAAAATATTTGCCAAAAATCAGTTATTAGTCCTAGAATAATAAAATTACATATGCTTATTGCACATACATTCAGCTTTCTCCTGGAATGATTGTTGAGCCTTCGTCGGTTTCCGTAGGACTTGTGGAGACCTCTGAAGTAGGGTAACTAAGTCTCCACTTTACACTTCCCGACAACCCGTTATATGATTACCACAGCCAGATACAAACACTATAAACACTATTCTACCATTTTCAAGTAGTTTGGGATCCATACTAAAAAAAAAAAACACTGTGAAAGCAATGGAAATTACGAGCGCGTCTGATCGCCGCACTTGCGCTAGTTCGCTCTAGGCACTCTGTCATTTATTATTCATAAAACCCCTCACACTTTATATTTCTATTACTATATCACACTTATATATATCTGGAGTCTTTCTCCATAAGTTTCCTTCAGTCGTATTATTTTATTGTCACTGAAGTCATTCAATTTTTCAGTCAGTAAAATACGTAGAGAGCCATGGATTCACTCTCACTGTTATAACATAAATTGTTTGTACTCATATTCTTATATTACTAATTACTTACATTACTATTTACATTTTCTATTCTATTTTCAATATTTACCCTTCTATTTTACTTACAATATGTTATTCACTGTCCCTTTCAGTAAGATAAAACTATAATACACTGTTCAGTCATATGAACTGAACATCCATTGCTTTCACCTGCTATTTACACATTATTTACACATTATTTCCAAATAATTCTGCATCCACACTTGCACTGTTAGAACTGCTTCTGGCTGTGATAATCGAAGAAGCAGGTTACACAGAGGGGAACCTGGCATTCAGCGCACTGCCAAGAGGTGCGTTTATGCTCAGGTGTGCGGCGTGTGGTATGCGCACATACCTGACACCTGCGAATCGCAGCCTTCCTTTTCCCTGTGGCAGGCATTAGCTCAAGTCTGTGCCGATCCATATACGCCCTCTGCTCAAGTCGGTCGGGAAGTGTAACTGGATGGCGCCTTGGAGTTGCTGCTTGCACCCTACCATATTTTTCCAGCAGCTGCTGGACACAAGTCCTGGCGAACAACCTCAGGGAGAAGGACTTGGGTGGCTTTACCTTCATCTTGTACAGGATGAAGGCGTTCAGCATCGTCATATCTATGAGATGCAGAAAAACTTTCCTGTACCACCTAGTATTCTTCCTGAGGCAGTCGATCTCACCAATCATCATATCGGACTTGTCCACCAGCCACATGTTGATATTATAGTCCAACACAGCATCAGGTTTCATCACAGGTTCGCCTGTCCTACGGTCGACCTTCCCACTGTCTCTCATCTCCCCCTTATGTACGGTGGTGAGCATGTGCACGACTCTCTTGTCATGCCACCGTATTGCCAGCATCTTCTCAGACTTGCGTAGGTGCACATCTCGCTGCGAGTTTCCCGCCTCTGGGAATTTGGGGAAGTTGGCACGATTACTTTTCACAGTGCCACAGGAGCCAATGCCGTGCTCAGAAAGGTATTTGGCAAGTTTCGGTGCTGTATAGTAGTTGTCTGTATACAGCACATGATTCCCACCAAAATACTTTTCTAGGAGCACTTTCACTACACAGCCTGAGAGGCCAAGGGGGTGAGTTTTATCGAGATCGACAGTGCTGGCTGAATATATGACGAAGTCAAGGATGTACCCCGTCTTACAGTCGCACAGTACAAAGAACTTAATTCCAAAGCGATGGCGTTTGCTTGGAATGTACTGAACAAAGCAAAGACGTCCTCTGAACAAAACCAAGGATTCATCAATGACAACCTTCTGAAATGGGTGGAAGAATGACATGAACTTATCCTTCATTCTGTTCAGAATCTCCGGATCTTCCAGAGTGGGTCGGTTTGGGAAGGTACATCATTATCGGCAAAGTGCAGGTTTCCCATGATGTTCCGGAAGCGATCTCTGGCCATGTACTTGTTGAAGGTCGGTGAGGGTAGTAAGGGGTCCATGGACCAGTATTCTTCCAACTCATGCTTCTTGGAGTGTGGCATAAGAAGCATGAGGGCAAAGAACACATACAGCTGCTGCACTCCCAGCATGGTCCACTGTTGCATCTTGGTTGCACCTGTACCACTAGCAGCACGTTGCGATTCGAACCTGTTGGTCTCATCACATATGTGCTGCATGACTTCGTCATCTAGGAAGGCCAAAAGGTAGTCGACACACTCAGCATTTTCGTCCATAGTGAAGGCAGGCTGAACTCCTGACGAGCTCTCATCGAAAACCAGGTTTTCGGGGACAAAATCTGACCCTTCCGTCCACGCGAAGGCGTCCAGGATTCCCTGGCGTGGCGGTGGAGGGCTGGTGGTGGTGGTGGTGGTGGAGGTTGGCTGAGAGGGAGGCTTATCTCTGTCAAGGACACTCTCACTGACCCTAGGTTGCCGTACAGCACTAGCAGCCCTTACCCTACTAGCTACACTACTTTTCACTCTCTTAGATCTACCTCTACCTCTACGGCCGGCCTTCACTGTTGATGCTGGTGGTGACTCTGACGACGAAGACTCCGGAGATAACTCAGCCGACGATGATGACGAGATGAGTAAAGCGGGGCTTGGGGAACGGGGAGGTGAATGCACTCGTGACTCATGGCGGGTTGGGTCACGTGGGGGCATTGTTCTGGGGCTAACACGCCGCCTTTTCACTCCCTTCCCAAATTCTTGTCCTTCCTGCACTAAAGGCTCCTTTCCCTTGGAGCTAGACACTAATTCACTGGTAGGAGCACTTGTTGTCACTGTTTCTGGCGCGATAACTTCACCCGGCTCATCACACGATTCACTGGAATCGTCAAAATCACTGTCCATTATTATCATGGACAATTCAAGTTCTCGTGCCACTGCAGAGTCACTGAGGCCTTTCCTGCTTGCCTCAACACTTTTCTTTGGCGTAGAGGTACGGGGCCCTTTGCAATGGGCGCAGAAGCGGCAGGAATGGCGTGGCGCGAGTGCGACATGTTGTCTCTGCAGTGGAGGACAAGGAACTAAATGCCGCGGCTTATCTGAGAAGGGAAGGGTTGACAATGACACTTTAGGCTGACTGCTGCTAACTTACAGGCTAATTTTTTATAGGTAGAAAATCTCGGCAATAAATAAAGAAATAGGTAGTTCCAGGTGAATGTAAATGTCAATTAGGAATCTCCCTTCCTTTCTGATATATATTTTTATTACAGACATCGATTACAAGGCATAAATCAAAGGGGAAATTACCGTGGTAATGTAGCGAATGAATGCACGTGAGGTTTTGTCAGGTGATAATTAGCCAATTTCTGGAGTATAACACTATCACTTTTTTGTTTTTTTTTTGGTATATATTATTGGGTAAAAATATAGGGCATAGGGCTTATTTCAATGGATGAAATCTGTGGAAAAAGAAAGGGGAAATTTCCGTAGAGCAGCGTGGCGTGGGAGGTGAGAGGAGAGGGTAATGGAGGGCAGGTAGGGAGGGGAGTCACGAAGGGGGTAAAATAGCTAAAATGTCAACAATGGATGGGAGTACAGATGAGATTTGGAGTGCTGACTAGTGTTGGACATTGGCAGTACTGATAGATGATCCAAGCCACCACTTGAGAGCCCGGGATAATTCAAAATAACACAGAATCACAAAAGTGATGCCCCGCGGTATGATCCATTGTAGCCAAGCGTCACGAAAGTGACGCCCCGCGGTTAAGGGGTTAAACTACGGAACACGTGTATGTACAGGCCCTGGACATACTGTGTCCTGTGGGGCCAACAAGTGAGATGTCAGGTTTACACTTTTGACTGGGAACCAGGCTGGTCCTTGGATTACTCAAATCTCTGAGGCCGCCTATCTTACAGAACCCACCATACAACAGTTGCTAGTTAGTAAGCAGTTAGTAGGTGAGACATCAGGTCTACACCCACATTACCACCACCCTGTCTCTCAACTGACTCAGAGATTACAGGTGTGGTTAGAAACGGCACAGGAAGGACATGTCCCTGATTGGTGTTACATGGACACACATTGCAGGAACGCACAAAACTATCCATGTCTTGTCCCATCCCTGGCCAGAAAAGGTTAGTTCAGATACGGCCCTGGGTCTTCCTTTTGCCCAGGTGACCTCCTGAGGCTGAACAGTGACCCCATTCTAACACTGCTTGGTGGTACTTGGCAGGAATGACAAACTGCAGTCGAACCTTGCCTCGGGTGTTCGTGTCTCACGGTAGAGCTGTCCTTGTTTACGAAGGAACTTGGCTTGACTTCCCCGTGAATACTTAATCACTCGACCCTTTTGTTTCTTCCACACAACAGCAAGCGTTGGGTCAGAATGTTGTTCTTGAACAACAAGTTGGCTACACATCAGATCTTGCGGCGATTCAATGGTCACTGGGGTGACAATCTGGAGCCTCAGTCATGGCTCGTGTTACTGTAGCCGAAGTCTGAGTAGCGTCATCTTCGGTGCAAATATCCTTGACACCGGAAATATTGCCTATGATTAGGTCAAATAAGGGTTCTGGCATGGCAACTGCAAGTGTCGTACCAGTATAAAATGGAGATGCCACGTGGATACATGCCTCAGGGAACAATCTCACTGATCCATCAATAAGGTTTGCGTGGATCTGTTGACCTGTGTACTGCTCATGCCGAACCAATCTCTGCTTGACAGAGCAACCTGAGGATCCATTATCTCTCAGGACCTTGACAGGGATGGCTCCCACAAACCCTGGCTGAACAAGGAAGGTACTATCACCTGTGGGAGGGCCTGTGAAGGAAGCAGCTAGCCACTCATGAGGCTGCTGAATTGATCCAGCAAACATGGTGCCCTGAGAATTAGATACTTGAGGAGTTGTACTCACTGCCTGTGGAGATGGAACATTGGCCATCTGTGGAGGGATGTTCACTGTCACTGTGGGACTAGTGACCTGTGGGGGAGTACCCATACTGGTAGGGACGTGACCACCGTGCTGCTGCTGAGGAATGAAGGCTGCATTTGCTTCCTGCCTCCTATTCACTTGAGCTGGTGGTGAAAAAATTTGTCCCGATGGTCGGTTGCGTGGCTGATACTGCTGCTGGTTAGGGTACCTGTTGTACCGCTTCCACTCAGGCTTCTGAGTGTTTTGCCCCTGGTCCTTCCACTGTGGTTTTGGACCTTGGCCATTATTCTGAGAATGGCCTGGTTGCTGGGATTCAGTCTGAGACGGCTGCCCAGACTTGGCAGTATCTTTTCTGCTGTTCCAGGTGTTTTGCTTACGAGTTTGATACCCGTATGCAGTGAAATATGCGTCAGCCTTTTCTGCCATTTGGTTGGCATCTTTCACCTGGCAGATCTTAAGCTGTTCTATGAGCTCAGCAGGCCATGACCTCTCTAGCTGTGTACGCAGCATAAGGTCAATTATCCCCTCACGCGTGGAAGGAGTTTCATCTTTCTCCATCCACTCACTTAAGTAAGCAGTGAGACGGTCGAGGAACTGAACAGCTGTCTCCTTGTCTTGGAGACGAGCTCGCATGAACTGAACTTTGGCGTCGTCTACTGTGAGACCATACGCCTTAATGAGTGCAGCTTTCATCATCTCATACGTGAGATTGTCTCCACGAATTCTGTGGAGAATATCGAGGGCAGGGCCCTCAAATAAACTAAGAAATTGGAGCCGCTTAGCTGCCTCATCCAGTTGATACGTGTCTGCCATGTCCTCAAAACGAGCTATGTACGGCTCGATCCGCTCGCCTTCCTTGTATGAAGGAAGCTTGATGCGTGGGGTTGCCACAACATGTGCAGGGAGAGCGCTCTTGGAGCTTGGACCAACTGCACCAGATGTGTCTGAAGCCAAGGAATCTCGCTTGAGCTTCAGCACTTCAAGTTCATGTTTTTCGCGTGCTTCTCGCTCGGCACGTTCGTGTTCTCGTTCTCTCTCGCGTTGTTCACGCTCATATTCGCGTTGTTCTCGCTCGTATTCGCGTTCCTTTTCGCGTTCCTCATGCTGCTCTCGCTCGTATTCGCACTGACTCTTACGCTCTTCACAGGGATCATTCTCGCGCTGCTGCTCCTGATTGTGCCGTGAGAGTAAATACTCTTTAATATCCTGAGGCTCGGTAAGCCCCATGTCTTTGGCTTCTTGTAAAAGTACAGTGGTAGCCATGACGCTAATTTACTAAGCAAACCGAAACTGAGTACTGACTGCTTCCCAAACGAATGCTAATAACACAAGTAAAGAATACAGATACAAGCTACTGGTGACCAGTCTTATCTAGTTAACTGGCAAAAAATAAAGCAAAAATGCAAATGACTAGGAAGACTCGATAATTAACGCAATGGGTACGGCGGCTACCCAGGAACGAATAAAATCGTCTGGTGTTACCAAGAAGAAAGTGCTAAATAGAGTTAAGCACTCTTTGGATTAATAAAGCAAAAATTCACTTGCTAAATTAACGGTAAACGCCAGTAAACTTGTGCCTACAAACTTTAATGATAAATACGTAAATATGAACGAGTGAGTATTATCTCGTGAATAGCATTAGAGCTAAGAGTTAGTATCCTGGAATGAGGTCGCCAATTGTCACGGGTTTTTTAAAATAAATGCAAAATTATTTAAATGATAATTCTCAATGATACTGAACAGCAGGAACAAGAATTGTCTTGCTTCGCACGATTCTCTAAGAACGAGAATTTATAAACTTTCTCAACAGTACACAGCAGAGACTAATTACTCAATTGCTGTTTATTAGTACTGTTAGCCTCTGGAGAAAGTTACTTCACCCCTGACAATAAATAACTAATACAATTAATAATATCAGATTCTTGCTGATGCGTAACTCCTAGGAGGCACAACGGATTATAAGCTTAATACAACAAGACTGGCCTAAGTACCAGTTATGAATGGCAAACGTTTATGCAAGCTAGGAGCTATAAGGGAAATAAGCTTAATTGTGGAGAAATGAAACACGAGTTTACATTACATTAAGCTCAAGAAAAAGAACTGTTAAATTTATTGATTACAAAGAAATAAATTTAACGTTACATTTCAAATGAATTCAAATAAAGAGATCGTACTCACTCACTCACTCATAAGCTAAATTCTTATGCCTAGGAAAAGCACCTTAACTAAACTCTTATGTCTAAGAAAACGAAAAGGAAATACTGATCAATGAATGTAGTGTATCACCCAAAGAAGGGTGGGAGCCTGGAGAACTGTAGTCTAGTGGAGTCTGGGGCTAGCTGACCTCTCACTCTCTCACTGCTGGAGCACAGAACCTCACTCCGTCACAACAGACACTTGACTCACTATTCAAATACGATGCGTGTGGTAGAACGCACAGGCCAGCCCAGAAAGCGTGGCCAACATTTTAGGCAAGCAAGGGCGAACAATAAAGAAAAAAAATATCGCTCAGTAGAGCACTTAATGACGTGCATTAGATCGGTCACTTTTGAAACAGTGACGAATGTTTTGAAAAGTATACCACCGAAATGAAGAGAGAAACGGTTAACTAAGCGATACACAGTGAGTTTTCCACTAATAGTTCGTGGTTTCTCACAAAAGGAAAATGTTGCGAATTTGATTCGTGACATTCTCTACTTCTTCCCCTTCAACTTGACCTGTTAATGAATACAGAGAAAAGATTCGCTCAGCAGTTAGCCCCACTGTTTCTTGTGTTTCTTCTTCTACCTGTCAGGACCACTTAGCTGATTTGAACATTTATATGGATACATTTTGTAAGTAAGATATTGTGGAAAGTGTGGATAACCTTGATGGCACTAACTGCATCTGGATCATCTCTGGATGATGAAGATAGTAATGTGGCCCTCCGCCCATGAGCAAGGGGAACTCCCTGGGGCTGGCAAGTAATGTTAGTGTAGTACGTCATCTTTGTCCATTAAGAATTTCAAAGCTTGATGAAAATCACACAAGCACTTTCAAAATTTGCTAGTCAACCGTCCACCATACGATCCCTACTCGCTTTCCTAGTGCACAAACGTGAATCGATCTTTCTGGTTCCCACTATATTAACATTTTCAGTGGAAACTTGTTTGGACCGAGAAGATTAAACGCCTTATTGTTTTCATTGGTTTTTGAGATGTTTCGTCATTTGGTTGTTTGTCAGACTATCTATCTATCTATCTATTGCCAGACGCCTCAATCCCGTTTGGGGTGGCCACAAACAAATCGCCTCCAAGTCGCCCTGTCCCCCGCCATTTCACTGCCCTGCTCCCAACTCACACACCCCTCTCTCATATACCTCTCCACCCCATCCCTCCATCTCATCCTCGGCCTCCCCCTCCCTCTTCCCCCCTCCACCTCACTCACATACACTCTCTTCGTCAGTCTTTCACCCTCCATCCTCTCCACATGGCCAAACCACCTCAGTGTGTTCCTCATAACGCTTCCTATCACATCCACATCCACACCACAACGCTCCTTTATATCCTCATTCATCAGCCTGTCTCACCACGTGACTCCACAGGCTCCTCTTAAATAACTCATTTCCACTGCTCTCACTCTTGACTTGTGTCCTTCCAACAATGTCCAAGCTTCACTTCCATACGTTAGAGTTGGTATCACAATACTGTCATGTAGTAACTTTTTCACTTCCATGCTCACTTCCCTGTTTCTTATCACTGCTTTCAAAGAACCAGCAACCTTTCTTCCCTGCTGTACCCTTTCAAGCACTTCACCCTCCAAACCTCCATCCTTACTCATCACACTACCCAAATACTTAAACGTACTCACATTTTCCAATTCCCCACCATCTAACCTCGCTGTACATTCACTAACTTCACCTCTCTCAAAGACCATCACTTTACTCTTCCCTACATTCACCTTTATGTTCCGTTTCTTACACACTCTCTCAAACTCATCCACCAAGCCTTGCAGCTCCCCTTCGTCTTCACTCAACAACACAGTATCATCTGCAAACAACAGTACAAGGAGTTTCCAAACACTATCCTCTCTCACCAGGGCTGTCAGACTACTTAACCATAATCAACAAGGTTTGACTATATTGGAATTGACTTGTGTTTATGCATGACACAGACATTAACATTTTCTTCTTTCTTAGAAGTCATAGCCAGGATTAAATTTTATATAAATGAGATAAGACTACACAACAACGGAATTTCCTGACAGATTATGTCAGGGTTTCCATGTTCCCTGTCAAAAGAATTTTGCCAAGTCCTATGTCAAGGAAGTTGATATTGTAGTCTGCAGCAACAACGGTGGACTGATGGCAACACTCAACATTGTTCATCATCCGGCTGAATGAAGACTTGCCATTGATTCATCGAATACGAGTGAGTCTTACAGCTGTTTTGGCACATTTTGCCAATGTTCTGCCTTCCATCCCAGTTTGTCATGTAGTTCTATGAATGAAATTTATGACATCATCAAACAACTTTTGAGGTGCATAAACTACCAAAGTGCCACAAACATCTTCTGCAGCTTTGTGGTGACCTGAAGGTTATTTCCATTTTGCTTGGTCTGCAGAGTGGCTATACAATGTACTGCTGTCTCCTCTGTGAATGGGACGGTCGTCCAAGAGATTCTAACTACACCAAGTGAGGCTGGATGCTTCGAGAGTCATTGGAGCCAGAGAGAAAAAAAAAACGTTCAACATTCACTGATTATAGAATCAGGTAATAATTTCATACCATCCTTGCACATAAAACTAAGTCTGATAAAGAACTTTGTCAAAGCAGTGGACAAGGATAAGAAGCCTATGAGTATCTGTGTGAAATTCCCCAGGATGTCAAGCAAAAATATATGATGTTTTGTTGGTCCTCAGATTCGCGAACTTCTTTGAACTGATGCATTTGAAAATGCACTGTGTGGCAAAGAAAAGGATACTTGGCAGCCTTCAAGCTAGGGGTAATAATATTTCATGGAAACAAGGCAGACAACTGCGAGGAGTTGGTGGAAAATCTCCTTATGAAATACAATAAGCTTGACTGCAGCATCTCACTCAAGATACATATTTTGCACTCTCATCTAGAGTTTTTCCTCACAACTTCTGAAGAAGTGAGCGACGAGCATTGGGAGCGATATCACCAGGACACTGCGGCAGTAGAGAAACATTATTAGGGCAAATAGAACCCATCAGTGCTCTCAGACCATGCTGGGCAGTGACCGGGGATGCTCCATTTCATGAATACCAGAGGCAAGCCCATAACCTCAGTGCAAATGCTGAGCAATAACTATGTACGCATACTTAAGTGTTTTATATATATTACATGTCAAATTTATCACAAACAGAATTCTTGATTTACACTGCACTATCTCCATTATGTACATAAATGCAAAAAATTAAATAAACTATCTATCTATCTATCTATCGAGGTGCCTGGAACCACTGTCTGACTCTCTTCTTCTTCATTTCTGCAACATTCGCCGCCTTTCCTCTAACTTTCGCTCTGTTGAGCACCACCTCTCCTCCTCTAAACCTCACCTTCTTTTTCTAACTGAGACTCAGCTGTCTGAGGCAACTGACAGCAAACCCTTTTCTGTATCCTCCTACTTTCTCTATACTCATTTCAAAGCCAAAGGTGGCTGTTGTGTATATATACGCAACGACTTATCTTGCTCTCGTGTTCATGAACTCGATTCTTCTGAATTCTCTACACTCTGGCTTCGGCTTTCCTGTCATTCTCTGACTAAATATATCTGTGCTGTTTACTTATCCCCTAATTCTACTGACTATCAAAAATTCTTTGACTATCTTACTTCTCCAATGGAACACATTCTATCCATTTCTCCTTTCTCTGAAATCTCCATTCTAGGAGGTTTCAGTGTTCACCACCACCTTTGGCTCTCCTCTCCTTTCACTGATCCACCTGGTGAACAAGCCTACATCCTTTCTATCCTTAATGACCTAGAGCAGCTTGTACAGCACCCTACTCGTATCCCTGACCGCCTTCGAGAGAGCTCCAATATACTTGACCTCTTCCTCACATCTAATCCTTCTGCTTACTCTGTTAATCTTTTCTCTCCGTTGGGCTCCTCCGATCACAACCTTATTACCTTAACCTGTCTTATCACTCTGGTACGGCCTGTGGACCCTCCAGGGAAACGTCGTCTGTGGCATTTTGGAGCCGTGGACTGGGAGGCCCTCAGGCAGTACTTCTTTGATTTTCCCTGGAATGATTATTGCTTCCATGGCCGGGAGCCATCTGAGTGTGCCTTGCACATTACAGAGGTTATTCTCTCGGGCATGGAAGCATACATTCCTTTCTCATATCCTTTGACTAATGCAAGAAAGCCTTGGTTTAATCACGCTTGTTCTAATGCTGTCCGCAACAAGGAGAGGGCATAGAAAAGGTACCGGAGCCAACCCACCCCTGAATCACATCATCTTTACGTTTCTGCCCGGAATCGTGCTAAGTCTGTTCTTCGCTCTACTAAAAATAATTTCATCCATACTAAATGTTCTCAACTCTCCAACTCGAATTCTTCCTGCTCCTTCTGGCACCTTGCCAAAAATCTTTCTAACAACTTTACCTCATCATCCTTCCCTCCTCTTTACTACTCTGATGGTTCTGTAGCTATTTCTTCTACTGATAAAGCAGATCTCTTCGCACAGACTTTCTCCTCCAATTCCACCTTAGACGATTCCGGTGCTGTTCCTCCATCACTTCCACCCTCTGACTTCCTCATGGCTGACATTAAAATTTCTTCAGCTGATGTATTTTCTGCCATCACTGGCCTCAGTACTAACAAGGCATATGGGCCTGATGGGGTCCCTCCTGTTGTTCTCAAGAACTGTGCTTCTGTGCTTACTCCCTGCCTAGGCAAAATCTTTTGCCTTTGTCTGTCAACTTGTACCTTTCCTTCTTGCTGGAAGTTTGTTCTCATTCAGCCAGTCCCAAGGAAGGGTGACCACTCCCAACCCTCCAACTATCGCGCAATTGCTTTAACGTCCTGTATTTCAAAAGTTTTCGAGTCAATTCTCAATAGAAATATTTTAAGGCATCTTTCCTATCACAACCTTCTTTCCGATCGTCAGTACGGGTTCCGTCACGGACGCTCCACTGGCGATCTTCTCACCTACCTTTTAGACTCCTGGTCATCCTCCTTTCGGGACTTTGGCGAAAGCTTTGCCATTGCACTTGACATCTCAAAGGCTTTCAATCGAGTCTGGCATAAATCTTTAATTTCCAAACTGCCCTCCTACAGTTTCTAGTCTTCTATCTGTGCCTTCATCGCTAGCTTCCTTTCTGGTCGTTCTATAGCCGCTGTTGTAGACGGCCATCGTTCTTCTCCTAGATCTATCAACAGTGGTGTTCCTCAGGGCTCTGTCCTATCACCAACTCTCTTCCTTTTATTCATCAATGATCTTCTAAGCTGTACATCTAACCCTAGCCACTCATCCAATGATGACTCCACCCTTCACCTTTCCACTCAGAACAACAAACTTCAACAAACAAGGGATGAGGCTATGGCACACCTAATGTCTGACTTAGCTCGTATCTCTGACTGGGGTAAAAATAATATGGTTGTTTTTAATGCATCTAAGACTCAGTTCTTACACCTATCAGCTCAGCAAAATCTTCCACAGGTATACCCACTAATGTTTAATAATATTCAGCTTAATCCTGCACCATCCTTGAACATGCTTGGGGTTTCATTTACTCAGGACTTATCTTGGAAAGATCATATTACATCTCTTGTAAAATCTGCTTCCAAGAGATTGGGTGTGCTAAGCTGACTCCGCTCTTTCTTTACCCCTGCACAATTGTTGACTCTATACAAGGGTTTTATCCGCCCCTGTGTGGAGTACAACTCTCATGTGTGGGGAGGCTCCCCACATACAGCTCTTCTCAATAGGGTGGAGTCAAAGGCTTTTCGTCTCATTAACTCTCCTCCTCTTACTGACTCCCTTCAACCTGTGTCTCTTCGCCGCACTGTTGCAGCTTTATCTCTTTCTATCGCTACTTCAATGGTCACTGCTCCTCTGAACTGTCTGCTTGCATTCCTCCACCTCTACGACGGGCGCGTAGCACCCATCTGGCAGCAAACTCTCATCCCTTTTCTGTCCAGCTCTCTAATGCAAGAGTTAACCGTTACTCCCAGTCTTTCATTTATGCAACAGGTCAACTCTGGAACTGTCTCACTCTGTCTGTATTTCCTGCTGCCTATGATCTCCAGTCTTTCAAACGCAGTGTGTCCAGGCATCTCAAAATGATCGGATCTTGAATTTGGCTCTCTATTGTATTTTGCTTTTCTCTTGGAGGGAACTGTTACTGCGGGCTCATGGCCTTTGGTTCCTTCTTCCTCGCATAAAAAAAAAAATCTATCTATCTGTTGCCAGACGCCTCAATCCCCTCTGGGGTGGCCATAAACAAATCGCCTCCACGTCACCGTGTCCCCAGCCATTTCACTGCCCCGCTCCCAACTCACCCCCCCCCTCTCTCATATACCTCTCCACCCCATCCCTCCATCTCATCCTCGGCCTCCCCTTCCCTCTTCCCCCCTCCACCTCAATCACATACACTCTGTTCGTCAGTCTTTCACCCTCCATCCTCTCCACATGGCCAAACCACATCAGAGTATTCCTCCTAACGCTTCCTATCACATCCACATCCACACCACAAAGTTCCTTTATATTCTCATTTGTCAGCCTGTCTCTCCATGTGACTCCACAGGCTCCTCTTAAATAACTCATTTCCACTGCTCTCACTCTTGACTTGTGTCCTTCCAGCAACTTCCAAGTTTCACTTCCATACGTTATAGTTGGTATCACAATACTGTCGTCATGTAGTAACTTTTTCACTTCCATGCTCACTTCCCTGCTTCTTATCACTGATTTCAAGGAACCAGCAACCTTTCTTCCCTGCTGTACCTTTTCAAATACTTCACCCTCCAAACCTCCATCCTTACTCATCACACTACCCAAGTACTTAAACATACTCACATTTTCCAATTCCTCACCATCCAACCTCGCTGTACATTCACTGACTTCACCTCTTTCAAAGACCATCACTTTACTCTTCCCTACATTCACCTTTAAATTTCGTTTCTTACACACTCTCCCAAACTCATCCACCAAGCCTTGCAGCTCCCCTTCGACTTCACTCAACAACACAGTATCATCTGCAAACAACAGTACAGGGAGTTTCCAAACACTATCCTCTCTCACCAGGGCCACTCCAACATCCACTACCCTACCTTGTACCTCTTTTATTACCCCATCCATGTACAGATTGAACAACCATGGAGACATGACACATCCCTGTTTGAACCCAACCTTCATAGAGAAAAATTCACTTAGTTCACCATCCACACGCACTGCAGCCTTAGCACCATCATACATACTCTTCACAGCATTCAACAACTTCCCATCTACTCCATATCTTAAAAACAGTGGCCAATCAGCTGTTTTTGTCAGATTAGGATTCAGCGTATTAAAATCAATAAGAAACAGGAAATTTTATCTGTGAAGGAGACAACTTTTTAAAACTTGTACACCAGTGTTATGCAAGAGGGCGTGCAACTGTCGTGAAATACTTGGGGTTGGTTTACAAATTTTCCCGTTATTTCCGAGGGTAAACCCACATGGATAAAAAAGTGTTTTTGACTTTCAATATGACCATCAAATTCCTATACTCGAATCCAGTATGTGAAAGAAAATGAATCACATCATTGCGCAAAATGAAACTCATCATAAAAAATATTCACAGTTAGGATAGTAATAACTTGCTTGAAAGTTTGATTTATTAAAAATGTCTCCGAGAGATATATTATTAGCCACTGACTTGGATGTTGCATTCGATATTAATTTACATCCACAGGTTTTGGCTGTTCAGTTACACCTGGATAGGACCTACAGATTCTGTAGCCTTTACCTGCCACATTCTGTACCCGTCTCACGTGACAATCATCACCCTATTCGTGAGCTTGCTAGACCATTTGTTTTCCTAGGTAATCTAAATGGGCGTCATATTTTTGTGGGGTGATACTCTGTGTAACTCCTGTGGTGTTCTCCTGGCATCTCTAATTGGTTGTTCTGACTACTACTTACATTGGTTTCGTCTGAATCTTCGTTAGATTTTTCTTGTCAGATAATGCCGGTCTTACACGGTAGTGATCATTACCATATTGTGATTATGGCATGGAACTCTGTGCTGGTGACCGTGTCACTCGCTGGTGTGTGGTTAATGCTGACTGGGCAGAGTTTGTGGAACACTGTAGGTTTGACTAGCGTTTCTGACTTTCAGAGTGCTGATGATGAGGAACAGTATTTTACATTTACTGTATATCCGGCTGGCTTTCCTCAATCCCTAGAACGTCTCGAAAACTTTGCAGGAGCCTGTGCTTTCATCGAATGAGGAGTGTGCTTTGACCAGGAGAGTCTACAAAGCTGTTAGTATGAGATACAGGAGAAAGAAAGATGCTATCTTTTGAAGAATTCAATTTAAGAAAGATTGTGCCCGTTATCGGTGGGTTCAGAGAAAATTACATCGCACGTCGTGGAAAACCTATGTCCCCTCTATCACCTCGTCTACTCCTTTTTTCCGCTAGTGTGGAAGAAGGTGAGACAAATAACTGGTAAGTATTCGCCTTCTCACATGGTACATAAAATCCAAGGGTTTTCTGTATCCAACCCTTCTTAAATAGCTTCACCCCTTGTAGAGCACTGTTATCTTTATAAGTCAGATCCCACCAAGCCATTTAGCTGTTTTCGCCATCAGCGGGAGAAGTTTGCTATTTCCTGTTTGTCTCGTGGAGGAGAACCATATAATGTTTTATTTATGCTCCTTATCCGTGTGCTGCTCTCCAGCAGCGTAGTGACTATGACTACCTAATGACATTCCTTATTATATGATTCGCCATTTGCTGTACAATTTTCAGTTGTTTTTATTGGATCTTTATAACAGGATATGGGACGCATGTATAGTCCTCATCAGTTGGAAGATGGGTATAACTCTCTCATTTCCTAAGCCAGGTAAGGATAATTCTAATGTCAATAATCATCGACCAGTTTGTTTGACGTCTTGTGTGTGCAGACTCTTTGAGAAGATGGTTTGTGTGAGGCTCGTCTGGTAGCTAGAGAAAAATGGTTTCTTATCTCAGTCACAGTGGGTTTAGTAGAATGCGATGTACATCTGACAACGGCATGTTGCCATGGCATTCTGAGTCAGCTACACAATTTTGGGATGCGTGGCCACGTACCATTGTTCCTTAGTGAAATCTTGTCAGATCTCAAATTTCTGGTCCATGTGGCCTCCTCACTCTCTGTCCCTCGAGCTCAGGAGCAGCTGTTCCACAGGGGAGTGTACCTTTATTTGCTGTTGCCATAAATGGCATCATAGGTTTCCTGTCCTTCAAGGACGACGTACAAGGGGTAATGCACCCCAAGCTTCAACACAGTTAAGACCTTCACACGGACAGGCTTTGAACAACAACAGTAACAGAACACTTTTCCTATTTTATAAGCAATATACCAGATCAATGATGACCAGTGCCTCCCTGCCATGGGCCCCTATTCGATCGAACATCCACCAAAAGAACTTGCAAACCATACAGAACAACGCTTTACACGTCATCACTGGCTGCAGGAATACCACTTGCACATTTCATTTATACTTTGCTAAAGTCCTCCATGTTAGATAATATCTCCATTAGGCATAATTCTATGCAGCAGGCTACATTAACTCAAAACGTCCTTATTATTATATGACGGGCACACAGCACAACTAGGCACGTGCAACAATTACACAAATATTACCAGACCAGATCCTCTTCTGCAACATCTCACCACCAGAACTGCAGCACTAATGATGATGGACCACCTTAACTTCTATTATTTAACGTGCAAGGCAATATAACACCTCAATCAGAACACTATTAGCTCCTCTTCTGACATCACTTACCAGAGGTATCCTTAAATGAAGCTGATCGAGTTAACCTCGCGATTTTTAGATCAGAGCATTAACCACTTCTCATTTACAACTTAGATATGAGCTGGGTGGAACCATGAATGACACGTGCCCCACTTGTAGAAATGGTCCACACAATTTTACCCATATGAT
Organism: Coenobita brevimanus; assembly: GCF_032717465.1. Lineage (NCBI taxonomy): Eukaryota > Metazoa > Arthropoda > Malacostraca > Decapoda > Coenobitidae > Coenobita > Coenobita brevimanus. The sequence goes on from NC_137055.1 coordinate 28,573,746, forward strand.
GGGACACTACACAACACATGCCCCATTAATGTGCAGACAAAACATTGCAGTGTAGGAAACATATGGCACAACTCCATAGGAGCAGCTGTGTACCTGCCGTAGACAGGTCTGCTGGGCCAGGCAAACCAAGGTTGAACAACAACATCAACAATAACATCTAAATCTTGTGCTGCAGCCATCTTGTCGAATGAAAGTTCTTTCCACTTTATTTAGCACAGAGGGTCTGACACACATTCCTTGTTTCCTCATATATACATTTGAGCAATTTACAAATGTTTGGTCATGTGGAGGTAATGGAGAATGAGAGATTGATTGGGAGAGTGTATGTTATTAAGGTGGACGGAGAGAGGGCGAGACAGGGACCAATAATGAGGTGGAAGGATGGAGGAGAAATACTTGACGTCGGTTTGAGTTGCAGGGAGGGCATCCTGATGGCGGATAACAGAGTGATATGGAAGAGATTCGTTTGTGGCCACTCCCTACGGAGATAAGGCGTCTGGTTATAGAGGGATTTACAAGTAACACAGCACAGCACAGCACAAGATAAATCACTCACCCTTCTAACCCCCTCGATAGGTGATATCCTTATTAGCATTTTTGCATATTACTTCTTAACCCAGTGCTGGTGAGGGAAGCCTTCACGTGTTGGTACACATATACTGGGTGGGTCTTCTGTTGGATTACACAGTCATCCCTTAGCTCTCTTATCCTACGACTAGGGGAAGGACAATTTCAGCTTCAACGGGTTCACGTCCAGATGAACATGTCATGACAACACCTCCTTAACCCCTTAGATATGGATTTTTCTCTTTTAATTCTACATACTACGATAATTTTACTTAGCATAGGAAGGTGACCTTATGATGGAGGGATTACAGAGATCTTTGTGTGTATATATATATATATATATATATATATATATATATATATATATATATATATATATATATATATATATATTTCAGAAAGACTATTCATCTGAATGAAATCAAGTAAAACCTAGAGTACAGTACAATAGACGAGACCATAATATGTAACTGGTTAATATTCTCTTGTATGTTTTATGTATCTTTTTATTGTGGATTAAATATGCATCTGCAACATGCTGTGTGAGGAGATATTAACATTCCCAGGCTCTTATGACACACTTGGCCCCAGATAATCGTCAGACGTAAACAGGAACAGGATACTAGAGTTCTCCCAATCACAGGATAAATAATCGTGACAGTACCGACATTTACAAGCTTCTTTTTTTTCACGCTGAGCTTAAGAAAAACGTCTGGTCTTAGTTGGAATATATATTAGAGCTGCCTCAACAACAGAGTTAATGTCGCCATCATTACAGTCTCGAACTCTTGTGACTCACTATCAGCTAATAAAAAATTGTCAAATCGTAGGTAAGAGGAAATACTACTATTGTTTGTTAAAGGGAATACTGTGACTTTAATTCTCTAAGTAGAAGATATGAATACGAAGACAAGAATGCTCCCCCCCCCCACCAGCCAGAACCTATTATAATAACCGCAAAGAAAAAAAAGTGAGAAGAGCCACCATGCAATATACGAAAACTTCAATGAAAATTTCACAGGAAAAACCGAAAAGTGAAACTATATTCTACACACTTTTCATCTGTAAGGGAAGAGTAATTTTATTTCTGAAATGTAACGCTGATGCTGGATTCACCACGATATGAAAGAGGAAGACATCCAAGGGCTCATGGTACTAATTTAACATTCCAGGCTTCTAATACTTACCCCTGGCTAAATAAAATAATCTGGAGTTTGCTAGACTAGAATAACAGATTTTCTTTCGAGCAAGAGATCGTTAGGACAACAACACGGTTATCCAGTCTTTCATAGCAATTATTCATGACTAAAATTATAGTATAGCTTTAATCTCTTGTCACTGCTCAAAATCCAAAGTGGAAGGATGTGGAATGCTGGGTATGCAAAACCGGATAGAATGTAGCATCGTTTTCTAGTGTTTCTTTTTTGTCTATTGCAGTATGGGTCGAGTAAACTGACACGAATATATACACGACCATACCCACACAGTTTTTTTTTTTTTTTTTTTTTTTTTTTTACATGGGCAATATCTGCCGTGTTGGTCACTTTGGGCACATTTGCATCCCGGCTTCCTGATCAGCATAAACCGCTGCGGCCACCAGTATGACCGTAATGGCTCGCAGGCAGGGAAGGAAGGAAGAGGGAAGATGGAGGAAGAGAAGGGAGAAAGGAGGTTGTGGAGGAGAAGAAAGATGGAAGGGAGTAAAGAGAAATGGAATGGGGAGCTGGAGGAGAAGGAAAGAAGTAGTAGCGAAAAAGAAAGAGAGAGAGAGAGAGAGAGAGAGAGAGAGAGAGAGAGAGAGAGAGAGAGAGAGAGAGAGAGAGAGAGAGAGAGAGAGAGAGAGAGAGAGAGAGAGAGAGCTGGGGTAGTGAAAAAAAAAAAAAAAAAGAGGAGTTGGATGGGAAAAAGTGAGAGAGGATGAGGTGGGGCTTGAGAATTGAGGGATAATGGAAGGATGAAAAACTTGCTTAAGACAACTCAAACTCCTTTGTGGTAGGTCGTTCTTACTCTGAGAGGAGTGAGAATGATTAACGCGTAAAGAAAGCACCCGTCAAGTCCCAATAACAGAGAAATGAGAGGTACAATACTGTATATATAACCAAAGATAGGAAGAAGCAGGATAGGATGAAGGTAGAGAAGAAAGAAGGAATGAAAGAAGGAACAAAAGTTAATCCAACTCAGAATAACCAGAATTATTATATGTGGTCAGTTTAAGACAACATTATCACTCCACTCAAAGTCCAACAATTACGAAACTGACATAACTTTCTGAAATTCCCAACAACCCCCATAGATCGCAACACTGCGGTTCGAGTCATTGCTCACACTTTGTCATTATTAACCGTAATGAAATGAGACTGTATCATTGTCAGTAACAGTATCTTCCGGGCACTATTCAGCTTCAGAGAGCCGTTTGAAACTGGAGGGGTTGGATATGTCCTTCAGTGCCTTATCAACCTGAAACAAGGACAAGGCGGAAGAAGAGTGAAGGGTAAAAAATTTGGTAATCCAAGATCCGCTGCGTTATGCCGGACCCCACATGACTTTAGGGAAAGCTGAGAGGTTATATTATTTACGAGAAGAGGTTAGAGAGGGCTGGGATGACTGAGTTAAAATTAATCATGGAAGGCTGTATACAGCATAGTCAATTTCCCGACATAAGGCGACTTCTTGCTTCCTTGATGTGACTTTGTGTCGATGTGTTCACGGTATAGGTTATTTTTATTGATTTTTTTTTTCTCTTCTAAGACGATTTTATCTTTTAGCAATGGCGAGATACGAATATTATAATGGAAAACAAAAGACAGAACAGTGGAGGAAATGCAAGATTGAGAGAAAAAGACTAAGAATGGAAGAAAAGAAATTGCAGTACGAATGAAGACAAATTTTTTATATATCGAGAACATAAACATGAGGGGAAACAAAAAAGTACGGACATTCGGCAAACAAAATGGAAGTGTAGGCCAGAGGGTGGAGATAAACTTTGTGTCATGATTACAAATCATACATCACCGTTTGTTACCTCCCTTATGAAACTGGATGGATGTTGAGTATATACCCTGGCTAGCTCCTCACTGATTAAAAAAAAAACTGCTGATGGGAGTATCGTAATGAATACAATATTAATTCATACACCTACTGGTGTAAAGCGTCATTTGAAGTCCTTTGAAATTTTACTCTATTCATTTTCGTCTATGTAAAAATTCTTTCAAATGATTACCGGATTCCAGAAACATAAAATAAGCACAGATAGACATATACATACACAATATTCAAACAACCATGGAAGCAATATACAAAAATGAGTAAGGGAAACTTTGGCCGTAAACATGGCGTTTTTTTTTTTTTTCCTCCGGGTATCATACACTCAGGTAATTTTTTGAACGCAGTGGATAAACAAGAGATTTTGGTAAGTATGTGTGATATACCTTATATGCGCAGAATAATGGGAAGGATGAGACTAGTTTAATTGACAAACAATCTATGGCACCGTGATCTTGCAAGGAGGACGAAATGGTTGTGTCCTGAGGATGACTGAGACTATGTTGTGCTGGTCTCTGTGATGAGGCTGAACACTGTTGGTGTCCTTATTAGAAGATGGAATAATATTATGATGTTCTGTCATCTGTGGATACCATTGGAGGCCTTGACGAAAGATGGACTAACAATGTGACGAGGCTGAACACGGTTGTTGGCGTTACTGAAGATGGACTGATGATGTGATGGTCTCTGTGATGAGGTCTGACCACGGTTGTTGGCCTTGTCTAAAGATGGACTGACATTGTGATGTTCCCGCCTCTGTGATGAAGCTGAACAGGGTTGCTTACTTTGTCAGAAAATGGATTGACACTGATGTGTTGGTCTCTGTGAAGTACTCAGGCGGCCATAGATAAAACCTTGCTCTAGGGTACATAGTTTTGTTGTTTCTGATACATCAATCTTTTTATGCAACTTTGTTATCTTTGGGGACAATTTTGTGTAACCATAATTCTAAATGGACTCCATTATAGAAAAAAAAAAAAAACAGGTATAGCTTTACTAAAATTTGGCTTGCAGGCTTAATTTGGTGGCATATCCTACATTCCCATCGTAAAGGAATCAGTTCTTGCATAAAGAAAAGCTACATCTCTGCCCAACTGTTAGGAAGTTTACTTTTTAACCACATGTTCAGACGGTAACCAAAGAATTTGTACATACCATTTGATAATACATTTTATTCCTAGAAAATTTTTGAAAAACCAATCTGTACCTCTTCCATATTGCTACACTGGGTGATGGAAGTAGTTCAGGAGTTACGCTCTGGACTGCTGATACCCAGATGCACTGTCTCGGCCTGCGGACACCAAAATACTATGTTGATATCATAAGGTTGCCTCATCAGTTATGGCATTTCTTCTCTGCTTCTCTGGGCTCCGTTTGGCATTTCTGTGTACGAGGGTGGGCCTACTGATCCAGCGGTTACGTCTATCGATTTATCTGTCTAAGGTATCTATGTAGGTTAACTGTATATGTTATCTATCTAAAGTACCTGCCTGTGGTATCTATTTATCTACGGTATCTGTCTCTATGGTACCTATTTATCTGCTATATGTACTCTATCTATTTGTGGTATCCATCTGTCTTCGGTATCTCTCGGTCTGCGGTATCTCTCTCTCTACAGCATCTATCTGTCTGCGGCATCTATTTGTCTGCGGTGTCTACCTGTCTATGGTATCTATCTACGATATATATATATATATATATATATATATATATATATATATATATATATATATATATATATATATATATATATATTTATATATATAATATGTCTATGGTATCTAGCCATGGTGTCTGGCTATGCCATCTCTATTCCTTTTGTATCTCTGTAAGTATCATCTCCACATACCGTCTCGTCTCTACCAGCTGTATCGTCTCTATCAATCATATCGTCCCAGTCAATCGAATAATCTTTGTCAATCGTATCGTCTCTAGCTAAAGTCATCGTCTCTTCATCTAAACTTATCAAGCAGTATATCTATTATGTACATCTGTCTGTTTATAGCATGTCTATTTATCGTATCTATCCATCGTATATATCTTATCTCTATCGTTCCATCTATGTCAGTCTTATCTATCTACCTATCCATATTTACCTGGTTATCTACTTGTCAGTGTCTATCTATCTATCTGTTTTTCTGTCTGTCTGTAATTATCTATCTATTTCTGTTCTGTCTCTCAATGTATTTATCTGTCTGTATGCATCTCTTATCAGTCTTTTTCTTAGAGATCTGTCTATCTGTTTATCTATCTATCTATCTGTCCATCTATATCGTTCGACCGTATCTACCTCATGTGTCTGTCGTATCGATACCTAAGTATTGTTTTTGTCTATTTTATTTGTCTATCTGTCTGTCTATCTGTCTAACGCATATGTATTTGTGTCACATCTGTGTATCATATCTTTATCGACTCGTATCTATCTCTTTAGTTATCGTATCTCTCTATTTGTCTCGTAACTATCTGTCTCTATGTGGCGGTTATAGGTATATATTCTCTCTCTCTCTCTCTCTCTCTCTCTCTCTCTCTCACCAAATAACCAGGAACGTGAGGAAAGAGTACCTCCGTCCGAACACATTTTCTCTTTGGAACCAGCGTGAGTGTGAGCGTGATGGCCCTGCCTGACGAGAATGGAAAATGAATATGAGAGAGAGAGAGAGAGAGAGAGAGAGAGAGAGAGAGAGAGAGAGAGAGAGAGAGAGAGAGAGAGAGAGAAATTATTCCTGGTAGCACTGCAGCCTTGCTATACTATACAAGCTATCTACTATATTTACCAGCCAGTCATGTATGTATCTATGTGTCGTATATATCTCTATCTACCTACCGTACCTATCTACGTATCGTATGTATGCATCGTATC